>NC_059171.1:0-301815 GCF_019923935.1 Bubalus bubalis | reverse complement strand
TCTCTCTATTGTTAGTTCTAATCCTGTCATCTTAAAATGTCAATTATGGGAGCAGGTCTAGTAAGATCTTTACAACCTTGAAACGTTCTTTTGATTTACTGTAATAACCAGTTGAGAAGGTATACAGCTGCCTTGCTTAGACTAGCAGGGGACACTCTCTGCCCGCTTCTGAGGTCTCTGTCAGAGGCTTTCTCTGCTCTCTTTCACTTTAATAAACTCTGCCACACAAAAGCTCTGGAGTGATCAAGCCTGGTCCCTGGTCCCAAAGCTACATATTCTTCTTTGGAGATCACAAATCCGACACTGTTCACCATAAGCTATCAATTCTTTACCATCCGAGCCACCAGGGAAGCCCCATACACATTGCCAGCACTATTTTAAAAAGACTTTCAGGACAACAGGAGAGTGTCAGGGCTACTTAAGGCAAGAGAGGCTGTGGCCACCAGGTGACCATGACCAGAAATCCTCTCACCTCACCGCTCTGCCGACCCTCCCCCAGGTTTCACTTTCACTCTCTTAGACCTCTTGTGCTCTAGAAGGTACCCCCATCTCTTGTGCATCCCTACCTTGGATCTCACCACAGTCCTCGGCCAGCAGCCCCATCCGCACCAAAGGAGAAACAGCTGAGAGGCTCATACATTTGCACGATTCTGAAGAGTTCTTACAGCGCTTTACGTGCCAGTGAGGTGTACCAGGTGGAATGCCTTAGACTGAAAATCAGAGTGAGTTTTAGATTCACACCTAATGCTAACTAGCTGCATGATTATGACAAAATAACATAAAACTGCCAATTCTTATTCTATTATTTTTTGTACCTCCTAGCTCTAAATCTCAATAAAAACTTCACATTTCCCCCCAGAGCAATCAGCAGCCTCAGTTTAGAGTTCTCCAATTCTGAGTTCCGATCTAGTGTTCTTTTCATTAAGAAAGATGATAAATTCACAAAATGTGGCCACTCTGAGAAGGGGAAGGAATTTGCAATCCACTCCAGTATGCTTGCCTAGAGAATCCCATGGACAGAGGAGCCTGGTGGACTGCAGTCCCTGGGGTCACAAAGAGTCGGACACGACTGAGCAGGCACTCAGACACCACCACACGTGCATCTCACTCAACGTTGAGAAGGCAGATTCTTTACCACATGAGTCACCTGGGAAGCCCATATGTAAATAGGGAAATGTAAGTATGTAAATAGGGATGTTCTTACAGCGCTTTACGTGCTGTAAATCAGGTTCTAGAACTCTAGATACACCTATATTTCGAGCCCTAATCCTAAATAAAATCAATATGAAGAACTTCTAGTTTATGCAGTTGATAAACCCAGGAAATGATTCAGCTGAAAAAACCTGAAAATACCAACTTGAAGGAGTTTCAGGATGAAAAATGAAATGTGTTAATGTACACCGAATTTGTAAAGTCACGGTCTACTCATATTAGAAGCAATAAAAAGCCCAAGCCAAAAATGTAAGGATGCAAAGGGACTCTGAAATAACATTTGGGAATTTCAAAGCATTAAAAGTATCTTTCTCTCTCTGCTACTCAAGGGTGCCATGTACATCTGTTGGCATTTTTTCCCCCTGTGTGGACACACCAGTGATTATAGCAGGTACTGTTGGCCTGAAGACAAAATTCCCTGATGTGAACACGAACTGCTCAGTGGACCCTTTGCCTTCTTTGGAGAACTGCCTGTGGCTGACAGGCGGGCTCCTGCGACCTCCAGTGGAACCCACAGCCACGGCTGACTCATGCGGGGGATCAACCCCAGCTTGTGGCTCTGGGTGGGAAAGCTCTGTGCTGCCATTCACACTGCAGCCTCCCCGAGGGGTGGGCTGATTCTGAAACAGAGAGGGGCGGGGTACAACCTTGAACAGACTGACACGGCCATTGCAGATGGACATGACATAAACTGGTTAGAAGCAACTAAGTCCAAGACGGCAGGCAATGTGAGTTCCAGCAGACCACAAGCCTCAGTATACACTCATTGTAATACATCGGCATATGCTAAATGACACACCCGTGGGTGCCATGCCAGTTCCAAGGCCGACCATAAAAGGCCAAGAAGTAGGTGGTAACCCAATGCCTGGAACCTCCCGCCCTTTCCCCCAAATAGCTGAAATAATCTTCCCACTCATCAGCCTATGAAATTGGTGAATTGTTGCTGTGTTGTTTAGCTGCTAAGTCACGTCTAACTCTTTGAGACCCCATGGACTGTAGCCCACCAGGCTCCTCTGTCCATAGGATTTCCCAGGTAAGAATACTGGAGTGGGCTGCCTTTTCCTTCTCCAGAGGATCTTCTCGACCCACGGATCAAGCCCACATCTCTTGTATTAGAAGGTGGATTCTTTAACACTGTGCTACTCCAGCCTATGAAATTATCCAGCCCATAAAAACCCATACCCTCTTGCCTTCTGAGATGACCCACACTCTGATTTCGGACTGTGGATCTGAATAAATCTGCTTTCACTGTACTTTGGCTTGCTCTTGAATGTCTTCATGTGCAAAGCCAAAGGCCCTCACTTGGCGGCTGGTCCCAGGAACTCGCCTGAGACCCAGGATGTGACCATCCTCTTACAGTGCACTTTTTTCCACAGCATCACCACACCATCCATGCTTTGCTTCCTCCCCTGTCTACACTGCTTCATTCATTTCCTTACAGGTTTCTCCTAAGAGCTGTTAAATTAAGTAAACAAGGAGGCCATTAGACTGAGATGGATCTAATGCTTAGGAGGTCTGTGTGAGCAAACCAAAATCCAAGCCCTGAAATGCCTTGAGGCTATGAAATCAAACTTAAGGATAATCAATCACATCCAATGAGGGCTTTAAGCTATAAATGATTGAACATTTCTTTCCTTTGCTTCCACACTTTTTCTATATGCCTTTCCCTGAGCTCCTAAACACTTCCAATTTGAACTGATTTTGCTTAAACTCTGAAAATGTCCGACATGCCTCGTATAACAGAGTCCTTCCCCTTAGCAATCACTCCTAGAGAATCTCCATTTCAGACTCAGCTCCCAAAGAATTCTAAGACTGTCATCAACGTATGATCTATTTCATAAAGGAAGAGCAATCTTCAAAGCCTAATGAGATAAAACAAAGTTTAGTCTGCTAGCCACACAACCAGGCACAGGAAGCTTTCTATCTTGAGTCTCATGATCATTTCCAAAGAGATGGAATCAGGTGAATTTGTGCAAATCGACCTATGAGAACTAGACGTACACGCCCCCATCTCTCTTACGCGGGCACCTCTGAGGTTTCCGCTCCAGGGAGAATGACTCAGGGCTAAACTGCACTGTGAAGTCACGTATAAAAGTGGGCAGATTTTCACGCTTTCATTATGGTTGCCTCTGTCTCCATGCCAACATCCATCCTAATTTTAAGTCTTTGATTTTTATTACAGTGAATGTTAGATGGGGGCAGTTTGAACTCCACTCATCAGTTCAGTTCAGTTCAGTCGCTCAGTCAGGTCTGACTCTTTGAGACCCCATGGACTGCAGCACTCCAGGCCTCCCTGTCCATCACCAACTCCTGGAGTTTACTCAAACTCATGTCCATCAAGTCGGTGATTCATTCTGGCACATTTGCTTTAAACGCTTACAGACAGAGACCAACAGGAAGATAACCAAGTTTTCGTGTCCTGCTCCATCTCAGAGGTGATTCAGGCAGGAACTTGCTGACTGCATTTTACAGCAACACGTCAGGCCTGTTACCACTTAACTGCATTAACTGTGTTTCCCAGCACAGCAGACAGTCTTGATTTACGGATGATGCAGTCAGGGACGGCCTGGGCAGTAGCTCTATTTCCATTTACCAGACGGGAGTCCCCTCAGGTCAGAGACCACTTTCTCCCTGTAAGAAGGGGTAGGAAGTTCTTACTTAGGTGATTTTTAGGGCAGATGGTGGAGTTGATATATTTAGAGGCTCCAGAAATATCATTCCATTAATTACACTGTCAAGATCTTGATTACCAGCAGCCTGTTTGACTCAAGCCAGGGCTGTTACATTTACATTTGAGATTCTTCTAATATAGCTGGGCAATGTAGCTAGAGAATAAAATTACTTGGTTATATTTCACTTGGAATTTTGGGGGAATGAATAGATTGCTATTGTTGGAACTGAAGATTAATGGTGGCCTAGTGAAGTAAGTAATAATATAAAAATGTGATAAACTGATGGACGGACAGAGACAGATAGCAACAGCGAGATAGCTGGATAAGTGGATAGGGAGGCAAAAACAGATAAGGATGCATAGAGATGAATAAGGGTAGAGAGAAAGAGATAAGGTAGGTAGATGAATGAATGGATAAATAGAGGGAGAGATGGATAAATGGAGAGAGAGAAAGAGACAGAGAGACAGAGACCTGCCTTTGCACAGCAGTGGTGGACACATAAAAATGGCTGTGCAAGCTGAAATCATACAAAGTGATCTCAACAATCAGTTGGAGAAACTGGTAATGTTCTATGGATTTTCAAAACTGTTATTAAGACATTAAAATTGTCTTACTGTCAGTTATAAAAATAAAATTAATATTTACTAAATAACCTATAATTTAAAACATTGGAAAGATTGGGGATTCAGTGCTTTTGTTCCTTTGTCGAAACCTTGCTGAGAGCAGCTTGAGCAGCGCTCGCTGCCTTCTCGTCACGTCGCGTATGAGACGTGAGCACCCTGTCTGTGCCTTGACAAGTCATCCTCCTCCTTTCCAGGCCTGGATCAGCTAGCAGCCTCTTACACTGCACTTGGACCCTCCAGGGATGTGGAACTTCTCTGAGAGCTCCACGAATATGAAGGCTTCCACTGGCGTCACTCTCCCGGGTCACCTTCATCCTTTCTTCACAGCCGCTCTCATAAGCTTACCTTAGCTCTTTCTGTCTAATATCCATTCCTGCAAACGTCGTATTGACTGATCCCTGGGAGACAAGCAGGAAGCACACCTACCGCCCTCGCTGTCGTGCGTGAAGGAGCAAGTGCGCCGTGACCAATCACAGCAGACTGAAGTGAGCGCCGTGACCAATCACAGCAGACTGAAGTGAGCGCCGTGACCAATCACAGCAGACTGAAGTGAGCGCCATGACCGGCTGTCACCACGATGCTCAGCAGCCATGTGCACGCAGCGACCTGTGGGTAAAAACTAGCAGCAAGACGTGCGCTTTACAAGATTACTCACTGTGAATATGCAGTTAAAACACAGTTAAAATTACTTACAGTTAATAATACAAAATTACCTACAGTAACTGAAATCTGAACCATGTTGTTGACTGGGATTATTTAATTAAACCATGATACCGGAAATTCACAGATACTGGAAAACATGAAAAACAAGGCCAGTGCTCTGTGTGTGTGTATCTGCTGCTGTTGTTTAGCCACTCAGTTGTGTCTGATTCTTTGCGACCCCATGGACTGCAGCATGTCAGGCCTCCCTGTCCATCACCAACTCCCGGAGTCCACCCAAACCCACGTCCATTGAGTCAGTGATGCCATCCAACCATCTCATCCTCTGTCGTCCCCTTCTCCTCCTGCCTTCAATCTTTCCCAGCATCAGGGTCTTTTCAAATGAGTCTGGTGTTCACATCAGGTGGCCAAAGTATTGGAGTGTGTGTGTGTAAACACAAATCATATTCGTATCGTGTGTCCATGTGAGTGTGTGTGTGTGTGTGTATTCTAGTGTTCCTCTTAACCTCTCCTACCAAAGATAATTTCAGTCTTTGTAGGGCAGGAGGGAAAAGATTTTAGGAAGCACTGCTCTGTGGTGGCATGTCCACTCCCTCTGCTGTGGACTGAACGTTTCCCTCCCCCTCAAATCTACATGTTGAAGCCCTGATGTGCTGGCTTTAGGAGGTGGGGCCTTTGTGAGGTGGTTAGGTCAGGAGACTGAAGCTTCCATGACGGAGTTAGCGTCCTTATAAGAGAAGAGCGGCTAGTCCTCTCTTTCACTGCCACGTGAGGACACAGAAGAGGGCTGTTTTGTAACAGGCTCCATGCTGGGACCCTGATCTTAGACTTCCAGCCTCCAGAACCATGAGACATAAGTTTCCCTTGTTTATAAGCCAGACAGTCAAGGGCATTCTGTGGCAGCAGCCTGAACCGACAGCCACCCTTTATTTCCATAAAGGCGAATGAAGGGTCTGAGTATTTTGACATGGCTCTTAGTTCTGAAATTTTGCTTTTGGTATGGGTTCTGGGGGGCTCACTCATGTGAACACTTGCTCCCTGGGTCCCTTTAGCTCAGCTTAGTGGGAAGTTCTGGCCTATAAAGTTAGAAAGGGAAGTGAAGTCGCTCAGTCATGTTGGACTCTTTGCGACCCCATGGACTGTAGCCTACCAGGCTCCTCTGTCCATGGATTTTTCCAGGCAAGAGTACTGGAATGAGTTGCCATAGAGTTAGAAAGAGGGGTTCAAACTCTGGTCCCACCTCTTACTAGAGGAGTCATCTTAGAAAAGCTCCTTAACTTCTCCAAGCTTGCCTCCTAGGCTAAGTCGTGTCCAACTCTTGTGACCCCATGGCCTGTAACTTGCTGGCTCCTCTGTCCAAGGGATTCTCCAGGCAAGAATACTGGCGGGGGTTGCCATTTCCTCCTCCAGGGGATCTTCCCTACCCAGGGACTGAATCCCTGTCTCTTGCATTGCAGGCAGATTAGGGGTTATTTAAAGCACTCTGGCTGAGAAAGACTTAAGCACATAATAAATACTAATTACCAATTTACTGCCTCTCCTCCAATACCACCCTGGGGAGGCACAGCCCTCTAAACATTCCCATTTGAAAGGAACTTCTGTGGAAATGAGGGGAAGTTGAGAACTGAACTGCATCTCAGAGCTCCCAACTGGGTTTTTTTTTTTTTTTTTTTTTTTTAAAACCATGTTGTGTTTTTAACCTGACAAGAAATAGTTTGCAAACTGAGATAACAGGTCAGAGTAAAGACAACACCCGATAAACGGAGCACAAAGCAGAGCTTAACAACTGCCGCGCATTCGCTTATTACTGTTCTTTTAAGTAGCGAGTCAGAGCTTTATTTTTTTCTGTTTATTTTTCCTTTATTTATTAATCTTTGTTTTATTTTCTCTTTTATTTTTCTTTTGTCCGAAATAGGACCATTAAAGACACCTCAATAATAACTGTAAAAAGACTACCTAAAGAATGATGATTCAAAAAATTTGTTTGGGGCATAATGCATTTTATAGTCCAGGGTGGAGATGAGCACTTAGGGGGCAAGCAGGGCTTGCAAGAAAACAGTTTGAGATTAACTTGGTGGCAGAAAGGCTTTTCTGTTGGTGAACCCTGCCCACCTACAGATGAGAGCACCCACGGGGAAAGCAGCGGCCCCGCCACCGCAGCCCGCAGCTCACAGGCCCACGGACGTCAAGGGGACGCGGTGACGGCCCTGTTCCGAGGGGCGGTGTGGCTGACCTTGGCTGCAGCAGGCTCAGAGAACGGCCGCCAGAGTCCAAGGGGAGAGGCAAAGTGGCTGCGACGAGAGAGCTGCACTAGACTCTTTACAAATTAAATAAAGGGGATAATGACCGCACGGCATTGTCCCATTCACTCATTAATCCTGTATCCTGATTTAGAGTGTGGCCGTAAATAAGAGACCTTCCATTTTCCAGGTCCCAGATTCCTCATCTTTAGAAAGAAGCGGCGTGTTTCATCACTCTCTTGGTTCAGGCTGCTAGAATACATCATCACACACTGGATGGCTTAAAGAACAAACCCTCATTTCTCACACTTGTGGAGGCTGCAACTTCAAGACCAGGGTGCCAACACGGGGTTCTGGTGAGGGTCCTTTCCCTGGCTTGGAGAAGCCTCCCTGCTTGATGCATCTTCGTGAGGGGGAGAGACATTGCTCTGGGTCCTCACCCCTTAGAAGGACACCAACCCTATCATGGAGCTCCATCCATCTCCATGACTTCATCTAAACCTCATGACCTCCCAACGCCCCCACCTCCAAATCCATCACATTAGGGATTGGGGCTTCAGTTTACAGATTCTGGGGGGAGATGAATATTCAGTTCAGAGAAGTCACCTCTAAGTTCCCTTCTCTCTGACTACGTATATGAAGATTTCCGATGGCCAACAAATCAAATTCAAACCATCTGTCCCGCTTTCAGGATCTTCCATAATTAGGAGCCACCCAAGGTACCAGATTTTCTCATCACCTTCCTTCAGGATAACCCCACTCCCCTTTAGGCCAGTCTCTGCTCTGCCCTCCCTGCAAACTGTAAGCCACTGCATGATAAGTTGCTTTAGTCGTGTCCGATTCTTTGCAACCCTGTGGACCATAGCCTGCCAGGCTCCTCTGTCCATGGGATTCTCCAGGCAAAATACTGGAGTGGGTTGCCATGCCCTCCTCCAAGGGATCTTCCCGACCCAGGGACGGAACCCGTGCCTCTTCCACCTCCTGCGCTGGCGGCGGGTCCTTTACCCCTAGCACCATCACCTCCCTTTCTCTCAGGCTCATTCTCCTCAGGGAGTGACCGAGTTCTCCCCACTGACTCAAGATCATTTTGTGAGAGCCATTCTTCTAGTCCCTGGATCATCTCACTGTAAAGAGTAATGTTAATATAAAGTTCTCTTTCTGTGTAGTGAAGAGGAAGCTTGAGGATTTGCACTGAAAAGAATTTTAGAAGGGAAACTGTTGTTGCTTCCTATTGTTTTAGTTCATGTAAATGCCAGTTCTGAAAACTTGAAATTGAATATAATATGTACACACTTTGTCCTGGAGCCACTGTTATTCGTCCAAAAAAAATAAATCAAAGATTAACAGTATAGGAAAAGACAAAGGATATCAATTTAAGATAAATTACAGCTGAATATATATAGGATCATCCTTTATATCTTTACAAATGCCAAGTGAATTCTCTGATATTTGTGGTAATACAAGAAAGCCACAGTATTAAGGATTTGCCATTTGTTGTAACATTTTGCTAAAAACCATTCTAATGTCTCCACATCAGGATTCAGAATCAAATATTTATTCAAAAAGATTCCAGTTTGGATTTGCTCCCTTGGGCTTGATCTATGGTAATCTTTTAAGAAGTTTTGAAGATGAAGGCAATAAAAGACCTCTCCCTTCTGATAATTATCCATAATAAGTCATTACTGATTGCTCTTACGGGCATAATGCATGATTCAATTTAAAGAAACATCTGAAGATCTGAAAGTACATCAAAAGAACAATCATATTCTAAAAACAGAAAGCATTTTATGCACCTTTATGACTGCTCCATTGGAATGCTTAATGTGTCTACGGATAATTGGGATGAAACAAAAGGCATAAGCAGACAGTTTATAAGTGAGAAAATGGAACCTTTGGAAAAAATGCTAATATCACTACTAATGACGTAATAACCATTTTCCAACTATCCGAATGGTAACGGTTTTAATTGCAGTTGGTGCTAAAAGAGATGAGAGAACGGTACCTTCTAGGGTTGACAGCATCTGGTTACTTGCGAGGTGGAGGGATGTGTGTGCTGGACAGCCTCCCCTTGCCTCCAGAGCCAGGCCCCACCACCTGCTGCCCTGCTCAGAGCCCAGGGAGGCTGACCTTAACCGAGCACCCGTGGCCCCTGCCTCTGGCTTCCAGGCAGCCTCGACCCAGGGCAGCCACCAGTAGGAGGTCAGCAGGCAGGGATTCACGGGGCTGTCTCTGTGCTAAGAGGCCACCGCTGTCAGCGAGTGGCGCTTTTCCAGAGCTGCGAGTCTTGCTAGCTTAAGGTCGCGGCTCCTCTTCCTGGCCACTTCCAGGTAAAGGATGACAGTGACCTCTCACCATTCAGCTCCTGGTTTCCTCTGTCTTGGCTACACTCACAAACTGTCACTGTGTTAAATCCCGTCCAGTCACCCCTTCTGAGTTTGCCATCCATCTCCTGCCAGACCCTAACCTACACAGCACATGCCTGCATCCACTCTGGACCCTAACCCAGTAAAGACATTTTTCATCCTGATCAACTCCTCCCCATTGCCTTCTACAGCAAATGTCTGTTGTTCTTGCTTCCCCAGAATCCATTCAGCCTTCTTCTTCCACTGTAGCCTACTTTCCCATTTCAGAACTACCTCTCCTCATCCATCAGGGCACAGTTTGGATAAGGCTGACCTTAGTACTTTTGTTGGAAATATGGGAGCAAAGAGCCTTCTGTTCACTGAGGCAGCCAGCTATAAAAACAAAACAAAAAAACCACCCAGACAAACCTGGAACTCCTGGGCCGAAGAAAAAGGCGCTTGCTAGGGTATTAACCAGCAAAGCGGAGAGGGTGCAAACCACGCAGAGGCAGGCCCGTTGGCCTTCTGTGAGCCCTGGATCCCGCCGTGCCTGAAGCTCACCCTGGACACTGTGGTTACCAGAAGTGCTGCTGCTGCTAAGTCGCTTCAGTCACGTCGGACTCTCTGCGACCCCATAGACGGCAGCCCACCAGGCCCCACCGTCCCTGGGATTCTCCAGGCAAGAACACTGGAGTGCGTTGCCATTTCCTTCTCCAATGCATGAAAGTGAAAAGTGAAAGTGAAGTCGCTCAGTCATGTCCGACTCTTCGCGACCCCATGGACTGCAGCCTACCAGGCTCCTCCATCCATGGGATTCTCCAGGCGAGAGTACTGGAGTGGGGTGCCATTGTGCTAGGTCCCCTTGTATGTGCTCAAGCTGAGCTGAGCTTTCTGTCACTTGCAACTGAAAGATCGCAGACTAACAGGACTGCTCCTGAAACAAACACGTGCAATTGGAGAGAGTAAAAGTGGAGAGGGTGAGGCTGTGACTTCTACACACTGCCGTCCAGATTTGCAGGCTGTTTTCACCAAGAAGCCTCACACCAGGTCACGAGGCGCCACCTGTGGCTTTTGTTTATTATGATCTCGCTGTCACCACCTCCTGCATTGGCCTTTAGTCCTTTGCGATCTGCGAGACATGGGGCAATACCACAGCAAACAGCGCACTCTGTGTGAAGTCGGTGGCTGGGACCCACGCACGAACTGACGCAAACAAAGAACAATGGTGGAAAACAGCCAAATGCCCTGTTCAAGTGCCACTGAGCCAGGCCTTCTCAGATGACCGCTCACTGGCAGGAAAGCTGTTATTGCAACAATCATTATTCCAACTTACCGCCTATTAGAAAGTGAGTCCCTGGGAGGTCAGACTGTCCCCAAAGCCCACTGTTCCTGAGCACTCACGGTCAAGTTCAAGGAACAGCAATCAGGTGTAAGGACAATGGCAAAGGCTCAACGCTTTGAAACCAAGAGGACGGTTAACTCCCAGGAGACTGCCGCAAAGTGAGTTTTACTATCTTCAACACACCACATCACTTGGGAAAAGAAATCAGAGTGACAGTGTTACCATGACCCCAGGTCTTTTACACGGCAGCTGCCCTCCCTGTACTCATGTTTACACACCTGTCCCCTCCTGCCTAGCACTGTGCTTTGCACAAAATAGGTGCTCAGAAATGATGATGTTTAGAGCCTGCTGGCTTAAGAGTATAAATAAAAGATGATATCTGAGAAGAATGCACACAGAGTAGTTGCTTAAGAAATCTTCGCTGTTATTATCATCACTGTATGTGTATGTGAGGTCAACCGCTCAGTCGTGTCTGACTCTGCAACCCTATGGACTGTAGCCCAGCCAACTCCTCTGTCCATAGGATCTTACTGGCAAGATTACAATTGCTTTATTTGCAAAGTAACTGTGTTAACAGGTCCCTCAAAACCCACACAAATCCCTTTTTAAAGCAACAATTCCTACTTCTTTACCTGCCAAAGAGACAGTTCTATTGTGCGTCTGAGTTATTTCCCCTGCCCTTCCCCTTCCTGTGTACATATGAGAACCAAACTGTCCGGCCGCTTGCTCACTCATTCATCCAGACAATAGACAGTGAGTGACCACTTGCATTTTGCCACATACTGGACTGTCTGTGGGGAATCAAAGTTGCTGAAGACACAGAGCTCCTGCATAATGCAGACCCGCTGGAGACAGACAAGAAATCCCAGTGAGCGACTCAGCCTGTGGAACGAGGCACCCAATTTCAGGGGCTACAGCATGTGCTAGGAAGGCCTGGGGAAGACGCTTGGATGGGGGATGTTTCCTTACCTTTTCTGCAAGCCAGCCAAGGTGCCTGATCTCCCGGCCCCCAGCAAGGCCCGTCGAGCCCAGCTGCTCCCGGACCTCTGCGATCACGCGGGTCAGCAGGTCACTGACGGTCGCGTGGATGGCACTGAACCAGGCCTGGGCCGTGGCGGAGTCCTTGCCCCTCAGGACCACGGTGTGCTTAGCATCTGGAGAGTGGATTTCAAGCTGCCTAGAGGAGCAGAGAGAGAAGGGTTAGGCGGTTCCCTGGCAGATTGTGCCTCCTCAAGCCCTGACCTACAAAGGTGAATTAATTTCTTTTTTCTATCATACATTTTACTTTTAATTTTTTTAGCTTTTTAATTAAGCGTTTTTTTGGAGTGGGTTTTTTGTTTGTTTGTTTTTTTGTTTTTCCTTTTGGCCACTCCATGAAGCATGCAGAATCTTAGTTCCCTGACCAGGGATCGAACTGGGGCTCTCTGCAGTAGAAGCACAGAGTCTTAACCACTGGACTGCAGGGAAGTCCCTAACTGAGACTTTTAAATTTATTTTTTAATCAAATAAAAGAGTCTTTAAGCTCTAGAATGCTTTACAATTTTCAAAAGTTTCACATAGATGAGTTCATATCATCCTATGATAACCCTTTCCCTCCCTCCTATCCCTACGTTGCCTCTCCCCACTAAAGTGAACTAATTCTTCATTCTTACTTTAAGCTTCTTTTGCATGGCTTATCTCAATGGCCCCATCATCCATCCATCCATCCATTCACTCACTCATTCATCCACAAACATTGACTGTGCTGAGGCATTGGTTGAGCTACTGAGAGCATAGCTCTCTAGTCACCTGAATTAAGGATGCCTGGCCTTCCTGTTATTCAGCTGTGTCTTATTAGCAGCATCATATTAAGACTTCCAAGCTGTGAACTGATATTAATCTGCCTTACTTCTCCATCCCTAGAGGACTTTAACAATATGCTCACGTCCTAGGAGATACTGGAGGGATGTAGACTGAAATATCTATCCACCTGCTTAATTCTACTGCTCATTATTAATTGTGAATATTTTAGCATCAGAGACGACCAAAGTTTTGCATTCTTCAGGAATCCTGTCTGTGGCACATTTCCCTACCTCTTCATCTTTGTGCACGTGTAATGCAAGGCTTCCCAGCTGGCTCAGTGGTAAAGAATCCGCCTGCTAAGAGTGCATGCAGGTTCGATCCCTGGGTCAGGAAGAGCCCCTGGAGAAGGGCATGGCCACGCCCTCCAGTATCCTTGCTTGGAGAATCCCATGAACAGAAGAGCCTGGTGGGCTCTACAGTCCATGGGGTCGCAAAGAGTCAGACACAACTGAGCAACTGAGCCTGCATGCAATGGAGTTAACTGGCCTAGGACGAGGTAACAGTGGGGAAAGAGAGGCACTAAAATGTGGGGTTTTTTGGTTGTTGTTTTGCTTTGTTTGTTTTTTTAAACCTGCACTGGGAGGCTTTTGGGATATTAGTTCCTGGACCAGTGATCGAACCTGAGCCCCCTGGTGGTGAAAGCTTGGACTCCTAACCACTGGACCACCAGGAAATTCCCAAAGAGTTATATTTAAAGTCAAACTTCAAAGTTTATGCAAGAACTCCAATGGGATCACCTGAGATTTAGTGCACGATTTGCATACTGTAATTATATGGTAAAAGGCAGAAGTTCTTGACAGATGCTCTTGGTTTTTAAATTTTTTATTGTGAAGCACAGTATTGCAAAATCAGGACAAAGAAGCCCAGGACACCACCCACTCTGTTTACTCTGATGGTTCCACTCACTCACTCACTCATTCTGTTCACTCAGTTTACTCTGATAGTTCTATTTTATATAGCTATAATATATTATAATGTCAGGGCTTCCTAGGTGGCTCAGTGGTAAAGAATCCACCTGCCAACAAGAGATGTGGGTTTGATCCCTGGGTGGGAATGATCCTCTGCAGGAGGAAATGGCAATCCACTCCAGTATTCTTGCCCGGGGAAATCCCATGGAGCAGCCTGGCGGGCTACAGTCCATGGGGTCAAAAAAGAGTCAGACCCAACTTAGGAACTAAACAACAATACGATATCAAAACCGGGGCCCTGGCATAATGTAAGTGTATAGCTGGACCCCATTAACCATGTGTAGGTTCATGTAAACGCCACTGCAAGCAAGGGACAGAACAGAACCACACCATCCCCATATGCGTTCCCCCAGCCGCCCCTAGGGGTCACGAGTGCGCCCGCGTCCCCCAGCCGCCCCTAGGGGTCACGAGTGCGCCCGCGTTCCCCCCAGCCGCCCCTAGGGGTCACGAGTGCGGCCTGCTTTCCCCTAGCCGCCCCTAGGGGTCACAAGTGCACCCGCGTCCCCCAGCCGCCCCTAGGGGTCACGAGTGCGGCCTGCGTTCCCCCAGCCGCCCCTAGGGGTCACAAGTGCACCCGCGTCCCCCAGCCGCCCCTAGGGGTCACAAGTGCACCCGCGTCCCCCAGCCGCCCCTAGGGGTCACAAGTGCGCCCGCGTTCCCCCAGCCGCCCCTAGGGGTCACAAGTGCGCCCGCGTTCCCCCAGCCGCCCCTAGGGGTCACGAGTGCGGCCTGCTTTCCCCTAGCCGCCCCTAGGGGTCACAAGTGCGCCCGCGTTCCCCCAGCCGCCCCTAGGGGTCACGAGTGCGGCCTGCGTTCCCCAGCCGCCCCTAGGGGTCAAAGTTCTGCCCCCCACCACCCTAAATCCCTGACAAACATTCCCCACATCTGTAATTTTATTGCAGAGATAAAAATATACATTTTATTTACTCATTCATATATTTATACAGGCAAATAAATCCCACTGATTAATTAGGGTTAGGGTTAGGGGGATTGGATCCACGTATCAATTTCCTTTCATTCCTCAATCATAATGGTAACATTCACTGAGTTTTTATTATGCATTGGGCAAAAATTTAAATCCTTTTATATTATTTTTTTGTAATTTTTCTAACAGTCCTATGATTGATATTATTAATCTCATATAATGGGCTTCCCTGGTGGCTCAGTCAGTAAAGAATCCCCCTGCAGTGGAGAAGACCCCAGTTCAATTCTTGGGTCGGGAAGATCTGCTGGAGAAGGGAAAGGCTGCCCGGTCCAGTATTCTTGGGCTTCCCATGTGGCTCAGCTGGTAAAGAATCTTCCTACAATGCGAGAGACCTGGGTTCCATCCCTGGGTTGGGAAGATCCCCTGGAGAAGGGAAAGGCTACCCACTCCAGAATTCTGGCCTGGAGAATTCCATGGACTCTGTAGTCCATGGGGTCACAAAGATTCAGACACAACTGAACGACTTTCACTCTCACATCTCATAAAATAGAATTAAAGGGGCTTCCTAGGTGGCCCAGGAATAAAGAATCTGCCTGCTAATGCAGGGGATGCAAGAGATATGGGTTCGATCCCTGAGTCAGGAAGATCCCCTGGAAGAGGAAATAGCAAGCCACTCCAGTGGTCTTGCCTGGAGAAACCCATGGACAGAGGAGCCTGGCGGGCTACAGTCCATAGGGTTCCAAAGAGCTGGACACAACAGAGCAACTGAAGAACAACAAAGCTGGGAGGGACAGAGAACTGATGCAAGGCTAGAAAGTTGGTGATGTTGGGATTGAAGCCATGTTAATCAGGCTCAAAAGGCCATGCATTTAAATACTGTATTACGATGTCTCTCCTTTAGACGGGATGGTGTCCAGTAAAGGTGCATCAGTTGTGTCCACAGCTGACCCAAGGCATCATCACCAACATGCGTGCCTGCTCAGCTTCGCAACTGTGTCCGACTCTCTGCGACCCCAAGGACTGTAGTCCACCAGGCTCCTCATCCTTGAGATTTTTCAGGCACGAATGCTAGAGTGGGTTGCCATTTACTCCGCCTGGGGGTCGTCACCAATAAACATGCCCAACAGTGTCCTCCTTAACTCCTGAGTTTAAAGCAACAATTCTGCAGATCACCTGAAAATCAGAAGTCCCAATGTAACCTGGCCTCATTTACATTTGAAACCAGCCTTTTAGAGTGAGTAAACCTTTTTACTCATAAACTTTAATTACAGAAAAAGGAGGATTTAAAATAAAATATCTCTAGGGGAGTTTTAGCAAAAACTAGCATTTTTTTTTCAGTAAGAAATCTTCAAAACAAGTCTCCTCACTAAAAATCCAAAGGTTTCCTCTGATGAAACAGGGTATTTTTTAAAATGACATTTGTCCTTACCAAGAAGAAAAATACTCTCAAGTCTTTCAGGCATTTTTCAGAGAAATGGTTGGTCAATCTATGGTGAGTTTTCATGCCTTCCCAAAGTTTTTGGAGAAGTAAATGGCAGCCCACTCCAGTATTCTTGCCTGGGAAATCCCATGGAGAGAGGAGCCTGGCGGGCTACAGTCCATGGGGTGGCCAGAGTCGGACATGACTGAGTGACTAAATCGCACCCACCACCACTGGTCTTGCTCTTCAGGGAAGTTAACGAGCCAAGCACAAACTAGGGTTCTCTGAAAGCATTAATGAGGGCTCAGCTGGCTTTTCTAATTATTCTATCAGTATCCACTATTCTAGGAATTTAAAACACAGAAAGGTTTTTCTTAGAATATTTTCCTTTGAAGACCTGGGTTGTTTTTTTTTTTAATGACAGCTTGGGAAGCAGTCATTTGTCAGGAATCACACACACGTGCAAAAATGATGCCAGCAAAAAAGAGAATATTTCTTTGTTGAGTTTCCAGCATACCCAGAGGAAAACTGGTTTATAAAAACAGAGGTACAGCCTAGTGAGGAGGGGGCCCATTTTCCCCAGATTTTGACAGCATTTATCTTTACTGTTAACTTTTAAGTCAGCTTTTAAAGTACAGCATATAGACAGAAAAGTGCACAGATTAGTGTATAGCTTAAATGTATTTTCACAAAGGGAACACATTCGAGTCAACCACCAGTCAGACCAAGAAACAGAACATTACAAGTGTCCCAGACACCCTCCTCTTCCCGTTACTTCCCTTCAAATAACCCCTATGAGGATTTCTGTCACCACAGATAACTTCCTCTCAGGCAAAATGGATGAGGTTCTACTTGTTTTCATTTGTTGTTATTCTTGCCTGCACTGTTGGAGGATCTTGGAGAGGCCACGGTTAAACACCAAGTCCTGTGCCTGCTCGTGGTGGTTCCCAAAGTGTGACCACTGACTGGCAGAACAGAATCTTCTGGGAGAGCGTTAGAGGTGTGGACTCTCAGTGCATCCCCGAACCTTCTGAATTAGGGACTCTGGGAGCATGTTAGAGGTGTGGACTCTCAGTGCATCCCCGGACCCTCTGAATTAGGGACTCTGGGAGCGTGTTAGAGGTGTGGACTCTCAGTGCATCCCCGGACCCTCTGAATTAGGGACTCTGGGAGCGTGTTAGAGGTGTGGACTCTCAGTGCATCCCCGGACCCTCTGAATTAGGGACTCTGGGAGCATGTTAGAGGTGTGGACTCTCAGTGCATCCCCAGACCCTCTGAATTAGGGACTGTGGGAGCGTGTTAGAGGTGTGGACTCTCAGTGCATCCACAGACCCTCTGAATTAGGGACTCTGGGAGCGAAGCCAGCAAGACTCTTGCACGTAGTGTTAGTCGCTAGTCGGGTCCGACTCTCTGAGACCTCATGGACTGTAGCCTGCCAGGCTCCTCCGTCCACGGGATTCTCCAGGCAAGAACACAGGAGTGGGTTGTTATTTCCTTCTCTAAGGGATCTTCCTGACCCAGGGATCCAACCCAGGTCTCCTGCATTGCAGGCAGATTCTTTACCAAATGAGCCACCACCTCCAGACAAATCTGATGCAATTTAAGTTTGAGAAGGGTGCTCTATAGACTTACAAGAAAAAAGCCCTGATCTTGGTTGTTTGCCAGGGTTCCCAGCGGCTGAGGCGAACATGCTGAAAGGTGAACTGACCTACCCCCAATCAGTGTCAAAGGAGAAGCAGAGAGGACATAGAATAGAGGGGCCTGTGACTTTTTACAGTCAAATGCAGCAGCAGCAGCAGCAGTTCTCCATTGAAAGTATTCTTGAGGAACCTGGAAGTAGTTTATAATATTATAATTTTTAATCATCTAATTAAATAAACACAGATGTTTGGACCTCATTGCAGAGCTATTAAGAATTTCTAGAGGTTGAGGCCTGTGTAAATGCTTTACATGGTCCACAGATTATATGGATTAAGGATCATGGTGGCCTCTCCGAGCCCAAGCTCACACCTCCCAAGGAGCTGGCCTGGAGGGGATCGTCACCAGGACAACACATCACAGAGGTCCTGGGGGTGTATCAGCCCCACTGCTGAGATAACACTCCCCCAGAATCAGGCAGTTTGAGATGCCAAAGTCTTGTTACCTCACAAAAGCTGCTTGAGTGTCTATGACATGGAAGCTGGGTTCCCCCATGAGCAAGAAGAAACTACAATTCCTTTTATGACCTGGTCTCCAAAGTCACACAGCATCACTTCTGGTTTATTCTTCGTGCTGCAAGTGAGTCACTAAGACCAACATATGCTTGTGAGGAAGAGTTAAGCTTCACTTCTTGAAGGGAGTAGAATCAAAGACTTTGGGGACACATCTTAAAACACCACCGAGCGGCTCTGGGTGAAGCACAGTCCTGGAAGAGTCGATCCTGAGTGGAAAGGACTGTGAGCCAGCAGACTAGAAAGAAAACGCTCACACATATGAGGAGGAGGAAGACTTG
The DNA here is from genome assembly GCF_019923935.1 of Bubalus bubalis. Taxonomy (NCBI): domain Eukaryota; kingdom Metazoa; phylum Chordata; class Mammalia; order Artiodactyla; family Bovidae; genus Bubalus; species Bubalus bubalis. The sequence continues at coordinate 283,078 of NC_059171.1, read as the reverse complement.
TTTCTGACAAAGCTGCAGCTTTCAGCTCTAAAAAGAGGCGGGCTGTGGATCGAGAGGGGGTCAGAGTCACCCGAGGGGGAAGGAGCCTCTCGCTGATGCCTGTGCAGGGCCACCAGGACGATGGTGGACGAAGACCGGTCGGCTTGTCTGACACAGAACAGGCGTCAGTTGTTTGTGTAACGAACACAGAAGAACAGTGATCTGCATTCACCTCTCCATCAGCTCAAAAAACTCAAAGGGGAAAAAGGAAGAAGAGCACAAACATTTAATTTTAATCCCTATACACTCTACACACTAAAGCAAACGCAAGCATCTGGTAGCATGAAAATCCCTAGGAGCTCCGAGGGACAACACAAGATTCTGGTCAAGGTCATGGAAGGTCATGTGCTGGGTTGGCCAAAAAGTGCATTTGGGTTTTTCCTAAACATCTTATGGAAAAACTTCAATAACTTTCTGGCCAACCCAGTATATATATTTATTTCTTATTACATTACCGAGTACAAGTGTCAAACATACATTCCTTTGACTTAATTTTTCACTTAAACTCATTTTGTCAAAATGTAAATGTACTCTGTGCAATGCATGTCTTGGAGTAAAAGGAGAGACAGAGAAAGAAATTCCATTCCTGGGCTGGCCATGCAGTGGTTTTTTCAGCAGCTTTTTTAAAAGAAACCATTTAAAACAATTTAAAAGCACAAGTATCAGGGGGTAGTTGTTAAGCATGTGGATGTGGGGGTTCAAGGCTGACTTTAAAACTTGGTGGCTGTGAGCCATGTTCCATAATCTCCATAAACTTCAATGTTCTTATCTGTAAAATGGCTCAATCTTCCCTCTTAAAATTATTGAAAAGAGAAAAGTGAGATAATGTGTGCATGAGACGTCACAGTGAAAAGCTAACCTTGATCAGCTCTAGTTTACATTCCAATTTACAATGAAGACTCTTCTCAATTTGGGTACAAGCAAATGGGTCCAGTGAGGCAAGAAGGAGAATCCTCCAGGGTGGGCTGTGGTTCAGCTCCTTTTCAGAGCACTTGCGCTTGAAAAAGGCAAGCCTCAAGAAGAAGCTAGACAGTTAAGCAAGCGCTATTTCCAGCATCTTGGAATGGAGAAGATAACTCTGGGAGAGATGCATGGGTTTCCTGAGAGACCCTGGAAGACCTGGGCAAACCTGACTCTGTGTTCTCCCTCCATCTACTTCTTTGCTCCACCTAAAAGGGTTTTGTGAGGTTCACGCTCAGGGGCACAGGTTCATATGAGCTACAAGTGTCTGTTGAAGTCCCTTTGCTTTCTGAACTGCCTGAGCTAACCTGTGCCTCTGGGGGTAAAAAGAGATTGGGAATGGTTTCATCTTCCTAAAGTATTTTTCTGACAACATACCCGCAAAGAACCATTCTGTAGGATCATGTAACTCATTTTTAAAAACAGCACTGTCAACTCCAATTATTCTTCATCCATTTGTAAAAGAGAGATAAAGATGGAAGGAGATAAAGATGAGGAAATAAAGTAGAAAGAGGGGAGGGGGGAGGGGCACGAGAAAGAAAAGGAACATGAAGACTTAAGGTGGAAAAATAACCAAGGGGTGTGTGAAAATGGCCCCAAGGTTGGGTGGCTGAGGTCATTAGAGTCTGAGAACCAAAAACGGCTGCCACAGCAGAAGTAAAAATTGCACGGGGCAGACAGTGAGAGCAGTATCGTATCACTGATGTAAAAATGATCCATATAAATGCTTGTAAGCCCCGGAGAAGGAATGGCAACCCTCTCCGGTATTCCTTCCTGGAGAATCCCGTGGACAGAGCAGCCTGGTGGGCCACAGTCCATGGGTTGCAAAGTGTCGGACATGACTTAGCTACTGACACAAATGCTCGTAAGTGTGGAGACTATGGCTGGAGAGGCATACAGGTCAGTTCAACTGGGAGGGAAACTGAGGGACCGAACAAGGTAAGAAGGGAAATTTTTTTTATAATTTTCAAAATATAAAATGTTTTATTTCAAAAAATAGTTCTATGCTAGATTTTATATATGGAGAAACATGTAAACATACCGACAGCAGTATTAGGAGAGCTACATTAGTCCCCCAAAGCCAATTTCTGTAATTGAAGCCGTATCCTTACTATATGGACCGTACCAAAATATGTTTGCAAGCCACATAAAAACACAGCCACGTTACAAAAATTGTCTTATTCTGCCTGAATACAAATGCCAACAAGCAACCTGAGAACATGATCAATCTTTGCAGACTATTAGAACCAAAATGAATCAGCAAATCTACTCACTTAAGAAGAGAACTTTGACGGGGTAACGTTGGATTTTCCAATTGTGTCCCATGTGTATGGGCGTGTATTCACTGTATCTGAACAGGAGAAGCGGAGGAGAAAGGGGAGAAAAAGCAACAGGACTGGCCTGTTGGCTGAAGCAGCCTTGTTCCAAAGCGCCGGCTCTGGCAGTTATGACCTACGCTTCCTCACGGACACCTGTGGTTCTATGGGCCCGCCTTCCACTCCCGCCTCTGCTGATGACAGGCTTCACCTCCATCCTCAGTCTGTGTGATCTGGGGCATCAGTGGGCTAAAGGTTGTAGGTGTGACGCCATTTGTCCAAGGAGATCCAGGCCCGGGGTTTCTTCAGGAGTCACTTTTGGGGTGATGCTTTTCTCCCAGCATGTGTACAGAGACAAGAGTTATAGTCATGGGTCTGCAGATGGCCATCTGGACATCGAGGGGGGAGGGCCGCCGACAGATGAAGCCAACGCAGAGGAAAGCAGAGCCGAGAGATAAGACGCCTGACCCGGCCGCACCTGACCCTCAGTAGATCCCTGTATTTTCTTCCATGTTCCCTTTTTGCAGAAGCCAATTTGAGTTGGGTAATTTTCAAATACAACTAAAGGTCCTGATGCTTCAAGTTTCTTTATCCCTATAAAACAGGGATGATGACAATGATGAAAGTGATAATGATTATAATGAAGGCGACAGTAATACCCTTCCTGGGATTACTAACGAACCACATGAGGTAACTGGCCTTCCCAGGTGGCGCCCTGGCAAAGAATCCTCCTGCCACTGCAAGAGAGGCAGGAGATGCGAGTTCAATTCCTGGGTGGGGAAGATCCCCACAAGAAGGAAATGGCAACCTGCTCCAGTATTCTTGCCTGGGAAATCCCATGGACAGAAGAGCCTGGTGGGCTGCAGTCCATAATATCACAGAGAGTCAAACATGACTGAGCACACACGCATCAAATGCGATAACTGCGTACATGCTCCGTGACTTGTAAATCCCGACATTGCTAGTCGTCATTTAAGCTTTTGGCATTTTAGGGCTACTGTTGGCTCAGTTACTGGGAAAAGAAACTCTGTGAGTGGATGCAATGCTTTTATACATCTGGACACATGGGCACCTATAAACAAGTTAACTCTCTTAGCTACACTATGAGTAAACAGAGTCATGCCTATTAAAGCAGACAGTCCCAGTAAATCTCCTGGGTTGCACAACAGAGTCGGGAACGTGCAGTGATTTCTTTACAGATGCACAAATATGCTGTGAGTATCTGTGAGTCTTCCAGACACACACAGGTGTGCTGGGTGCTGAAGAGGCAAGTAGAATGCATGGGCCCCTGCCCCTAAGAAGTCCAGCATGTGCAGAAGGCTGAATAACATCTCCCGCAATCCATGTCTACCCAGAAACTCAGAATGTGACTGATTCGAAAGAATCTGCACAGAAGTAATGAAAGTAGGATGATGGTGAGATCCTTATCTTATTAATCTACCCACTGGATGAGGATGGGTCTGAATCCAATAAGAATGTCAGAGATGCCGAGAGACACAGAGAAGGCCTGGTGATGACGCAGGAATACACTGGAGAGAAGCATCAAGTCCAAGGATTGCCTGGGAGGGTTTCTCCCTCACAGCCTCAGAAGGGACCAACCCTGTCCATTCTTTGACTTCACACTGAGGCTTCCAGAACTGAAGCTTTTGTTTTAAGCTTTCCGGTCTGTGCCCATTTTGTTACGGCCGTCCTAGAAAACTGATACACCATGGAGCTATCTTCCTGTGCAGAGTTCAATGGGGGCTGCATTAATGTTTAAAATATATGGATGCTTAGAGTCAAGACAGATATTTCATGATGACATCATTTGAAGCACTACATCCACCAGGCCTACAGCTGGAGCTGCCCATTTGAACTTCCTGGTTAAATGACAGAAGATGTCCCGTTTGTCATCCAAGTAGTTTGAGTGGAATATCTGTCACTTTCAACAGAAAGAGTCCGCAGCTACTTCTCCTTCCTATCTTCAAGATGGTCTTCATAATACTTTTAAAGTTAATTTTTCCGGGGTTTCACTTACTATTTATGTTTATGCTATTTACTTGCTACTTATTACTCATATTTACATATGGGGTTGGCCAAAAGGCTCATTCGGGTTTTTCTACAAGATCTGCTGAAAAGTCCTAAAGAACTTTCTGGCCAGCAAAATACATGCACATCTTCTTGGAAACAAATAATATTTTGCAATTTTACTAACTGAAAATGAAATTATTATAGAGAAACTTGGAAAAAAATCAGTTTCTATCCTCTGCTTAGTTTAAACATGGTATTTTATCCTGGTTTTATTTTTGTATAACTCAGTGCTTCATTACAAAGCAAACACCCATTTAACAAGAACAAGAAACAACATTGCCAGCATCCTAGCTCACTCATGCAGCCTCTGAGTCACCATTTCCACCCTCCACACAAATATAACCACTACTCTGATCTGATGATAAATGTGTCTATAAGTCTCTCTCTCTCTCTCTTAATTATATACACGAAATGCAAGGCTGACATACAAAACTTGAATATATAATAAATAAAATAGAATATAATAAATAAATATATTAAATATATGATATATTATAAATACAATAATATAATATAGTAAATAAAACATAACTTGTAACCTGGCAACTAAGGTTTCAAGTGACCATTCCCCTCCAATGTGAGGCTGGAGAAAACACAGATGAAGGTGTTTAGGAAGATGTGGCCTGTGGACTTGTAGCAACCACTGGGAATCAAGTGGAATTCAAAGCACATGGTAGCTGTTTCAAAAATCTGTGGTACTGGTGGTTGATAAAAATCTTCCCAACAGATAAATCCATGGCCACCTGTATCAGTGGCCACCTCTAGATAGTGGAGTTATATATATATATATATATAGTTATATATGTGTGTGTGTGTGCACGCGCGCAGTCAGCCATTCAGTTGTGTCTGGCTCTCTGTGACCCCATGGACTGTAGCCCGCCAGGCCCCTCTGTCCATGGGATTTTCCAGGCAAGAACACTGGAGGGGGTTGCCATTTCCTCCTCCAGGGGATCTTTCCGACCCAGGGATCAAACTCTCATCTGTGTCCAGGATTGGCAGGTGGATTCCTTACCACTGGGAAGTATTTACATATATATATATATATGAAATCTGCCTGCAGTGGGGGAGACCCAGGTCTGATCCCTGGGCCAGGAAGATCCCCTGGAGAAGGGCATGGCTACCCACTCCAGTATTCCTGCCTGGTGAATGACAAGAGTCAGACATGCCTGAGTGACCGACACACACGTGCACGGGTGCTAAGCAGACTCGTAGGCTGCAGATCACTCAGGACTGAGTCAACCCTGCTTCCATTTCAGTGCGCGCTGGTAATAAAAAATCTCCTTGGCAACATAATCTTACTCCTGCCCACATGCAATTCTATAACCCAGAAAGAAAAGGAGAACCCTGCTGAAGGGAGAGGCATCCAGTGGCACGCTGGCTCACAGTAGGTCTACACTCAGCAAGTGGACTGAGCGCTTAGTGAGGAAAAACAATCTAGACAACTTCTTTGAGAGTGGACGAGCCCGACATTTCTGGAGCTGGGGGGACGGGGCGGGGGAAGGAGCAGCCAGCCAGGCCGCGGCCGGGGCTGTTTTCAGCAGGCCGGGCCTTCCTAACGGCGGTCTTGTTCCCAGCTGAGCTGCCCACCGCTTGATGAATTGTGTTTATCTGTAGTTCAGCGATAAGGTTCTCCTTTAATTCCCTGCTGAATAGAAATATTTAGGGCAGTGCCCCAGCTGTGTTTATTCTCACACTCCGCCACGGTTATGTAAATACTGCCCATGGAACCATTTCTGATAGAGGCCCACACCAGCCCCGAGCAATCAGGCGCTGTCAAGACGTCTGCCAAGACGCGCCGTTTCCACGCAGCTTGGCGCGGCCTGTGAGTGATATCACAGCTTCTCAGAGATCACTTGGCAAACCTCATAATAAAAGAGTAATTTTCTTCCCCTCTCAGTCTCTCAAAGGCTCTCACAAAGCCAAACAATGTTTCCCAGCATCCTCTGCTTCCCCTGTTGGGAAGCATGGATGGACACACAAAGCTTGAAGGCTCCTAACGCAATGCTCTAAATGAAACGTAACTTGCTACCTGGCAAGGAAGGTTTCAGGTGACCTCTCCCATCCAATGGGAAGTTGGAGAAAACAGACCAAGGGGGTCAGGAAGACGTATCCTGTGGACTTGCAGCGGTTACTGGGAGTCAAGGGGCACTCAGACCACAAATTTGTTTCCTGTTTCACAAATCTGTGAAGCTGGTGGTTGATAAAAAACTTCCCAAGAGACAAGTCTGTAGCACACCTTTAATAGTGGCTACTGCTAGATGGTGGAATTCTAATGTATTTTTATTTCTACTTTTCTGTTTTTATGCAATTTATAAAAATTTTTTTGCAATGTAATCAGAGAAAATACTAGGAAAAAAGTTTAAGAAAATGAGGGCTTGCCTGCCTTTGGCCATAATGTTGTTAGCGAAATGATTCATTAGGAAAATCAGTCTTAAGTGAAAAAAAGAAAGTGAAAGTTGCTCAGTCATGTCGGACTCTTTGCAACCCCATGGACTGTAGAGTCCATGGAATTCTCCAGGCCAGAAGAGCCGTGCCCTTCTCTACAGGATCTTCCCAACCCAGGGGTTGAACCCAGGTCTCCCGAATTGCAGGCAGATTCTTTACCATATGAGCCACCAGGGAAGCCCATGAGAAAAAGACAACACTAAAGAAAAGAAATCTGTTTTAAATCAGTAAATCACATTAGTGTTGTAATGTGAAAAAGACAACACTATAGAAAAAACAGATTCATTAATAAAATCCCCAAAGTGGTTATAGCTAAAAGATTTTAAAAGAAAGAGATAAAATATGCTAGAAACAATATTCAAAATGGGGATGAGTATTTGTCCTGTGGGGAGGTAAACTCCACCCCCAAACAAGTATATTTTTCTCATTTTACCCTTACTACCCTCCCACGAGAGGAACGGTAGTAATGTGCTTACATCATGGATAAGAGATGGCACCTCGGAGGGGCTAGTTGGTTTGGTCTCCCAGAAGGCGAAGCTAGAGTTGAAACCAAAGTCCATCTAAATGCAAAGCTCGCGCCTTAATCATTACGTTTATAAGGCCTGGTCGGTTGCGTGAAAGAGAAGTGAGCGTTTTTCACACTGGTGGCTGCTCAGTATCTTCTGAACTCCCTTCCTACCTATTCGGAAAGTTTTCCCACCTTAAGTTGAGTTTCTCCAAGGTAGAAGCCAGAACTCCAGTTCTCAGCCTCCGTTGCTGCTAGGGCACCGAGCTACTCACTCAGAACGGCAGTTCTGAAGCAGGCCACGGAGAAGGCAGCTGCCTACAGGACCCATCCTTCGGACACACGGTGGCAGGGCCGCCCAGCTCTTACGGGCAGCAACGGTAGAGCCTGGCCAGTGCCGGGGGTCACAGGTGCGCCCGAGGCAGCCGTGTGGGTTGGGGGTGGCTGGTCAGCAGCGGCAACAAAGGCGCTCTTTCTAGAACAGCTTTCATCATGTCGTTGGTGTTGAACTTCTTAGTCTGGCTATGTGAACTCTATGAGAACACTGCTGTTGTTCGGTCGCTAAGTGGTGTCTCTGCAACCCCACAGGCTGCAGCGCACCAGGCCTCCCTCTCCTTCCCCGTCTCCTGGAGTTTACTCAAATGCATGTCCATTGAGTTGGTGATGCCATCCAACCATCGCATTCTCTGTCGCTCCCTTCTCCTGTCCTCAATCTTTCCCAGCATCAGTGTCTTTTCCAATGAGTCGGATCTTCACATCAGGTGGCCAAAATATTGGAGTTTCAGCTTCAGCATCAGTTCTTCCAGTGAATATTCAGGGTTGATTTCTTTTAGGATTGACTGGCTTGATCTCCTTGCAGTCCAACTGACTCTCAAGAGTCTTCTCCAACACCACAGTTCAAAAGCATCAATTCTTTGGCGCTCAGCTTTCTTTATGGTCCAGCTCTCACACTCATACATGACTAATGGAAAAACCATAGCTTTGAGATACGTGAACACCCTCTAGCCAGAGTAAATTCTACTGCTTAAAATGACACTGCCCAGTGAAGAATGCAGATGGAGGAATCTGGCTGCCATGAGGGAGCCCATGAGATCATCCATGGGACGTGTCAAGCATGAGCAGTTAATGGAAAAGAAGCCTGAAGAAGGTGTTCTGCTGTTTTTTCGCAAAATCCCATTTCAAAAACAGGTCATGCATGATATAGTATTCTGCTCAGCTCTGAGGGAACCTGACAATATCTCTTGCATTGGCTAGGTTTCAGTGCTTCAGTAATACATAAATTTACAAAATATGTGAAGAGTTTCAGCACTTTGGCCTCTCCTAAGGAAACAATATCATTATCAAAGTTTTAGAAGAGGAGTTGGCTAATGTCAAACTAGAGAAAACATTTTGCTTTTCTGCTCCACACTTCATCTGTACCTCACAAAATATTCTGTGGTCTGACCTTACTCAACTGGAGTTTTCCATTTTTTTTTTTAAAGCTGTCTAAATGCATAGGTGTTCTGCAGGTTAAATAAATATACATTTGTCTCTAGAATATTAGTACCATATACTGACAAAATAAACAATCCACTCCATGGTTCAATCTAGAGCACAGCATTTTAAGTCTCAATGCAGTTCAGTCGCTCAGTCGTGTCCGACTCTTTGCTACCCCATGAATTGCAGCATGCCAGGCCTCCCTGTCCATCACCAACTCCCGGAGTTCACTCAGACTCACGTCCATCAAGTCAGTGATGCCATCCAGCCATCTCATCCTCTGTCGTCCCCTTCTCCTCCTGCCCCCAATCCCTCCCAGCATCAGAGTATTTTCCAATGAGTCAACTCTTTGCATGAGGTGGCCAAAGTACAGAAGCAGAAGATATTAAGAAGAGGTGGCAAGAATACACAGAAGAACTATACAAAAATTATCTTCACAACCCAGATAATCACAATGGTGTGATCACTGACCTAGAGCCAGACATCCTGGAATGTGAAGTCAAGTGGGCCTTAGAAAGCATCACTACGAACAAAGCTAGTGGAGGTGATGGAATTCCAGTTGAGCTCTTTCAAATCCTGAAAGATGATGCTGTGAAAGTGCTGCACTCAATATGCCAGCAAATTTGGAAAACTCAGCAGTGGCCACAGCACTGGAAAAGGTCAGTTTTCATTCCAATCCCAAAGAAAGGCAATGCCAAAGAATGCTCAAACTACCGCACAATTGCACTCATCTCACATGCTAGTAAAGTAATGCTCAAAATTCTCCAAGCCAGGCTTCAGCAATACGTGAACCGTGAACTTCCAGATGTTCAAGCTGCTTTTAGAAAAGGCAGAGGAACCAGAGATCAAATTGCCAACATCCGCTGGATCATGGAAAAAGCAAGAGAGTTCCAGAAAAACACTTATTTCTGCTTTATTGACTATGTCAAAGCCTTTGACTGTGTGGATCACAATAAACTGTGGACAATTCTGAAAGAGATGGGAATACCAGACGACCTGACCTGCCTCTTGAGAAATCTGTATGCAGGTCAGGAAGCAAGAGTTAGAACTGGACATGGAACAACAGACTGGTTCCAAATAGGAAAAGGAGTACGTCAAGGCTGTATATTGTCACCCTGCTTATTTAACTTCTATGCAGAGTACATCATGAGAAACGCTGGGCTGGAAGAAGCACAAGCTGGAATCAAGATTGCCAGGAGAAATATCAATCACCTCAGATATGCAGATGACACCACCCTTATGGCAGAAAGTGAAGAGGAACTCAAAAGCCTCTTGATGAAAGTGAAAGTGGAGAGTGAAAAAGTTGGCTTCAAGCTCAACATTCAGAAAATGAAGATCATGGCATCCGGTCCCATCACTTCATGGGAAATAGATGGGGAAACAGTGGAAACAATGTCAGACTGTATTTTTGGGGGCTCCAAAATCACTGCAGATGGTGACTGCAGCCATGAAAGTAAAAGACGCTTACTCCTTGGAAGGAAAGTTATGACCAACCTAGATAGCATATTCAAAGCAGAGCCATTACTTTGCCAACAAAGGTTCGTCTAGTCAAGGCTATGGTTTTTCCAGTGGTCATGTATGGATGTGAGAGTTGGACTGTGAAGAAGGCTGAGCGCTGAAGAATTGATGCTTTTGAACCGTGGTGTTGGAGAAGACTCCTGAGAGTCCCTTGGACTGCAAGGAGATCCAACCAGTCCATTCTGAAGGAGATCAGCCCTGGGATTTCTTTGGAAGGAATGATGCTAAAGCTGAAACTCCGGTACTTTGGCCGCCTGAGGACCAATTTTTGCTTCTTTTGAATTAGGTTAATTGGGCTAGGGTTGGCAGGTTTCACATATAACAATACAAGATGCCTGGTTAAATCTGAATTCCAGGTAAACAATGAATAATTTTTAGTGTATGTCGTGTGCAATATCCATGGTGGAAATAGTATGACACACATGGATTAGAAATGAAAAGAAAATAAAACCGATGGGGCTTCATGATGGGTTGGAAGCGGGGAAGAGTGAGGAGGCTTCCTAGTTGTCTGGCAGTGCCGATTACCAAGACAATAAAAAATGAAGAAGGTCCAGATTTGACAAGGAAGTAAAGTAACGTAGAAGTAAAGTACTTGAGTAGGAAGTACTTTGCTCATGGAAGTAAAGTGGCACAGTTGCACACCGCTCTCTGCCACAGGCATGGCGGTAGCGTCAGCGGCACTCATGCTCCCATTTCTAGAAATGTCCAGAGAGCACTTGACATGTGGTTCTGACACGTACTTCTTTATTGTCCTACCCTACTGTCCACTTTTGGTCAGCTGATAGTTTCTTTCAAGATTCATCCTTTTACAGTTTATCTCCCTCACCAGATTATAAATTCTGAGGGCATGGCCTAGACCAGAATTACCTTCAGTTCATCGCCTACCTGACGCATGCAGGCAGGTGCATCCATCCGTGTTGGCCTATACTCTTGGTGCAGGGACACTCTGTAAGTGTTGGCTAACAGAATGGATGGCTCTGTCTACTATGAAAGGTGGTCTCATCTCTGTGGTAATTTCCTTCTAGTCAAAGCTCTGTAACTGCCTCCACTGGCTGTTTCTTGTTTTGTGTTTTCCCTTACTAGAAATTAACCTTTCCAGTCTTTTTCTTGGGGGTAGGGGGAATGGATTACATTTATTTTCTATTTTTAATGCATATTTATTTGGGCAGGCTGTGCAGCATGTGGGGTCTTAATTCCCCGACCAGGGATAGAACCCACGCCCCCGGCATTGGAAGGGCAGAGCCCTAACACCAGACTGTAAGGGAAGTCCCCAGCCTTTTTAGTCTTGAAGAATGGAATGTAATCCTATGGCACAAAGTGTCTTCAGTTCTAAGTCATAAGCTTAGTATACTAAATAAGTCAAACATGTTTTAAGGTCCCATGAGAAGGCTGGTTTGCATGGGTATTGTGCAATAGCAATCAGCTCAAATATTTATTGCATTCTATTTCATATTATAATGTTTATCACACAACTTGCCATATATAATTTTCCTGGGCTAAAATAATCACTGTGTAATCTTGTGAGCCTTTTTACCCGGATTAGATGTAAAAGGCAGCCTTGCAAATGCATAGAACAGGGTAAAACGATGACACAGAACTGAAGCAGCCAGGAATATTAATTCAAAGTGCTTATCTCTGAGGGGTAAGGACAGCAGTGGATGCTATCTAACTCATTTATGTCAGAGCCTTATGTAAAACAGCAAGACTTATTGATCTGACATATTTACAAAGTTGTGAGATGCCTTTTTCATTCGTTAACTTATCAGTTATTTACTGTCTGGTATCTACTAAACACGGTCTTAGGCACAGGAGGGGAGGGGCAACTTGACACGGTTTGGGGTCCTATAATCACCGAGATTACAGCCTAGCAATCTTGGACAACAACACACACTTTCTTACGCTTTCAAAAAACATGAGAAATTCCTAACACAAGAGAAGAATCTGTATTCATTTGAGGAGATAAATTATTTAAGCAGTAATTAACCACGTGAGGTTGGCAGCTGCTTACAGACAGTAACAGCAGCAAAACGCCGCTCAGCCGCTCAGTTTTAATTTCAACTAAGCCTTTCTTTTCAAAGAGGGAGGGGAGGAGCAGGGCAAAAGCAGTGCCTGTCTCTGTGTGTCCGTGGCTCAGTCATGTCCGAGGACTCTCTTGCTGCCCCGTGGACTGTAGACTGCCAGCTTTCTCAGTCCATGGGATCCTCCAGGTGAGAATACTGGAGTGGGTTACCCACTGTATGTCTATGGCCCCCATAAATGAAGGTGTGCAGCTGTGGAGGATGGCACCTAAGCCACTAATACCCAGGAAGCCTTCCACAAAGGTCATTAATAGCCACCGGCCAGCAGAGAACCGAGAAAGAATGAGTGGTCAAAGAATTAGCAATCTAGAAGGAAGTTCAGTTCAGTTCAGTCGCTCAGTCATGTCCGACTCTTTGTGACCCCATGAATCGCAGCACGCCAGGCCTCCCTGTCCATCACCAACTCCAGGAGTTCACTCAGACTCACATCCATTGAGTCAGTGATGCCATCCAGCGATGTCATCCTCTGTTGCCCCTTTCCCTCCTGCCCCCAATCCCTCCCAGCATCACAGTCTTTTCCAGTGAGTCAACTCTTTGCATGAGGTGGCCAAAGTACTGGAGTTTCAGCTTTAGCATCATTCCTTCCAAAGAAATCCCAGGGCTGATCTCCTTCAGAATGGACTGGTTGGATCTCCTTGCAGTCCAAGGGACTCTCAAGAGTCTTCTCCAACACCACAGTTCAAAAGCATCAATTCTTTGGCACTCAGCTTTCTTTATAGTCCAACTCTCACATCCATACATGACCACTGGAAAAACCATAGCCTTGACTAGATGGACCTTTGTTGGCAAAGTGATGTCTCTGCTTTTGAATATGCTATCTAGGTTCGTCATAACTTTCCTTCCAAGGAGTAAGCATCTTTTACTTTCATGGCTGCAGTCACCATCTGCAGTGATTTTGGAGCCCCCAAAAATACAGTCTGACACTGTTTCCACTGTTTCCCCATCTATTTCCCATGAAGTGATGGGACCAGATGCCATGATCTTCGTTTTCTGAATGTTGAGCTTTAAGCCAACTTTTTCACTCTCCACTTTCACTTTCATCAAGAGGCTTTTCAGTTTTTCTTCATTTTCTGCCATAAGGGTGGTGTCATCTGCATATCTGAGGTTATTGATATTTCTCCTGGCAATCTTGATTCCCGCTTGTGCTTCTTCCAGCCCAGCGTTTCTCATGATGTACTCTGCATAGAAGTTAAATAAGCAGGGTGACAATATACAGCCTTGACGTACTCCTTTTCCTATTTGGAACCAGTCTGTTGTTCCATGTCCAGTTCTAACTCTTGCTTCCTGACCTGTTAGACATCATTTAATCCAACCACTCACTTTAAACATAAAAAACCCAAAAACCTAACTCCTGGAAAAAGAGAAGTGGCTCAGTCAAGGTCACACAGGTAGCAGTGCTACTGAGCCTAGAAGCAAACTTCCCAACAGCCATATTTATCCACGTTCAGAGAACAGGGAAAGAATGGAGAATGCATGGTGTGCTAGAGGCAAATGTAACTTCCCTTACCATTTTCCCGAGGATTTGTCCTGAATTTGAGGCCAGTAGCTTTTTCTGTATTTGAAACATTCACTATAGTGTTTTTAATAATAATAATAACCTCGTAGTTTAAAAAAATAAATTTATGTGATTATTTATTTATTGGCTGCGCTGGGTACTCGTTGCTACCTGCACGCTGTCTCTAGTTGCGGTGAGTGGGCTTCTCAGCGCGTTGGTTTCTCTCGATGCAGAGCACGGGCTCTGGGTATCCGGGTCAGCAGTCACGAGTGGGGCTTCCAGCGCCAGCTCAGGATCGCGGCACGTGGGCTGAGCTGCTCTGGGGCGTGTTGGGTCTCCCCGGACCAAGGACCAAGTCTGTGGCCCCTGAATTGGGGGCAGACTCTTCACTACTAGACACCAGGGAGGCCCACAGAGTATTCTGTAGATGCTTCACTGTCAAAGTATTTATGAAAATGACAGCTTCATAATTATTTTCTCCACGAAGCCTCTGCTCAAAGACACTTTCACCTCTTGTGTAGATAGCAATAATCATTTTCATTACGTGAAGGGTTTAAACAAGCAGAAACAAATAAATCAGCTACCCACAAAATTGCTACGTATAAAAAAAAATGTATATCTGAACTATCCAGACAAGTTTTAAATTGTCACGCAATTCCGCACTGGTTGCAAGAGAGGGTGAAAATCAGAATCATGCAGACAATCACCCCTCATTTCAAAAGGTCACACTACACGAGATTCAGTCTTCCTCCTTCTCACAATAAGTGCCAAGGTGCAGAGCAAGGTGTGAAGAGACTCAAGTCTCTATGCAGCAGCAAAGCTGTGGGTTAGATTTGTTTGATTTTGTTTTGATTCATTAGTTTTTTCTTTTATAGATGTTAAAATAGTGGAACTGGGAAATTGTTGCAAATAAAGGAATTACAGCTTTCTGCTCCTGGCATGAGAGTGGGGCGGGAGGGGGCGGGAGGGAGAGAGGCTGGCTAGGACATGTCTGTGGGTACAGAGGTGCGTGCGATGGAAACGCAAGGAGAGAACCTTAGAACTAAGGTTACACTTCAGCAGAGGAAAGTGCATTCTATTATGACCACTGGATTTATGAATTAATATGTGTATCTTTGGAGAAGTGGGTCCTCCAGATATTGAATTCCACAATATCCATACATGAGACTTCCTTGGCTTCAGTGGTTAAGACTCAACACTTCCAATGCAGGGGTGTGGGTTCGATCCCTGGTTGGGTAACTAGCATCCTTCATGCCCTACAGCATGGCCAAAAATTAAAAATAAATAAAATAACAATAATAATAATAAAATAATTTCTTAAAAAAGAAATAGTTAAATACTCATACATGGATACAGGAGCCTTCTAGGCATGATGTGGGGTGGGATACAAAGAGAAGCTGCATGTTGTCCAAACCATTTACAGTCTAGTGAGGGGGACAGAACCAAAATAATTATAACGCATGGCAGAACAGGTGTGCCATTAAAGAAGCACAGATTATCCAAGGAAGGCTGCTAGATTGCAAGGATCAGGAAATACTTCTGGAAGACAAGGACATTTGAGATGGGGCTAATGGAGCAAGAGGATTTTGGCAAGTGAGGAAGGGCATTCCAGTCTGGGGATGGGGGGACCATGACCAGGGACACAGAGGCATGGAAGCTGAGGACGTGCACACACTGAAACAGCCCAGTTCACTGGAAAGTCTTTCTAGAACTGTGTTCATTTTTAAATAGTGTTATTGAGTTATAATTGACAATGAACTGTACATAATTTTAAGTGTGTAGAACTTAGGCATATGTATACCCCTCTCCCCGAGGCCCCTTCCCCCCTTCACGTCTCTTACCACAACCCAGTCCGCGTTCCTGAGCACTTTGATCAATGGACTCATACAGTATTTACCCCTTTTGTCTGGCTCCCTCCAGAGAGCACAACTACTCCAAGGCTCGCACATGCCACGGATGTGTCAGGACTGCACCCCTTTATCGCCAGCAACGACCATTGTGTGGGTACACTGCTGTTCATCTACCCTTCTGATAGATGCATGAGTCGTTTGTAGTTTGGGGTTATTGCAAATAATACTGCTATGAACTGCACCTTTTTTTTATGGACACATGCTTTCATTTCTCTTGGGGAAACAGCTAGGAGTGTATTGCTGATTCATATGATAGATGTGTGTTTAACATTTTAAGGCATCGACAAACTGCGTACCAAAATGGTTGTAACAATTCTTCTTTTCTGATCAGCATTGTATGGAGGTTACGATTCTTTCAAACCCTTGTCAACACTTGATATGATCAGTCTTTTAAATTTTAGGCAGATTAATATGTGTAGTGTTATCTCATTGTGGTTTTAATTTGCATGTCTGTAATGACTAATGATGCAGAACATCTTTTTATGTGCTTACTTCCTATCCATCCATCTTTATGGTGAAGTGTCTATAAATTTTTGCTCTTAAAAATTGCATTATTCCTTTTTTATTATTAAATTTAGAGAGATTTTAATATATTATTCTGGATACAAGTCCTTTATCAGATATGGAGTCTGCAGATATTTTCTGTGTCTTCATTCTCTGAAGGATAGGTTTTTAATTTTAATGGAATTCAGTTTATCATTTTTTTTCTTTATGGATTGTGTTCTTGGTAGCCATATATAGAAACCTCTGCCTAACCCAAGTTCACAAAAGTTTCCTCTTAAATTTTTAGGTTTTACATTTAAGTTGATGATACATTTGAACTAATTTTTATATACAACATAAGATATGAATTCAAGGACATTTCTTTTTCACCTTCGGGTAGTCACTAAAAAGACTATCCTTTCTCCTACTTCTTTACATGCCTGGTAATTTTTTAGTAGATGCCAGACATTGTGAATTTTACCTTGTTGAGTTCCATGTATTTTTACGTTGCTAAAAATATTGTTCAGCATTTTTTTCTGGGACACAGTTATTTGGAAACCATTTGATCTTTTCAGGTGTGTATTTAAGGACTGGGGGCTGTTCCGTCTAGGGTGAATTCTGTCCTGCTAAAGGGAGGTCTCCTGTGTAGGCCACCCAAGGTCCTTCAATCGTGACATTTTCCAGTCCCACTGGTAGAATGAGTATAATTCCTGGCCTCGCGTGAGTGCTCAGCGACGTGACTTCTAATCCTCGGGGGTAGTGTTCTCCTTGGGCTTTTGTGGTTTCCTCACACACATGTGCTGATCCCTGTTCAGCTAAGGACTCTTCAGATCTCCAGAATCCTTTCTGCACTTCTCTTTCTTCCTGCTCTCTGCCCTGTGGATACTAAGCCGTTTTGGTTTCCCTGGACTCTTGGCTGTCTTCCCAACTCAGGGAAACTTTCAGGCTCCACTGAGATTCCTTCTCCCTGTCCTGTCTTCTTTCCTGCCGTGGCTGAAAACTCTCTCAAGACAGAGAGTGTGGACAGCCTTAGGGAGTGCCTGCTTTGTTTTCCAGCTCTCAGGAATCACTGCCTGATACCCAAGGTCCTCAGCTGTACTTTTCCTGCTCTTTGAGTTTTTCAGCTGGGAACTTAAATCCAGCTCCTGTAATTCTGTCTCAGTCAGAATGAAAACCTTGTGGCTTGCCTTTCAAGGCAAGTCTTTAAGGTACACTGTTTCCAGTATGGCAGTGTTTATTCCGAAGGCATTATAGCATTTGCTATCTTTGATGTATGTAAGTGACAGATTAGACTGTACTCTATTCAGATCAGTTCAAAGGCATTTAATGGGCAGGTTCTCTGTGCTTGGCATTGAGTTTATAAAGATGTAAAAGTGACAGTCACTCACTCATTCTACTCTTTGCAACTCATGGACTGTAGCCCGCCAGGCTCCTCTGTCCGTGGAATTCTCCAGGCAAGAATACTGGGGCGAGTTGCCATTTCCTTCTCCAGGGGATTTTCCTGAACCAAACCCAAAGAGCCTCTGCCTTCCTATTATCAGTTTACAGATACAGCAAATACCTTTGGAAGAAACCAATCATAGGATTTGCATATAACCCATGCTTTTAATATTCCCTCCTTTTTTTCTTGTATCTGCCAAATGCATCAAGGATAGTTTATTTCTTTGAAATAAGAGACCCAAGTCACAGGATTTTACTGACTGTAGGCACCCTTAGGCTTCGACTTAGGGGCAGAAGGGGAAACTCTAGAGGAACTGTTTCATGCTGATGACCTGTCGACGTCCCCGTTTCATGCTATTTCTCTGCTCCCATAACCAAGACAGAAAGCTGGCTCTTCTTCAGATGGGTGAGAACACGGCCTCAAACGGTCCCGCCTTAGACCCGAGGGACAAAGCGGCCGGACTAAGGGTCCGAGGCTGACGACACCGCGGTGTGAGCTTACGTCTTCGTGATGCTTCCATTCTGAGATGAGCGTAAAAGGCGTTTGAAATAATGTGTTGACCTTTTATGAGCTGGAGCAGCTGACATTTGCCTGAATCTGAGCCAGGCTGGGTGCTATTCAAAACGAGAAATCAGTTTTCCCAAGTGCACTGAAGGAACTTTTTCTGATCTTTTGTTAAAGCTTTGTTTCCAAGGCACTGAGTGAGTTTAATTAATTTCGCCACTACCTTCCCCTCCTTAATAAATTCCTCACACGTGTGGATTCAGTAGGAAATTGAATGTCATCTTTAGAAAACAAAGCAACAACAAAAAAGGGTGAGAGATTAGTTTGGTGAAAGCCCAGTGACAGAGTCAAAATGAAAAAGCCTCTCAACCTGTAATGAGATGAATCTATTAACATGCAGATTCCGGCCTAACAGGTGAGGGAGGGGCTGAGATTCCGCCTCTCACAGACGCCCGGGGCGCCCTGCTGCCGGAATCTCTCCACTGCACTGAGACATCAAGACCGCACCCTAAGACACCGTTCAGGGCTCATCTCACCACTGAAGCACTGTCCTATCCTGGGAGCCCTTCTCATCTGGACTTCAGTTTAGCATTGATACAAATTTTTCTCTAAAGTTCCTTCTAGCTCTTAAAAATGTATCTTGTTCAGGACTTTCGTGGTATTCAAGTGGCTAAGATTCCGAGCTCCTAAAGCAGGGGGCCTGGGGTTTGATGCCTGATCGGGGAACTAGATCCCACACACTGCAAAGAAGGGTCTGCATGCCACGACTGAAATGTCTCACACGCCTCAGTGAAGATGGAAAATCCCGTGCGCCACAACTAAGCCTCGGTGCAGCCGAGTAAAATAAAAATAAATTAAAAAAAAAATGCTTCGTGTTCTTGAGAGTGTAGGTCTAGCTTCGCTGTGCCCGCGAGTCTGTCCATACTATTGGCAGACGTGCTGAGCACCCACCACAGGCCGGGCACTGAATAAGACGGTGACCAGCTAAGTACACACTAGGTCGAACTCTGGCACCAAGAACTCAATTCAGAGAGAGCTGGGCAATGGCAACACGATGTCACACACACTACAAAGCTGCTCAAGCCAGCTGTTGTTAGGAGTACACAGAGGGCTGAGAATCGAACTGCATTTGGACACCAGGCAGGACGGGGGCGCCATCCCATCTTGGGGCTCAGACGTGATGTGCGTCTAAGTCACCTGTGGGGCTTATTAAACAGAGACTGCTTGATCCCACCCTCGGACTTCCAGGGATCTGCATGTCTCTGCGATGCTGATGGTGCTGATCTGGGACCATACCTTGACCTGTTCTGTTATGAATCGTGCCGTGTGCTAGATTTTAGGACACAGAAATGAACAGAGCATGAGGTTTGCTCTGGAATGGATGCCTACAGGAGTCACAGCTCAATGGCAGACACAGGCTTCCCCCTTTGCCCCACGCAGAATGGTTAGGGCAACTTTGGAAGCGGGTTGGAGAGAGAGAGAGTGTGTGAGGTAATGGTTCCGTGCCATCTGAGCAGTCAAGGGGAGGCGCTCAAACCCAGGTCTGTCCCTTACTGCCTTGGCCATTTTTTATTGGAGTATAATTGCTTTACACTGCTGTTCCGGTTTCTGCTGTGCACACAGCGGATTAGCTGTGTGCACACGGGTCCCCGCTCTGTCCTGAGCCTCCCTCCCACCACCGCGAATCCTGCCAAGCCGAGCTCCCTGCGCTATTCAGCAGCTTCCTACCAAATAGCTATTTGACACATAGTTGTGTGTATATGTCAGTGCTAACCCCCCAATCCATCCCACCTCCCTCCCCTTCTCTGTGCCTGTGTCTCTATTCCTGCCCTGCAAACTGGTTCCTCTGCACCATTTTCCCGGATTCCATAGATAGGCCTTAATACATGATGCTTGTTTTTCTCGGCCTTAGTCCTAACATAGTAAGTGCTGCAAAGTGAAGGCTGTAGCTCTGGTTCCTCTGTCTGGAGAGAGGGAGATGGAAAAGACTCCCCAGAACAGGTGGCGTCTCCTCTGCTGTGATGAGTAAAGAATGACCAGGAGTTTGTGAGGCAGCTCCGTTAGGGGTCAGTGGGTAAGGAGGTGAATGAATGGTTCTGGGTGGAAGGCATCACCAAGGTGTCAAGAAACACACTCCTCTCTTCCTGAATACTTTCTTGGTAAGTATGCAGGTAGTATAGCTTTGAGAATAGAATCAAATTTCTAATTCTTTGGGGGGAAACCTGGCTGTTTCAGGAGTTCCTATGTACTACTGCTCTATGAATCAACCAAAAGGCAGGTTTCAGTGGAAAGTTCATGGTGAGCATAGACCAGAAAGTTCTCAGTTCCAGATCTGCCGCTAGCAGCTCTGCCACATTTGGGGTTCACACGCAGAGGTCCTTTCCATGTTTAGCAACCCTGTCCCGTAGCATATCATCACTGCTACTATTCCACACACAGGGAATTGCTTTGCTCTCGTTGCTATTTAGCCGCTAAGTCATGACAGACAGGGAGACTGAGGCCCAAAGGGACTAGATAAAACGCTTGAGGTTATTAACTAGTGAATCCCGGCATAGCCAGTGTTTGAGCTCCAGTCTACTGGATGAAGTTTAATATTTTGGAATTTTTGCTTTTGCTTGGTTATTTCAAAAGGGGATTTTCCATACTTAACCAATGATTAGACATGCCAAGAAAATGTGTTAAAACTGCAGGTTCCCAGGTTCTTTATCTGGAAATTCCAGTTCTGGGGTTCTGGGGTGTGGTCAGGAATCCGTATGTTTAATCACTGACTCTCTCCTCCCCTTATGAGTGGCCCTGAACCCTGGATGCTGGTAACACCACTTCCCTTCTTTGTCCCTTGAGCCTAAGAGAGCTTGCTCCCCTCTGGGAGGTCTCATCACCCCTGCTGGCATCTCAGCTCTTCCTTCACCAGTATAACCTGCCTTTAATCCCCTGTTTACAATGCCCAGAGGAGTCTGTTTTCCTGGTTGGACCTTGCATGAGATCCATTTGCAAGCTGGATTTTTATTTCCTTTGTGGAAGCCGCCCTCCTTGCTCGGATTATGTAGGGCAGTCAAGACACAGCCGCACACCCCGGAGCGGAATGAACTCCGTCCGACTCCAGGTGCCAGGAGCTGGGGTGCCCCGAGCTCCAGGACCTCCTGGAGGGGAACGCTGCTGCCCCAGGCCGATCCCCGGGCAGTCCGCCGCCCAGCCAGGCCCTCTGGGCTCAAGCTCATGGCTCTTCAGGGACGAGGGATTCTAAGCCGCAGGACTAGGACATGCAATTAGAACAACAGCCACGTGGAAATAACGAGGCTGCTCACAGTATTGAAGCTGTTTCAGGGCTTCCTTGGTGGCCTGGTGGCTGAAACTCCGTGATCCCAGCACGGGGGGCCCGGGCTGGAGGCCTGGTCAGGGAACCAGATCCCACATGCCGTGTGTGTGTGTGTGTGTGTGTGTGTGTGTGTGTGCGCGCGCGTGCGTGTGTATGGTGTGTGTCTGTGTGTGTGTGTCTGTGTGTGTCTGTGTGTATGTGTGTCCGTGTGTGTGTGCGCGTGTGTGTGTGTGGTGTGTGTGTGTCTGTGTGTGTGTGTGTCTGTGTGTGTGTGTCTGTGTCTCTGTGTATGTGTGTCCGTGTGTGTGTCTGTGCGCACGCACGTGTGTGTGTCTGTGTGTGCGTGCGCGCGTGTGTGTGTGGTGTGTGTGTGTGTGTGTAAGCTATTTCACTCTTAGAGAAGCCAATAGAGATTCCCTTGAAAAAAATGAGTATGCTCCCGTTGGTCATGCTTAGAGGACATTTTTCCTCTCATAAGTGGTGCCTCAGGGCTTTTTCAATCTAATGCACTGACTGAGGCAATCACTGTAAAGAATTCTCCATCTGGGGACCAGGAGTACATTGAGGAACTTCCAAGGCACCACACAGGTCAGAGCAGAAGAAATTCTAAAAACATGTTTGGCCCACCAGTGGTCACCTGCAGACTATCAGAACGCTGGATAAGGAAGGTTTGAGAAATGCTTTCCTACCTCATGAGTCTTTCTTGTTTTCTTTTCCCCTCATCCATTTGTCCACAAATGATAGCAGTCCCCCAAAGCACCAGCTCTCACTGCAACACTTACATCCAGCGACGATTCATTCACGACCTGCCCTGAGCCAGTCGCTGATGAGCAAAAGCAAACGTGGCCACTGAACTCAGGCAGCTGGCGGGAGAGTCAGATGTGAGTCAGATAAAGACACAAATAAACGTAAAACCACCACATGCTAAGAGCTACGGAAGAGTGATACATGGAGACTCAGATTGGGGAAGCTTTGAGTTTCTTTGGGTCCCAACAAAGGGGTGAAGAGGTGTAGACATCTTCAACGAGGTACGTTTTTCTCTTACATTCTTCTTTTTTTTCTCTAGAGCACAGAGGCTCAGTAATTGCGGCTCACAGGCTTAGCTGCCTGACGCATGTGGGATCTTAGTTCCCTGACCAGGGATTGAACCTGGGTCCTCTGCATTGGCTGGTGGATTCTTAACCACTGGGCCACCAGGAAGATCCATTCTCTTACATTCTTATAGCTTCATACATTGTAAACCAGTTTAACATACATTATCTCACTTTCTTTTTCACATCAATTCTGCAACGACAAGATTAAAAAAAAGAAGCCTGAGAATTACTGTAGAGGAACCTGATATAGATGAAAACCTGAGAGAATGGGTTAGGTACATTACAGGGGAGAGGGTCTTCAAGCTTGTTCTTCAAAAGCTGGTGGTCTCTAGAGACGGTCATACTGAGTGCAGTAAGTCAGGCAGAAAAGGAGAAATATCGTATGACATCCCTTATGCGTGGAATCTAAAAAGAAGTGATACCAGTGAACTTACAAAACAGAAAGATACTCACAGACTTAGAAAATGAACCTATGGCTGCTGGGGGGAAGGGACAGTTAGGGAGCCTGGGAAGGCCATGTTCCCGCTGCTGTACTCAACATGGACAAGCGGCAGGACCTGCTGTAAGAACAGGGAGCTGCTCAGTGTCACGTGGCAGCCTGGATGGGAGAGGCTGGGGAAGAGGGATACATGGATGTGCATGGCTGAGGCCCTCAGCCATTCACCTGAAACTACCAGAAAACTGTTAATTAGCTATATTCTAATACAAAGTAAAAAGTTTAAAGTTTGAAAAAAAAATCAACAGACCAAAAAACATTAAAAGAAACATTGGTGGTCATGGGAATTCCCTGGGCCCAGTGCTTCCACGGTGGTAGCCCAGGCTCAATCCTGGTTGGGAACTATGACCCCACAAGCCTCAAGTCACGACTGAAAAAAGAAATTGTTGGTCTTGTCTTCAAGTGCAAATGTGTAATTATAATCTAAAAAGGCAGAAGTGCCACAAACATACACACATCCCGACGTCTGAACTGTGGCAGAATTTGGTTACGCTGCAGGTACGCCTGGCTGTGCTGAGGCAGGCAGAGACAAGGCTTCCTCTTGAACAAAGCTGACCTCTAGGCCCAGAGGGAAAGTGCGGTGGCCACCAGGAATAGCAGTTCCCAAAAGCAACAGCTCTAACCGCTTTACTGAAAGGGGCTTTTCACATGTTCTAAGTGTGAAAAGGTCCCACAGTCCTGCCTCTGGTACCTAAGTCATGCTCATTCACTTGGATGCCTTTGACTAAAAATAGGGAAAACAAAAAAGCAATTTTTTTAGGCTCTAAATTGAAAACTATATAAAGTGTGAAAGAGAAAATTCCATTTACTTTTTTTTCCCTTTTTTTGTTGAAGGTATTTTTAGTTGAAGGCATTTAGTTGAAAAAAGAATATTTACTGGTTTGTTCAGTCACTCAGTTGTGTCCGACTCTTTGTGACCTCATGGACTGCAGCACACCAGGCTTCCCTGTCCTTCACCATCTCACAGAGCTTGCTCAAACTCACGTCTGTAGAGTCGGTGATGCCATCCAACCATCTCGTCCTCTGTCATCCCCTTCTCCTCCTTCCCTCAATCTTTCCCAGCATTAGGCTCTTTTCTAATGAGTTGTTTCTTCGCATCAGGTGGCCAAAGTATTGGAGCTTCAGTTTTAGCATCACTCCTTCCAATGAATATTCAGGATTTATTTCCTTTTGGATGGAGAGGTTGGATCTCCTTGCAGTCCATGGGACTCTCAAGAGTCTTCTCCAACACCACAATTCAAAAGCATCCATTCTTCAGCGCTCAGCTTTCTTTATAGTCCATTTCTCACATCCATACATGACTACTGCAAAATTCCTAGCTTTGACTAGATGGACCTTTGTTGCAAAGTAATGTCTCTGCTTTTTAATACACTGTCTAGATTTGTCCCACCTTTTCTTCCAAGGAGCAAGCGTCTCAATTTTGTGGCTGCAGTCACCATCGGCAGTGATTTTGGAGTCCAAGAAAATAAAGTCTGCCCCTGTTTCCAACGTTTCCCCATCTATTTGTCATGAAGTGATGGGACCTGATGTCTCCCAGTAAATGGGCTTCCGTGGTGGCTCAGAAGGTAAAGAACCTTCCTGCCATGTGGGACACCTGAGTTTCATCCCTGGGTGGGGAAGTTCCCTTGGAGGAGGGCATGGCAACCACTCTAGTATTGTTGCGTGAAGAATCCCCATGGACAGAGGAGCCTGGAGGGCTATAATCCATGGGGTAGCAAAGAGTCAGACATGACTGAGCGACTAACACTTTCACCCAGTAAGTATCAATCAGCTGGACCGAATGGCTAGTGCATTTATATGATGATCACATTAGTAATGATGAGAAAGGTTCAAGGCAGTATTAAGTTATCCTGAAATTTCAGTTATCCAACATAACCAGACTTCACTAAAATAACGTGCCCTACGTTCAACAAGGGTCTGAGGTGGATGGGGTGGGGATCTGCTCAGGAAGCCTCCCCATTTCATAGCTGCACCTCCAAGAACACATATGCCCATCATTTCTGCTCACATTTCGTTAGCCAGAATTAGTCTCAAACTATAAGAAGCCCTGGAAATTCAGGAACAAATGGACTCTTGGGTGAGCACTAGTCTCTCTGCCACTATAACCTGTTTCCAGAACTCTACAAAACTGATCCCAAAGAACTTGCCTGGTGGTCCAGTGGCTAAGACTCCATGCTCCCAATGCAGGGGGCCTGGGTTCAATCCCTGGTCAGGGAACTAGATCCCACCTGCCACAACTAAAAGTCTGCATTCTGCAACTGAAGATCCCACACAGCACAGTGGAGACCACAGATCCCGTCTCGTGTGCTGCGACTAAGATCCATGGCAGCCAAACAAATGAATATGTAAACATTAAAAATAAAAGAAAACAAAACTGATCCAGAGAGAAGGGACTACCTCTGCAATAATTCGACAAGCCATATAAAGGCTCAGAACTTCCTTTAAGCTCTCTCCCCCGCCTCTTTTTTTTTTTTTTTTTTGAGCCTTCTACAGAAGAAGAGAGCAGAATGGGCACTGTCTGAGCTCCTACCATGTACCAACGCTTCACGGGATGGAGGCTATGACCTGGCTTATTCAGACTCACTGGACTCTATTTATAAAGTAGACTGCTTAAAAAACGCATCCATCTTTCCAGATTCCCTTGCAGATAGGGTTCCAGAGACACAAGGTTATCTCAGATATAGCATTTATCTATTCCCATGAGATTTGGAAGAGAAGGACATACTTCTGATGTTCTAACTGCCACTGCCGGCAAGCCAGGCTGGCCACACAGAAGGGAGAGGCAAGGCGACTGGCTCGCAGCGGCAGGCTGTGACCGCCCGCTTCCTGTGTGTCGGGAGGCAGGTGCAAAGCTCCACACCCCGATCTCAGTTTCCTGGTTCCTGATCGCGGCTCTGGTGCTACATAACTTCAACAGTTTCAGGGGCAACCTCCTGGTCCCCCACTTTCCTGATTATACCAGTTCTATAGAGTTCCGAGGGTCAGTAAGGGAGACCCAATCAAATGTCTTCCCATTTTTTTTGTAAACAATGAATTCCTTATATTAAATCCTTCTCTGTTTAAGTTACCTTGACTGAAGGAAATGGCAACCCACTCCAGGATTCTTGCCTGGAGAATCCCATGGCCAGAGGAGCCTGAAGGGCTACTGTCCATGGGGTCACAAAGAGATGGACACGACAAAGCGACTTAGTACACATCACACAGACTGGCTTCTATTTCTTCACTGTGATGTGACTGACTGCTGCTGCTGCTTCTGCTAAGTCACTTCAGTCGTGTCCAACTCTGTGCGACCCCATAGATGGCAACTCACCAGGCTCCGCCGTCCCTGGGATTCTCCAGGCAAGAACACTGGAGTGGGCTGCCACTTCCTTCTCCAGATGTGACTGACAACATTTGCTAAATACTGTTATATACACAAGCTCTTCTAACAACTTTCTAAGAACTCTTCATTGCTGAAATGAGTAAACATGTATTTTCAGGAAATTTATGTTTTAGCTAAAATAACTCCAAGCATAAATTTGTTTGAAGTCTCACATTTTAGCTTTGCAATTCAAGTGAATGAACTCTATAATAAATTCTCCTCTCCCAAAATTAAGAGTACGATTCATGTTCCTAGAAGGTACACACTTTCGTTCACTTGTCTTAAATATTCCCTGCTAAAACCTACTTTGTCTAAGAGGCTATGCATATCTCATTTTGAGAGGCATTTAATCTGTGTAATGATTCTGAAAAGTAGGTCTCATTATGCCCGTTTTATAGGTGGATAAGTGGGGCTTAGAGAGGTAACATAAGGTGTCCAAGATCTAAGAGCCAGAGTGTAAACCCAGTGCTTCTGTTGTCAAAGGCACAAGCTCTTTCCACTGAAACACAGAGACTTCTAGGAAGCAGCGACTCATTGGTTCCTAGCTGCTCTGAGCACTGGTTTGTGATGGAGGTTTGGTCAGTTCATTCAGCTCAACACTGGTGTACACTGGTTAGTGCTTCCCTCCTCCACAGACGTCAAGAGCTCTAAGAATCTGCCTCAAAACGGTGCATTTCCCGTCTTATAAAGAATTCAAAAAGAAAAGATGGACAGAACATAAGAAAAACATCTGCAGATCCAGAAAAAAATGGCCGAGATACACATTCTCTACTGCTGGTCACCACGAGCAGCACTATTATGATCCTCTGCTCGGACATGATGACAGATTTGTGAAGCATGGAAACCTGATGCAAACTGAAGCCAACAGGACCCCGAGATTACCGCTGGATCCACAGCAACATTTCGGCTTGAATGCCTACTCTGGCACACGCATGTGCTCTATTTATCTCTCTCCTTCTCTACATACCTGACAGCGAGCTAGAGGATTCTTCCATCAAGACTTATCGGAAAATGTTTATAAAAATGCAAGTGGCCTTGGTAGGCGTCTACCCCTTCTTAGTGATTCAAGTCCTGATTCCTTCCTGGAGAAATTAATCTAAAGATACTATCTGCAATTTGACCTACTTCTTCAAACTGTCAGCTACTATGGATGCGGTATCGGACAGGAGCGCATAAAATCAGGAGGGTTTTCATCTACGAAACAGCTATTTTACACTTTCCCATATAATAAATATTTCACCCAGGGCTTTCCTAGCACTTAATAAAACTACCTAACAAATTCTTAACATATCTTCATGACACTGAAAGAATCTCTTGATAATCTTTTTAGGGGTGGTTATCTTTGGATAAGAAAAAAGGAAATGGGAAGAGATTAAGTAACTACTCTGTGCCAGGCGATTAGGCACACAGATGGCAACCTGCTGCAGTGTTCTTGCCTGGAGAATTCCATGGACAGAGGAGCCCAGTGGGCTGCAGTTCACAGGGTCACGAGGAGTCGGATACGACTGAGCGACTAACACTTGAACTTTAAAGTTGCTCCATTCATAAAACAGCACAAACATAAGACACCGTCACCCTCATTTTATATGTTGAAAAAAAAATTAAAGAAGCTAGTAAATTGACCAAAATCACGCAGAGAGGAAGCAGAAATGCTAGCAGTGAAACCCAGGTTGGCCGAAGTCAATTGTCTTTTCAAGACAACACAATGCATCCAGCAAAAAATAAATAAATAAATAAAAGCTCTCTGGTAATATATATATATATATATTACCAGAGAGCTTGAGAAAAACAGCTCCAAGAATTCTAACTTCTGGGCCTAGTGTTTCGTTTCCAGGTAACATGAGGGAATATTTTCCACTTGCCTGAATATTTAATAACACAGGAAACGAAAACAAATTGCACTACTTGGCCTCTGCTGTGTGTTTCATAACAGAAGAGGAGGAGACGGTTTTATTCTAGGAAAAAAAAGCACGCTGAATTCCAAGTCAAAGTGTGTCCATAAAGGGTAAATGATGAGGCCTTTTTGATGAGAGCAAATGAACATTATAAAGATTCCCACTGACCAAAGGCTGCTGCTCAAACGCACTGCCCGCCCCCTGCTCTGTCTGCTGCCTTTTCAGGGCAGATTCCACCCTCAAGAGCAGCCTGGCAGAGGGACGGCAGGGCTCAGCTGCCCCTCCAGCCCCAGCTCTGTCAAGCAGAAGAGGCCACCCCTGTGGACCCCCGCACTCTCTGAGGAGACGACAGTCAACATCAAGGCCACTTCTCAAGTTCGCTGCCCTGCCTGCTCCCTGTGTCTCTGCCCTTCTGGCAGCTTCCAGCCTGAATAAAATCAACTGTCTTTTCCTCTAAACCTCTCAAACCTCTAAACCTCTAAACCTCTTTATCCAGGTCACATCACCATGGTGAAAAGAAATCTTAACCAAACCTCTGAATTGTGTTAGTCACCCAGTCGTGTCCGACTCTTGGCAACCCCACGGACCGCAGCCCGCCAGGCTCCTCTGTCCTTAGAATTCCCTAGGCAAGAATACCAGAGCGGGTAGCCATTCCCTTCTCCAGGTCTCCTGACGTGCAGGCAGTCTTTGCTGTCTGAGCCACCAAGGAAGGCCCTGAGACAGGGCATAACTCCACTGATGAGGAGGAATGGACGAGTATCAGTTACGGCCTGTCCAAGATGATTCTCTCCAACAAGGGCAGGAAACGGAGTACTGATGTCAAGCACAGTGTTCTCATGACTAGTTATCACGTGTCACATACACATCAGACCGATGTTCAAAAGGCGGGGTGTAAACACACTTCTGTGATTTTTTGTTTCTATATTTGCCTCCAGATTCATTCTCTCCCTTCTTTGTCCTGCTCTGTGTTTCAAGATGTCAAACTCTAACTACCACTCAGGCTCCCTAGCCTTGGCTTCTAATTGCGTGCAGCCTCTCAGAAGCATCGTCTGATGATTCGAGGACAGAAGAGAAAGGTTGGGGATGCTGCCCTACCCACCCCTCCCTGGGCCACTGTGTTTCTCCAGGACACTGGTCCTCAGCAGTTCCCTCTGCTCCTCAGTCCCAGGAGATGGGACAGGCTTCCCACTGTTCCTAAGCCCTGGGTCCTTTTTCATCCATCGTGGGTTCCTTGAACCCAGTCCATTCTTCAAGAAATGGTCCTTTCTTGGACTCTCATACTTGGACTCTCAAACAAGGCAGTATCTCCAAAGACCTGCACTTGTCCTTTGCCTCTGCCTTCTCCCAACCCTGCACCAAAACACACCTGTCTGCAGTGCCGTGCAGCGAGGGCCGGGGCAGGAATCGGGGAACCAGCATGTGTCACTGCGTCCACGTCCATGGTGAGCTCTGGACGCCTTCTTCCACCTCATGCCTCTGGGCCCGCTTGACCGTGACCTCCTGCAGATTCTCTCTCTTAAAATCTATCAACTTCATCCAGCTTCTCTTCAGTGCCTCTGTCCTACTCTAGTAGCCGTCTGGATTATTTCTTGTCTCCATTTCCGCAAGAGCCCCTCCTGACTCCCTGGCCTCCAGTCCTGGCCCTGCTCCAGCCACACTTCACTGTGAGGCCTGAGAGGTCTTTGTTACATTGTTCCACGGCTCCAGACCCTCCAGGATAAAGTCCAACCATAAATTGGCTTACCCCGATTGTACTAGCCTTTCCAGACTCTTGACATGGTTTTCCCATCAACAGCTCCAGAAAGGACTGACTTCTCCCAGTTCTGCCACAGAACTAACTCTTTTCTTGCCTTGGTGCCTAGACTCGTACTATTTCCTTTGCCAAGAATCCCTTCTCTGCCTCTCTACCCTTAATCATTGGCCTAACTAACTTCTGATTTATAAGTCACGTCTCCGCACAGACATCACCCTCTCTGACAATCATTCGCCGTCGCCCCCGCCTACACCCCTCCAAAACTTGGACTCTGGATTGGGCAGCTGTCCTGAGAGGCACCTTCCACAGCCCTCTTCGTCTCCCCAGTGTCTGTCCATGGAATTTCTCAGAGGTCCAGTGTCCTTGTCCCTGTTCCCCTCCTGACGGTGAGCTGTGTTGGGGAAGAACTCTATTACTGCTGTAGCTTCAGTATCTAGCAAAGAAGAACCAAAAACTATTCATTTAAAAGTTGAAATTAAGAAAAGGAAACAGAGACTTCCCTGGTGGTCCAGTGGCTAAGACACCGTGCAGTGCACGGGGCCTGGGTTCAATCCCTGGTGAGAGAACTAGATTCAAATGCTACAATGAAGAGTGCACTCCACAACTTAAAAATAAACAAAAACAAAAACCAGATCTCACATGCTCCCATGAAGACTGAAGATCCTGTGGGCCACAGCTAAGACCTGGCACAGTCAAATAAATAAATAAATTTTTAAAAAATAAAAATGGAAAGAAATCTCAACCAGGTACTAATGGACTGGCAATGTCAAAATTCCCATTCGAGCGTTGTTTAGAAACAGAGGGAGTGTCTGCCGACAGACACAGGCCCCGTATGCCCAAGTGGGTGTTTTTCTGAATGTGCCTGCAGCTCTCTGTGCCCCAAGCCCATCCTCTACTAAGGAAAGTAAAATTCCATGTGTGCGTTGAAGGGAGGAAGGCAGGGACTGCTCCTGAACCTTCCCCTCTCTCCCTGTCCCCACACCCTGGTAGGAGATGCCTGCTTGAACACAGAATGCCTGCATGAGACCATTGGGGTTATTTTCAGAGGCTTCATTATCTCAGCTGGGAAATCCGGGGGCAGCTTTTTGCAAACCAAATAGAGTTCAATTAATACATCAAGAACAAAGGATCAAGACCTAAATATTGAGAGTCAACATCAGCAGAAATCTCTCAGTACCCAGATGGTCAAGTTCAATGTCTCAAAGTGCTCTTAGGAAAGGGGAAACTGACATTTTCCTGGAACAGTGTTTAGAGGAACAGGAATGGACTCAAATGAACTCACTTTACTGTGTATTGATGAAATCACAGAATCATACCTAGAGAGCCCTCTCCTCAACTCTTTTTCTCAAAGCTAACTAAAGATAGTTAAATTCCCTTTTGTAACTTGCTTACCGTTACCAGGGAAGCCTTACTAATTCATCTCCCACTGATTAAAAATGTATGATAATTAGGATGAATACAGTACTGAAGTGTATCTATGAAGGAAACTGATTTTCTTAAAAATAACAAGACTATGAAAATGTTGTTTAAGCTCATTAAAGTGAGCCTTTAGTGCATTCTGCTGCATGCAAAGATGCAAGTTATGCAAGGGTTCCTATTAGGAAAGAACAGCGGCTTGGCCGCCCATGTCCATATTGTCCCCCTTAAAAGATCTCAGTAAAAAGATTACAAAATACGTACAAAACCCACAAGAAAATAAGACAGGCAAGACTTCAATATGTGTTTGAAATACAGACAGCAGTGGAGCCAGGTAACTGATACAGAGTAGAGAAAGAGGCAAGGAATTTAATGATACAACTTAGAGGGCTGAAGACAGGATTTCAGTGACGTGTGAGCCCCCTGACTCGGCAAACATGCAGGGCTCGGAACCTCCAGGGAGAGGGCCGGGGTTGGTGCAGGGCTGGAAACAGGCGCTCTGCACGAGTTCTGCAGGCTGAGTGGTGGGACGCTCAGAGGACTCGCGGAGAGACCGGACGGTTCTCCCTTAAAGTAACTCAAACTTGCAGACGCCAACATGTGCAGGATCGGAAGGCGTCTCAGAACCGCGGACTCACCAAGCAACAACTGTACGTGAATTCTCACCAATGATTAAGCCCCACCCCCGACGCACATAGGTTTCAACAGGCTTCTTAGTCTCTCTGTGCAGAAAGAACTGAGAGCAACGATCATCAGACATTTGAGGAGAACCTCCAGCAAGAAAGATGAAATCGGAACAGACAGAAAAAGGTAACTGGAGAAGCAAAGATGCAAAGAAACTAAATGAACTGATACTCTACAAGAAGTAAGAGAAAATTTGGCACCCACAAAACAAGAACAAAATTCTCTTAATAAAAGGAACATTCAAAGAACAAAAAGAGCTAAAATACAATAGCTGAAATGTAAACAGGACACATTCATGAGAAAGGTCAAAAAATAAAGTAAAAAAACATGATAAAGAGAAAGAAATAGACTTAGAAAATCAATCCAGGAGGCCCAATACTCGTCCAACAGCAGAAGCAGAGAGAAGCAGAGAGCAAAGGAAACAAAGGAGAATTTTATCCAGTAAATAATAAAAGAAAATTTCCCAGATCTCAGACATGAGTCTCTGGATTAGTTTACAAAGGGGCTGCAGATTAATGATAAAACATATTGCTTTTTTTTTTTTAATAAAATAAATCCTTTAGATTTACTTGATTGTTAAACTATCTGCCTTTATT
The DNA here is from genome assembly GCF_019923935.1 of Bubalus bubalis. Classification (NCBI taxonomy): domain Eukaryota; kingdom Metazoa; phylum Chordata; class Mammalia; order Artiodactyla; family Bovidae; genus Bubalus; species Bubalus bubalis. The sequence goes on along the minus strand of NC_059171.1, from coordinate 250,227 downwards.
ATTTTGTTAATATTTAAAGTTTCATTTAAAATTACTGTAAAAAGGGAGTGTTTTACAAATTTTCTTAGGTCTGTCATGAATGCTAAGAGGCATACCGCCTGACTTCGCCTCACTGTGTACCCTTAAAAACCACATAACTGGGCCTCCCTGGGGGCTCAGTGGTAAAGAATCCACCTGCCGATGCAGGAGACATGGGTTCAATCCCTGATCCGGGAAGATCCCACAGGCTGCAGAGTGACTAAGCCCGAGTGCCACAGGTATTGAGCCTGTGTACAGGGGTGGATCCACTGAAACCACGCACCCTGGAGTCCGCATAAGGCTGCAATGAGAGACGCCCACCGCGACGAGAAGCCCATGCACTGCACCTAGAGAGCAGACCCCGCAGCAGCGAAGACCCAGCCAATAATAGACAAACAAATAAAATTATATAAAAAACTCCCTGGAGGCTCAGACAGTAAAGAATCCCCTGCAATGCGGAGACCTGGGTTCCATTCCTGGGTTGGGAAGACCCTCTGGAGGAGGGCATGGTAACCCACTCCGGTATTCTGGCCTGGAGAATCCCATGGACAGAGGAGCCTGGTGGGCCACAGTCCATGGGGTCGCAACGAGTCGGACATGGCTGAGCGACTAAGCACACACATATATAACTCATTAGGGCTTCCTATGTCAGATTTCTGACTAATTCAGCCCAACCTCCCTGAATGTCCCCTTCCCAACCATCTTTTGCTGAAATAGAGTTTATATTCAATTCTCTGTATTTCCCAAATGCAGGATGTGAGCACAGTCAAACAAACACCAAGGCCATCTCTTGTTTTATGCACATTTTTCCTACAGTAACAAAATATTTCACTGGACTTGTCTAGGTAAGAAACAAGACCAGAGGCTTCCCTGGTGGTCCAGGTGGTTAAGAATCCGCCTCCCAATGCAGGGGATGTGGGTTCGACCCCTGGTCGGGAACTCAGACCCCACTCGCTGCAGGGCGCCTCAGCCCTCCTGCCTCAGACACTGGGCCCGTCACCGCAGACATCACACTGCACAGCCCGAGAAGCCTGCGCACTCAAGGAAGACCCAGCGCAGCCAAAAGGGAGCAGGAAACAAGAGCAGACAGAAGGGAGATCAACGGACAGGTACAGACAGACAATAAGCGTGGCCCAGCTGGTGCTCTAGGTGGTGGGGGAGCCCACCCGGGCAGGTGAAAGTGGTGGGCCATGCAGAGGCTGGTACTCGTTGGTCGGTCTTCAGTTTTCCACATGACAGTAAAGCTTAACTTATTTTTTTAAACAAGATGAAAACTAGAACACTGACTTCTGCTCATGACACACACGACCGACCACACGCACTTCCGCAGCCCTGCGAGGAGGCGTCCAGCTCCAGCACAAAGCTGGTCAGCACCAATGCAGAGACCCTCTGCGGTGAACACCTGGACACGGGGGGTAGAGGGTGATGGGACAAGCTGGCTTGCTTAGGTTCTAATGTAATGCTAAGCTGGCAAGAAAGACAAGGCAACTCCTAGGTATTAAAAGAAAGGGTAGGAGAGCCTTGAAAACTAAGGGATGAGCATTCAAGCTGACCATGAGCACCCCTGGAACCAGCCTGTGGGGGGGGTGGTGGCCGGAAGTCTTTCTAGATGCACAGATGACAGCTAAGACTTGGTGAGCCCAGGAGAGAGGAAGCTGGAACTGACCTTTCTGCAGAGAGCCATTCATTTCAAAAGGCTAAAACCCTCTGTGAAAGGATGTCTTACAATTAACTTCTGCTCAGCAGCTTGGTGAGATGACCCAGAAACTCCTCTCTGCTGGAAAGAACCCCCACGCCCCCACCCACCCCTCTTGCACCCAGGAATGAGGATATTTTGGTTGAAAGCTACGTTTATGCCATGGTTACGCTGCCTGGATATCTACATTAAGTCATCTAATCATCACAGCAATATTATGTGGTCAGTATTTTAAAATAAAGCACATCTTATAGACAAGGAACCTGGGAACCAGAGAGATTAGATACTTTGCCTAAAGTTGAAGGGTGTAAGCAACAAAATTGGGATTCAAACCCATATTTTCTAACTTCGACACCACAGTTTTATTCATTGATAATGGTTTTAATCTGGGCCTCTGTTTCAGATACTTAAACTGTGTCCACTTACGACAGCACCATTATAAATTGATTTTACATTTTCTCTTTGTTTCCAAAATGTTAACATCAATCATGATCTGCTGGTGATACTTTCAGTTATGAGGCCACCACGATGTGTCCAACCAAGAGTGAGGAAAACAGAAGCAAGAAAATACATGCTCTGTGAGCCTCTTTCCAGGAGAAACATTGTTCACACACAAGGACTCACTGTGGAGTGAAGACGGCTATAATACCTCAGGAATCGATACTCTGGATGTACTACTGTGTACTCTGGCAGGGAATTTTTCAATAGTATTCTTTTCTGAAGAAAATATTTACTTTAATCAATGTATTTATCGGCTGTGAAGAGTCTCAGCTGTGGCGTGTGGAACCTTTCACCTTGGTGTGGCATGTAAACCCACCTTACTGTGACATGTGGGAATCTGCGTCCCCAGCCAGGGACTAGACCTGGGCCCCGTGCACTGGGAGTTCAGAGTCTCAGTCACTGGACCACCAGGCAAGTCCCAATTGTCTTTTAAGTTTAAAGAATACAGTTGAGAATCGTACCTAAGCTCTGAGGATGGAGGGGGACAAGGAAACAACGTGGAAAAAGGAGAAAATACGGCTAAACCAGTAAAATGATGACTCTTCCGTTGCAGGGGAGCCGCTGAAAGACCATCTGTTTATAAATGTGTAACTGAAGTGTTTGGAATCATCTACAACTCTGAACAAGGAGATAGGGGAGCAACTTCAGGGCGCCAGGACTGGAAAATGATTTATTACATCAAAAAAACTCAGTCTGCTGTTCTGATCCCATCAGAAATAAGCCCAGGTGAATCTAAGACAGCAAGGGTGAGCCGCCCGGGGAACCCGGCCCGTCTACACACAGACCCAGGAGATGGCAGTCCCAGTGGAGCAGAGACTGGTATAACGGCCACCCTGGAGGAGGAAAGGGCAGCCCACTCCAGTGCTCTTGCCTGGAGAATCCCATGGACGAGAAGCCTGGTGGGCTACAGTCCATGGGGGCACAGAGAGACAAGCACGACTGAGCAACTCACACTTGGCAAAGACCTTTGGATCTGGGAAGGCATGGCTTCCAGCTTCCTCACCTGAAATACATTTCTCAAGGTCGACTGGCATATCTTGTCTTGATAACCTTGGAGACAGTGGAATCTCTCCCAGAGCTGGCCTACGCGGACAGAATGCGTTGCTTAGGTTGCATCGGAACCCTGCAGTGGTTTTGTCACTTGGAGTTCTGGTATTCTGCTTATTATTTACACTGGTCTTCCAATACGGCCTGCCCCTAATGGGGACATGCGGATCCTCCTATACGAGTGTTTCCATCTGCTTGACAATCGTACTGCCTTACAAGTGAATCCCAACTTGTTTGGTTAACATGTACCCAGCCCTTGACATTGGAGATGGATGCACTGTGTCTCTAATGAGCTTTCTGATTCTCCCTGGCTGAAGTCTGGGATATTGAAGCTGAACTCCAATACTTTGGCCACCTGATGCAAAGAGCTGACTCATTTGAAAAGATCCTGATGCTGGGAAAGATTGAGGGCAGGAGGAGAAGGGGATGACAGAGGATGAGATGGCTGGATGGCATCATCAACTCGATGGACATGGGTTTGGGTAGACTCCGGGAGTTGGTGTGGACAGGGAGACCTGGTGTGCTGCGGTTCATGGGGTCATAAAGGGTCAGACACGACTGAGTGACTGAACTGAAGTCTGGGTGCTGAACTGCGGTGACATCATTGAGGGAACTTTGAGGGAACGAATCCGTGCACACTATAGGATTTATCAGACCATACCCTCTGAACCATGGCGTGCTGAGTGGAGCTCTTCCATTTGGGGCCACAGTAACGCTTTCTGTGAATTTTTCATTTGTATGCAGTAAACAGAGATGTACACTGTTTTTCACAAAAAGAGTGTGTGCTTTGGGCTTTCCTGGCAGTCCAGTGGTTCAGAATCTACCTTGCAATGCGGCTCAATCCCTGGTCCGGGAAGATCTCCCACATACAACTAAGCCCATGAGCAGTTACTGAAGGCCGTACACTGAGAGCCCATGCCCCACGAGAGAGGCACCGCAGTGAGGAGCCCACGCCCACGGGAAAGAAGCGCCCCCACTCACCGCAACTAGAGAAACCCCGCATGCAGCCAGGAAGAGCCACCGCAGACACACACATAAAGAAATCTTTAAACAGAAACACTGGGCGCCCTGCTCCACAAGTTAGCCGTGAAGATCTACTGTAGGGTCTGTTACTCTTAGCACTACACAGAGTCACAGCAAAGTTCTGTACCCCACCCTCCCTATTGGTTCGTCTGCTTCTAACCCAGAAATGGGCTTGGGTAATGAACTCTCTTGATTTACGTTTGCTGAGCCTGGCAGGATAGAATGGTGTTTTTCCTCTTATTCCCAAGACTATTTAGTGAAAGATTTTTTAAAAAGAACTTTCTGAAAAGGTAAGAATACTCCAAATGGGCAGATAAATATGCCATTTATCAGTTATTAACGTATCATATATTTTTGAATGCCTTCTTGGATCAAGCAATGTTCTAGAAAGCTGAGATTTTTTGGCAGTGTGCAGGTCTTTAGTTTTTTTAAGAAATAATTTCAAATTTACAGAAAACATGGAAAATGAGCAATGGTGCCAAGAATATATGAGTGCTCAGGTGTACCTACTCTTAATATTTCCCTCCATGTCCTCCATCACTTGCTGCTTATCTCTCTTCATAACAATTTTTAGAAAGTTGGGATATTAAAATCACGGGGCATCCCAGACCTCAAGGGTCTTCTGGCTTTAGGAACTGGGTAATCATGTTAGAAACAACAATCGTAAGTCATTATAAAGGACGCTGTCATGAACGGATCTCCACACAAGGCATACGTGCTGAGGCCGAAGGGTGCTCGGGAGCTGTCAGGGAGGCGAGTGCAGGCCAGGCACGGGTGTTTAAGGGCTCCTGGCCGTAAACGACGGGGAGCAGCAGAGCTGGACAGTTAGGAGAGACGCAGAATCACAGTGCTGAGGAGCTTCAATTCTAGTGAAGGCGACAGGAAGCCATTTTGACCAAATGGACAAATTCTGCATGTTTCACACTCCCTTGGCTGGCTGTGAGTAGGGTAGATGTCGGGGATGTCAGAAGGCAAACTAGAAACTCGGAAAGTAGTCAAAGTGTTAGTTGCTGGTACGTCCAACTCTTTTGTGACCCCGTGGACTGTAGCCCGCCAGGCTCCTCTGCCCATGGGATTCTCCAGGCAGGAATACTGGAGTGGGTAATCATTCCCTCCTCCAGGGGCCTTCCCGACCTAGGGATTGAAACCGGGTCTTCTGCACTGCAGGCAGATTCCTTACCATCCGAGCCCCCAGGGAAGCATCCAGTAAAAATCTGCCCAAATAGCGCAGACCAGTGGAGCCTACTCTTGGCACCAGGGACCAGTTTCACGGGAGACAATTCCCCACGGGCCAGGGGTGGCGGCAGAATGGCTCCGGGACAAGAAAGCGCGTTACATTTGCTCTGCCCTTTGTTTCCAACCTGACACTGCCATGGATCCTCAGACCCTCAGCCCAGAGGCTGGAGATCGTGGTCTCCAGGATGCGGGACAGTCTGGGCCTGGATAAGGGCAGTGGCCATGAAGGCAAAGAGGGGACCATGAAACACAAGAGACATTTAAGAGGTGGAATTCAAAGAGAAAAACTGCTGCAGTCCTTGACAAGCAGCGCCGGCAGTGACATATTCTTGTGGATTCAGTGCCTGCTGGGCGGCCTTTTCCATGGAAAGAGCAGCAATGCTACCTGCTGTTCTAAGGCTGCTTTGATTTGAGAAATTGAACATTAGAGCTTTTAATGCAGACGCTAAGTAGCTGTGTGTCACCAGCCGAGGGGATTAGCCCCGAGAAGCGAGGTTTTGGCAGCCAGGAGACCGTTAATTCCTGGTCGTGGCGCTTACAGGTCAGGTGGGCTGCCCTGGCAGGTGCTGAAAGCTGGGAGCAGCGGGGCACCTTGATTGAGAAAGTGAGCGTGGTGTCAGCCGGGCCTGGTCTGAATCCCAGATTTCCTGTTGGCTTCAGTTCTTACTTCTGAACTAAATTTCACTGTCTATGAAATAGAGATTGGCCTCCCAGGTGACTCAGTGGTAAAGAATCCGCCTGCCAATGCAGGAGCCGAGGGTTTGACCCCCGGGTTGGGAAGGTCCCCTGGAGAAGAAATGGCAACCCACTCCAGGATTCTTGCCTGGAGGATCCCATGGAGCCTGGCAGACTACAGTCCATGGGGTCACAGAGAGTCGGACACGACTGAGCGCGCATGGGCATCTAAAACAGAGATTAGAGCACCTGCGACCTAAGGGAATTTGGATCAAATGAGATACTTAAATTCACACATAAGTGATGGAGCTAAGATTCCACGATAGAGTTAGCTGATACAAGTCAACACCCTCTCTTTTCCCTTCTTTCCCTTTTATATTTAATATACACATTATTTTCATTACTTTTTAAACAGCTACACTTTCAGTTTCTATTTCCCTGTTAACCCAAGAGCTGTTTATCTCAGAGAGAGCTTTTTAAAAATCCATGAAGAAAGGCTTTCTGGGCTTTGGTTTTGTTACTGACTTTCTAGTTTCATTCCACAATCATTAGGGGATGTTGTCTGCATTATTTCTGCCTTTAAATCTGTAAATTCTGAATTTACAGAATTTTTGGTGACTTAATCTGTGGTTAATTTGGGGAATGTTCTATGTGGATTTGAAAAGAAAACTGTATTCTTTATTATCAGGGTACAAAGATTGTGATGTACCCAGACCTTCCTTAATTATGCAGGTTGGGTCTTTTGTACCTTTATTTATCTTCTGCCCAACTGCCCTGTCTTGGGTTGAGAGTAGTATGTTGAACTACTTAATATTAGTGTGCTTCTATTTCTTTTTGCATTTTATGTAGATTTTGCTGTAGAGGTTGCTGCTCTATTACTTGATGTGTATTCATAACTGCTGAAAAATCTGTTCCTTGTGAACTCTGACCTTAAGCATAAATCAGTCCTTCTTTGTCCTGTTTTGCGCTTTTGCAGTCTGCACTTTACCCTGTCATATATCAAGAGAAACGGATGCTCTTTTTGTTTTCATTGTTAGTTTGCATTTGCTGTGTATAATCTGCCCAGCCCTATACCATATTTCTTTAAAAAAATTTTTTTGACTGTGCCACACAGCATGTGTGATCTTAGTTCCCAGACCAGGGATTGAACCTGCATTTCATGCATTGGAAGCTGGAAGCCTTAACCACTGAATCACCAAGAAAGTCTTGCAAAGTCCGTATTTTTGAATGGTATAATATACTCTGCCTAGCACGTGACTGGAGTTTCACAAAGTACTTATTGCTTTCTTCTTTTCTTCTCTTCTTCAACCAGGGTCACCTAGTCTTTTTTTTTTTTTTTTTTTAGTTTTACCGAGGTATAATTGAAAAAATTATAAGACATGTAAAGTTTACATCATGGTGACATGATATATAGATTTACTGTGAAAGGTTAATTTACTATCAGCAGTTTTGGATCTGTTTGGACCAAAATCCCCTCCTGGACCCTCTGGCTTAGCTGGATTCTTGTTTGCAGTCACGCCCTGCTGGTTCTCACACCCCAGAGGACAGACTTTTCCTCACCTCGTAGGAGGCCCTACATATACTTACCAGAGATCAAGTTGAAGAGCACCAACATAAAAGTTAAAAAAATGGGAACTATATTCAATATCCTGGGATAAGCTAGAATGGAAAAGAATACGAAAGAGAATGTATATATGTATAATATAACTGAATAACTTTGCTGTATAGTAGAAATTAACACAACATTGTAAATAAACTATCAGTTCAGTTCAGTTCAGTCGCTCAGTCGTGTCTGACTCTGTGCGACCCCATAGACGGCAGCCCACCAGGCTCCCCCATCCCTGGGATTCTCCAGGCAAGAACACTGGAGTGGGGTGTCATTGCCTTAATAAACTTTTTGAACTAAAGCCTGATGTCTCTCCAAAGATTCTTTAAAAGGTAATTAAATGCTTGGGAGAAATGTGATAGCATGTAAGTCCACAGTTGAAAGGAACCCTAGACATTGTCTCAAACCCTCTCCCCAAAGCATTAACCACTTCTACGATAGCCCAAGTTTTCTAGTCTCTGTATTTTTCTGGTAAAGGTAAGCTAACACTGTCACCCATTCTTTGGGAACAAGATGAAAGCCCAGTTGTATCACATACTAGTTATGAAGACAGGGACTTATATGAGCCCCGAGCCTCAGTTATCTTTATCTGTGGAATGGGGATGATGACTGAGACGCAGAGGTCTAAGCATGGTTACAAATTCAAGGACTAGGTGGAAACTGAACACCGCAGCAGGTGATGCACTGAATCCCTTAAGTGTAAGGCATCAGGACTGATGAGAAGAGCTCCTTCTCTTTTGGAAGGAGAAGTCTTTTCTGGGCTCTTACAGATTAGAACCCTGCCTGCAGCAATGTAGGCCTAAGGATACCATTAGATCTTCTAATTTTACTAGAAAAGCAGAAATCTGGCTTTTTAATGTGAAATTTCCCAACTAGTCAATGTGGCAACTGATTCACAGATCTCTTTGCAACCCTAGATAGGCCATTAAAAACAAAACAAAACTGGGCTGGGCACAGCCGAAGGCGGGCACTTGCGGTATCTGGGCTAAAGTAATTAGCATGCTGCCCGGCACAAGACCGGCAGTGGGTAAGTTATGAATTCATCAGATCTGAAATCTCAGACCTCAGACTCTTGGGAGAAAGGACTTGTTCTGACTGGGTGGGTAAAAAAGTCAGGGAAGAGGAAAGTCAGTGCGAAGGACGCCCGCTGCGGCCGGGAGGCAGCAGAACGGAGCAGGCCGTTCTGGGTGGACTGGGCAGGCGGGGCCCCCTCGGAACGGCCCTCCCCGCCTCCTCTGCTCTCTTCTGCGGGGACCGGGCTGTCTCATACAAAGGCCCATCTCTGACCCCTGACCGAGGAGACGGCAGCCGGCTGGGGTCAGAAGGGCCGGCAGCTTCCTCAGCCTAAGTTCACAGGGAAGAGAACCAAAAAGCACCGAGCTGGGAGCCAAGGAGGCAACTTTCTCCTTGTTTCTATTTCCTTTGGGTTTTCCCCACCAGCAGCCCTGAACCTAGCCAAGTACTTCCTCCTCCGGAGGGTCACACTGTCCCACATATGTTATAAATAAGGGCCAGGAGAGCTGTCTATTTTTAGCATCTAAATGTGGATGCAAAGGTCACCAAGATTCCCCCTTCGCTGGCTCCATTTCCCTTTCCTTTCTACACGTCTTTTCTTTTCATTCCAGATGTACATTTTCTGTGCAGAGGAGATGAAGACTTTGGGGGGGAAGAGAGACCCCAAATATTCGCTCATCTTGCCAGGACTCCTTCTGATTGCCATGGATTGGTTTATGTATCTAGCCTGTGACAAAGAAGTCACGTAGAGACGTTGGGAAACGGCATCCTAGACTTGGATCCAAACCACTCTGTTTCCTCTCTTGAGAATAAAGAGAGGTTCAGAGCAGAAAACAGCACTGAAGAGCCTCTCCCTGAACGTTCCAAGGGCACAGATGAGGGCCCCAGGGAGGCGACAGGCTTATTACTGTGCATGCGTGCACTCCCTCCAGTCGTGTCTGACTCTCTGCGACCCCGTGGCCTGTAGCCCACCAAACTACATGTCCATGGAGTTCTCCAGGCAAGAATACTGGAGTGGGTTGCCATTCCCTCCTTCAGGGGATCTTCCTCACCCAGGGACTGAACAGTCTCGCGGCTCCGGCATGGCAGGAGGATTCTTTACCACTGAGCCACTAGGGAAGCCCATGCTTATTACCACCCGACATCAATAATACATAGTATTACAGCCTATATGCATGGAAGGCTCCTCTGGGCTAAGTACTTCACGTGGATTTCCTCATTTATTCTTCATAACTCAGGGAAGTATGGATTTCAATTATTTCCATTTTACAGAAGCCAAAACTGAGGCTCAGAGCTTGAGAAACTGGCCCAGCGTCCGGCAGAGGCAGACCCAGCGAAGAGACAAAAGATCCTGACTCCATGGATTCAACGTTTTCCGGAACGAGAGCTTAACACACAGATTTCCCGCGAGGATAAAGGAAGAAGGAAAAAGGAGGAGGGAGGAAGAGAGAAGGGGGGCGCGCTCGACACACACGTTGCTGGCCGTCCTTGGGCCAGCTCGAGGGCCCGCCCACTCGTACCTGCTCTCGGGGTCAGCCAGCGCCAGGCTGCGGGTGACGAAGCACATCCTGAGCGGGATGCTCCTCCGGTCTCGGTGGAAGGACGGCGGCTGCGACGCCAGCGGGTCCGGGGCGCCGGCCCCGAGCCGCGGGGACTCGGGCGGCGGGGTCTCCCAGCCGATCTCGGACACCGGCGAGCCCTTGGTCACGTAGGGGGTGGCCTCGCGCATGTACTTCACTGCAAGCAGAGAGGGGACAGTGAGCCTCGGTCAGCGCTGAGGGGCCCGGCGGGCTGCAGCTTTCGGAGAGCGCGCTAGCCCAGCTCCGCACAGGACCCTAACCCCGATAATAGTTGTCTGTCCCTTAAATTAGGTGCCAACGTGGTTTTTACAATCTGCCATTAAGATGACCTGAACTTGAGAATGACTCTCAGGGTTTTTCGATTATGACAACGTCTATCTTTTCTGATTATAAGGTGCATTCTGGGAAAGAAGCTGGAAAACTAATGAACAGAGACTGAGAAAGCGTATCTTAGTTAAAAGAAACACACAATTATTCAGTATAGATGCAGGGTATCTGGTACCCACATTGACCCTCCACATTACCATTATTCTGTTGGGAAGCAAGGACAATCTTTTCAAAAAACAGTGCTGAGAACATGTATGTAAAGAAATACACAGAAAAACACTTATTCCGTAACGGTAGAAATCTATGATGGCAAAAATATTACTTGTAAGAGCTGAAAAACAGAACAGAAGAACTGTACAAAAAAGATCTTCACGACCCAGATAATCACGATGGTGTGATCACTCGTCTAGAGCCAGACATCCTGGAATGTGAAGTCAAGTGGGCCTTAGAAAGCATCACTACAGACAAAGCTAGTGGAGGCGATGGAATTACAGCTGAGCTATTTCAAATCCTGGAAGATGATGCTGTGAAAGTGCTGCACTCAATATGCCAGCAAATTTGGAAAACTCAGCAGTGGCCACAGCACTGGAAAAGGTCAGTTTTCATTCCAATCCCAAAGAAAGGCAATGCCAAAGAATGCTCAAACTATTGCACAGTTGCACTCATTTCACATGCTAGTAAAGTAATGCTCAAAATTCTCCAAGCCAGGCTTCAGCAGTACATGAACCATGAACTTCCTGATGTTCAAGCTGGTTTTAGAAAACGCAGAGGAACCCGAGATCAAATTGCCAACATCCGCTGGATCATGGAAAAAGCAAGAGAGTTCCAGAAAAATATCTATTTCTGCTTTATTGACTATGCCAAAGCCTTTGACTATGTGGATCACAATAAACTGTGGACAATTCTGAAAGAGATGGGAATACCAGAACACCTGACCTGCCTCTTGAGAAATCTATATGCAGGTCAGGAAGCAAGAGTTAGAACTGGACATGGAACAACAGACTGGTTCCAAATAGGAAAAGGAGTACATCAAGGCTGCATATTGTCACCCTGCTTATTTAACTTATATGCAGAGTACATCATGAGAAGCGCTGGGCTGGAAGAAACACAAGCTGGAATCAAGATTGCCGGGAGGAATATCAATAACCTCAGATATGCAGATGACACCACCCTTATGGCAGAAAGTGAAGAGGAACTAAAAAGCCTCTTCATGAAAGTGAAAGTGGAGAGTGAAAAAGTTGGCTTAAAGCTCAACATTCAGAAAACGAAGATCATGGCATCCGGTCCCATCACTTCATGGGAAATAGATGGGGAAACAGTGGAAACAGTGTCAGACTTTGTTTTTTTGGGCTCCAAAATCACTGCAGATGGTGACTGCAGCCATGAAAGTAAAAGACGCTTACTCCTTTGGAAGGAAAGTTATGACCAACCTAGATAGCATATTGAAAAGCAGAGACATTACTTTGCTAACAAAGGTCTAGTCAAGGCTATGGTTTTTCCAGTGGCCATGTATGGATGTGAGAGTTGGACTGTGAAGAAGGCTGAGTGCCAAAGAATTGATGCTTTTGAACTGTGGTGTTGGAGAAGACTCTTGAGAGTCCCTTGGACTACAAGGAGATCCAACCAGTCCATTCTGAAGGAGATCAGCCCTGGGATTTCTTTGGAGGGAATGATGCTGAAGGTGAAACTCCAGTACTTTGGCCACCTCATGCGAAGAGTTGACTCATTGGAAAAGACTGTGATGCTGGGAGGGATTGGGGGCAGGAGGAGAAGGGGACGACAGAGGATGAGACGGCTGGATGGCATCACTGACTCTATGGACGTGAGTCTGAGTGAACTCCGGGAGTTGGTGATGGACAGGGAGGCCTGGCGTGCTGCGATTCATGGGGTCGCAAAGAGTCGGACACGACTGAGCCACTGAATTGAACTGAACTGAAAGGTTCAATAAAAGAGAACAGATTAAAGAAATTTTAAGACACCTTTACATTCATTTAAAAATGGATAGATACCGATGTCTTGAGGTAGAAAAGCCTGTAAGATCTACTATCCATTTTAAAAAAAGCAATAGAGAACAGTGCATATACTGTAATCATTTGTGTATACAATCATAGATATATATGTCTGTGTAGCTACTACAATTTATGGATGGAAATCCAAGAAAATGTTAATGGTAGTTAGCTCTGGGAGTAGATATGAAACTCAAGATGATGGAGAAATAGACCTTTATTATTCATTTATTACTCTTTTATATAATTTCTCATGTTCAGCCATTGTGTTATATATTGTGTTTTAAAATTTAAAGAAACAAAATTGTTTAAGAGCTGAGTGGAGCAGACTAAAATTCTGCTCTCTGATAAGTTTACTTGATCTTAAGGTGTTACTTGGGGCTTCCCTGGTGGCTCAGATGATAAAGAATCTGCCTGCAATGCAGGAGACCTGGGTTCCATCCCTGGACCAGGAAGATCCCCTGAAGAAGGAAATGGCAACCCACTCCAGTTTTCTTGCCTGGAAAATTTCGTGGACAGAGGAGCCTGGCGGGCTACATCCAAAGGGCTGCCAAGAGTCGGACACGACTGAGGACTAAGCACACATCACGGTGCTATTTGCTTCTGAATTTAAACGCTTGGTCCTTAGAGAGCATCCGCTGACAAGGCACCTGGGTTCTTGAAATGCACAATGTGAACTTCCATGTCCTTTTCCTGCCATTCACATAGCCTGGTTCTCCGCTGTTTGGGGCTGTGGGAGGGGTCTGACTAAGTCCCTTAACGGCATCTGCTATTACAAATGGCAGTGGATTAAAATGGGTGGCAAACCCAAGGGGTAGTTCCTCCAGATCTTGGGTGATTCAGTTGCACAAACCAGTGGTTTCCCTGTAGGAGACACGGGGTCAGGTTCCTGGAGACTCAGGAACAAACAGGACGTGGTTTCCATGCTTAAGAGCAACCAAATCACAGGCCACTATAGTGGATGCTGTCGTGTGCCAGCAGACCCTTTTCTGCAGGACCTGTATCCTAGCTGCCGTGTGTTGCTGAGAACCACTCTGAGATGCTCTCCTGCTCTGGAACACTGTTCTTGGACATCAGAAGTCATCAAGCCCAAGAGACTACCGGCCCACTGCTCCATCCTCCAGACAGAGGATCTGCTTCTCCGGAACCCCACCTAACACTGTGGCATAAAACAAGCATATAAGCGATGGCATAAAGCAGAATGAGCTGCAACAAGAAGAAAGGACCCTGGAAGAACTCATCAGAAAAGTGCATCTAGGAGTCTGAGTGACAGGTTAGTTCTCAACAATTTAATAAGCAGACCAAACATACCCAGATGCATGCAGTAAGGGCATATACTGGGAGATTCAGTCATAGATATTAAAACCAGCCATTATTCATTTAAGACAGAGGAGATGTCATTTAGCACCAATACATATTGAAAAGATTTTTCACTGAATATAAATGCAATTGGGAGAAAACAGCTCCCTGGTTGCTGCAAACTTGTTAGCACTGGTTGCAGACAGAAGAAGAAAGATTATTTATGAACAGTGTATTTTAAGGAAAACCATTTAAAAAGGAGCACAGACATACCTATGAACAAAGGCAGAAAATTCAGTGGGACAGGTTTAAGCTGTCTAAAAACTGGAATAAATAGACCTCTTCTGATGTTACTGAATTTTTTTTATCTCCGAGTATGTTTTTGTAGAAGCTATAACTCTGCTTAGCTTTGCATATTGTTGACTTATACTATTGATAGTGGGAAACTCAAGCATCACACCTCAGGTCGTTTGACAATTCTCCATTGATTGCATTATTATCCTTCTGGCTGGAGGAGGGGGTGCGTGTTGCAGAAGCGACAATCCAGGGATGCTCATTGGAGTCGGTGGCATTTGAACTTGACTTTAAAGGGTAGCTAAGTAGAGGTAAGAATAAAAGTCGTTTTATATAATGTGCACGCACGCATGCTCAGTGGCTTCAGTGGTGTCCAACTCTGTGCGACCCCGTGGACTGTAGCCTGCCAGGCTCCTCCATCCATGGCATTCTCCAGACAAGAATACTGGAGTAGGGTGCCATGTCCTCCTCCAGGGGATCTTCACAACCCAGGGGCTGAACCTGAGTCTCCTGAGTCACTGAGCCACCAGGGAAACCCTTTTACATAATGTACTCTGATTTACAATTTTTATCACAATACCATAGGAAAGGAAAATCAGACCTCAGTCTGGAAGGGGGATAAAGAAGGAACATCCATTATACACTTAGTGCCAAGTCTGGAATCAGAGGCCCTCCATAGCTTCCTGCATGTAAGCTTTAAAATGACCATTTAAAGCCTCACTTTATATACAAAAATAAGGGATAAGGGATCTTTCATTTATCAAGTGTCCATATGCATGCATGCATGCTCAGTCATGTCCAACTCTTTGTGACCCCATGGACTGTAGCCCACCAGGCTCCTCTGTCCATGGGAATTCTCCAGGTAAGAATACTGGAGTGGGTTGCCATGCTTTTCTCCAGGGTATTTTCCCGACCCAGGGATCGAACCCAGGTCTCTTAGCATGGCAGGCAGATTCTTTACCATCTGAGCCACCAAGTACCTATGTGTCCAGAAACAGTAAAAGAATACATTTTAAAAGAATACACTACATTGCTAACACTTTCAGACCCTGTTGGAAAGAAACATACGGCTATTCTAATTCCGGGGGCCACTCGGAGCTTTACATAGGTTATTCCTTGCAAGACAAATGTATTATTTTACACATTAGCACACCAATGCTCAGAAATTTAACTTAAGGGGTTAGTGACTGGTGAAGCTGGGGTTTGATTTCCCAGAGATTATATTCTTTCATGAAATCTGGCTAGCCCACCAAGATGAAGTATTCAAAATGAGGGTCTAACAGGGTTAGTTATTCTTTATTCGGTAGGCAATAGCTACAGTCCTGGGGGTCTAGGGGCAAGAGAATGGCAGAACTGAGGGTCAGATTCAGAGAGAACTCCAGAAAAGAGGGGCTTCTGGGTGGCGCTGGTGGTAAAGAGCCCATCTGCCAATGCAGGAGACCTAAGAGACACAGGTTCGATCCCTGGGTCAGGAAGATCCCCTGGAGGAGGGCACGGCAACCCACTGCAGTATTCTTGCCAGAGAATCCCATAGGCAGAGGAGCCTGGCAGGCTACAGTCCATAGGGTTGCAGAGTCGGACACGACTGAAGCGACTCAGCAAGCAAGGATGCACCAGGAAAGAGAGACTGCTTATAGCAGACGGAGAAGATGCTACATGCAGACCTACCAGTGACACGACCATCTGGGCTTACTTCCAGAGACGCCGTGAACACTCAGAACATTCATATAAGGTGTAAGTGATTACAGAAATATGTGGTTTTGTCCATCATGAGTAGGGGCTGGGGAAGTATAGCAAATCTTAGCCTAGAAGCAAAGATTTATCAAGCAGTGTAGTCTAATTCAAGGAGGGTAAAGGGTTACCTAAGACTAGATTTTTAAAAAAATTATTTATTTTTAATGAAAAGGATAATTGCTTTACAGTATTGCACTGGTTTCTATCAAACATCAGCATGAATCAGCCATAGGTTTACCTGTGTCCCCTCCCACTTGAACCTCCCTCCCACCCCCCTCCCCATCCCACCCCTCGAGGTTGTTACCGAGCCCGTGTGAGTTCCCGAGTCATACAGCAAATTCCCGTTGGCGGTCTATTTTACCTGTGGTGACTTAAGTTTCCACATTACTCTCTCCACACGTCCCGCCCTCTCCTTCCTCCCCCAAGCCGTGTCCGAGTCTGTTCTCAATGTCTGTGTCTCCATTGCTGCAAATAGGTTCATCAGTACTATCTTTCCAGATTCCACATATACACATTAGTATACGATATTTGTTTTTCTCTTTCTGACTTACTTCACTCAGTATAATAGGCTCTAGGTCCATCCACCTCATCAGGACTGACTCAGATGCATTCCTTTTTTATAGCTGAGTAATATTCCATTGTGTATATGTACCACAGTTTTCTTACCCATTTGTCTGTCAGTGGACATCTAGGTTGCTTCCGTGTCCTAGCTATTGTAAACAGAGCTGCAGTGAACATTGGAGTACATGTACTAAGACTAGATTTGATAGTAATAAGTGTATTAAATAATACAGAGATTTGCTTTTCTTTTACCAAAAGTCTACGGTGAAACAAAAGGGTTGCCAGGGGAACTCTCAGCTCCCTGAAGTTTTCAGGTCCTCACGCTTCCTGCTGTACATCATCAACCTGCCATCTAATGACCCAACAGCGCTGCTTGGGTTCCAGCCATCATGACCAAATTCCCATTAGTAGGAAGAAGGAAAAAGTAAAAGACACACTACCCTTCTTCCTTCAGGGTCAGTTTTAAGAAGCTGACACATTATCTGCTTACAACCCAACAGCCAGAATTTAGTCACATGGTCACTTCTAGATAGAAATTTACTCTTAACTCTGGACAGTTCTATGCCAACCCAGCTAAAAGTTAGTGAGAAGGGAGGCTACTACTGTGGAATAAAACAAGGGGACAATACTTAGCTTTTGCCATCGGGAGACAGCCCTGATCACGCCAGCTTAACACAACTAGACTTTACAAGACATGTGCCAAGTTACTTCAGTCGTGTCTGACTCCCTGCAACCCCGCGGACTGCAGCCCGCCAGGCTCCTCTGTCCATGGGATTCTCCAGGCAAGAACACTGGGGTGCCATTTCCTCCTCCAGGGGAGCTTCCTGAGCCAGGGACCGAGCCTGCATCTCTTAGGTTTCCTGCCCCGGCGGCCGGTTCTGTACCACTACTGCCACCTGGGAAGCTATAATTTATGCCTCTTTATAAGACATAAACACAATAAATGTATTGGAGCAGTCAGTGAAAGAAAGGACAACCAGGTTCCTTGAACCCTGCTAAGTGTTTGCTGTGTACTCGCCTGAACCTCACAGCAATCCTGGCATACAGACGTTGCAAGCATCCCCATTTAACCAAGGACTCTGCAGTAGAGAGAGAGACAGAGTAAATCATACGCCCAAGTTAGAAGGCAGGGAAGTGGCAGATACATGAGTCAAATCCAGGCAGCCTGGCTCCAGAGTCCTTCTTTTTAACCACGAAGTCATACTGTTTCTCACACTTTAAAAAAATTTAATTGGGTGAGTGTGAGAGAGAGAGTGTGTGTGTGTGTGTGTGTGTGTGTGTGTGTGTGTGTGTCTGTGTATTTAAGCCAACATTTTTCTGTACTGGGAGAAAACATCCAATTAAGAGGCTGTTGCCGGTAACATAAGAGAGCTTGATTTTGTAAGCCTGAACTATTAAACTATAGCATTTCAGTAAGTGCCTTTTAAGACACTGCAATGCGTATTTATAATAGAGGGTCTAACCTGGCAGAACTGAGCAGCTAGTGTCTGCATAATTATACCTCCCTGTGCTCACAGACAGTAATTTCGGGCAGAGAACTGTTGAAACTGATCAAGAAGCAGCCAGGCCTGGGCTCGGGCGCCTCCTAATCAGGACTAATTAATAAACCATGCCTTCCTGGGCATCATGAAGTAAAAAACGTGGTTGAGCAATTAAAATTTCAGTCTTCTCTCGCAAAAGAGGGGGAGAAAAGAGAAGTAAGAAGTGGTCCCCAAACCAATAATGCACCAAGTCGCTTTCAGTATGTTTCCAGTTTTTCATCTGCAAGGTGGACAGATGTGAAGATTTCAAAAAAACAGTCAGTAAGGCCCGTGTTTGCAAAGGCCCCGAGTTGCCACAATTAAATCTTTGTTGAGGAGGCCAGCTGACATTTGAAAGGAAAAACAGACACAGGCTACTAACGAGGAAATGCTTCAGGCAGATCCAATCAACTCCCCTACCAGGCTGGTTTCTGAAGAATCAGCAAGTCCCTCTGTTAGGAGCAAGTTTTCCTCTTAAAAATAACAACAAAACAACAAAAAAGGGATTTCCAGATTACAGGAAGGAAAAGAAATATTTCATGACTCTAAGGGATGGGAACATGAAATGTACATTTTCCAATGTGATTAAGGGGGAAAGGGATCAGCTGGAGGCAAGAAACCTCAGTTTTCAGACCTTCTTGCAAATGGGGACAAGCTGGTGACAGTGGGGTTTGCTGACAAAAACGCAACACACGCGAGGCTTCTCTTAAAGCCATTTCCTGGGTCATCTTAGGGAAGATGCAGCGGGAGCTCATCAATATTTCCAAAAGGACCAAAAAATGATGAAAGGGGTAAATCAGACTTCTCAGGAACTACAGCTAACCTCTCAGGAGGCCAAGCGGTGAGCTGGAAAGAGAACTGGTCCTGGGAGTCGGGACCTGGCTGCAGTTCTGACCCTGTGCTCACCAGCTCTCCAGCCCCGGGCAAGTCATTTCACCTCCTGGGTCTCCTTCTCCTCACCTGCGAGGACCGGGAAATATAGTTCCTGTCCTTCAAATACCCCACGATTCCTTGGGAAACTGCCTCTTCTGACATTCTTGTTTGGTTTTTAAAAGAATATTTCTTATCCTGCTCTTTGAGTCATCACTGACAAACAGCCCCATGAAAATGTGCACCAAATCCTTTGGCCTTGGGCAGATGCGCCTTCTGACTTTTTACAAAATCCTATGGGCAGCTGAGGGGCTTCCCCGATGGCTCGGCTGGTAAAGAATCCGCCTGCCAATGCAGGAGACATAGGAGATGAAAGTTTGACCCTTGGGTTGAGAAGATCCCCTGGAGAAGGAAATGGCAACCCACTCCAGTATTCATGACTGGAATAATCCCATGGACAGAGGAGCCTGGCGGGCTACAGTCCACAGGGTTGCAAAGAGTCGGACACAACTGAGCGACTAGGCACGAACGCATGCAAACAGGGGAACCGGGTGCTAAAGGTTCAAGACATAAAGAAAGCTTAGGTTAAATGAGAGACATTAGAACACAGTAGTGAAGACAAAAAGTCTGGAGTCTGAGGAATCCAATTCCTGTCTTTTCTATCCGCTACTTAGCAGCAGCAGCAGCAGCAGCAGCAGCAGCTCTTGAGCAAATGACAGTTTCCTCATGTGTTATTTTTCACCTATTTCATAGGATTGTCGTGAGGACTAAATGAGTTAATCTAAGTAAAGACTGCTACGGAACTTGGTATAGGAAACTCCACAGTGGTCAGTCACCATCATTAGAAATCAACCAAGGGGCTTCCCTGGTGTCCAGGGGCTAAGACTCTGTGCTCCCAAAGCAGGGGGCCTGGGTGCCAGCCCTGGTTAGAGAATGAGATCCCACATGCCGCAAAGACCCAGAGCTGCCAAGTATATAAATAAAAACATTTAAAAAGTTGACCAAAAAAAATGAAGATTTATGGCACCTAAATAACCAAGAGTTTTACCAAACTCACTACGTGTATCTCTGCAGGGTGGAGTCACAATCAGTGAACACAAATTATGAGATTATACTTGGGTTCAACATGAGAAAACACTGTGAAGTAGCGAGTTCCCTATTGTGAGTGACATTCGAGCAGAAACTGGATGAGCTATCTCCCATGTGGCAGCAAAGATTCTTTTACTCTGCGGAGGAACAGCTGCTTCTAAAATCCCTTCAAACCGTCAGGTTCTGTGTTCCTTCTGGAATGCAGTTCATGAAGACGCAGAATCTAATGACCCTGATACAGTGAGGGCGGGTCATGGTTGTACACCACGCAAAATCATGCTGCGCACTTCCTTATGACTATATGCTTGTTAGCTACATAGTAGCTACATATTGGGTGACATGAGCTCTCTAACTCTTAGAAGACTCCTTTATAAAATGAGGAACACATGCCTTCTTCAGAGAGGCAATGAAATGCACCAGTTTAATAAGGGCTTCAGAGTCAGAGGAAAGGAAAGTTAGTCACAGTCGTGTCCGACTGTTTGCAATCCCATGGGCTGGAGCCCAGCAGGTCCTCTGTCCATGGGATTCTCCAGGCAAGAATACTGGAATGGGTTGCCATTCCCTCCTCAATCTTCCAAACCCAGGGATCGAACCTGGGTCTCTTACAATGCAGGCAGATTCTTTACCAACTGAGCTACTAGGGAAGCCCCAGAGTCAGAGGATCTCAGTTCAAATCTTAAATCTAACTTTCCTTTTCTTTCTATTTTACAAGCTGGGCTTCTTCGAACAGGTATGTAACCTCTCTGAACCTCACCTCCTCACCTGATTATAACAAGACCTATCTCATAGAATTGTCATGAGGATTAAATAATTTTTAAAATGTATCGAAAGCCATTGGAACAGTGTCTGGCACATACTTGGCACTCACATATAACTCTTACTGCTATGTTGTTGCTATTATTGTTACAAAATTTAAATGAGAACATGTATTGCAAGAACACCTATCTACTTTTTAACTCTGCTGCTGCTGCTGCTAAGTCACTTCAGTCGTGTCCGATTCTATACGACCCCATAGACGGCAGCCCACCAGGCTCCCCCGTCCCTGGGATTCTCCAGGCAAGAACACTGGAGTGGGTTGCCATTTCCTTCTCCAATGCATCAAAGTGAAAAGTGAAAGTGAAGTCGCTTAGTCGTGTCCAACTCCAGCAACCCATGGACTACAGCCCACCAGGCTTCTACATCCATGGGATTTTCCAGGCAAGGGTACCAGAGTGGGGTGCCATTGCCTTCTCCGGCTTTTTAACTCTAGGAACCATCAAAATCATCAGTACTTAGTACATAAAGTATCATTTCATTCATTCATTTACTGTACATCAGTTAAATCAGGGGATTGCTACAACATATAATTCAATACATACTCACAATTGGACTAAAGTGCATTCATTAGCTATTAATAAATACTTCAGAGAATATGGACTAATGATGTCTACAGACTCGATCCTCCAACAGTTTGCTAGTTGGCTCCTCACCATCGCCAATAATCATAGTTTTTCTTCCTTGGGAAAATACGGTAACTGTTTTAACAGCTATACCCTAACATCTGAAGACAGGAAGTGAGTAATGGGCAGCAAGGACGTGTGAATGCTCAAGCCCTAATACTGTTTTTAGTCTTTTCCAGACAGAAGACCATGTGTGAACAGGACTTTGCGTCAAGAGGCAGGAAGGGCTGCGTTCACTTCCTCCTGACAGGTATCTCTGGAAAACAAACTCCTATTATTCCAGGTGTAGCTTGGTAACAACATCCTGCAAGTCAGACTTGGGGCTCAGTAACCTTGCAGTTACTTTTCAGTGGCAGAAGCCCAGAGTCATCAAGCTTTTCCAAAGGAAACAGGTTAAGTAAACAAACTATCATGACCAAGGGCAGATTCAGGCCAGGTCTGAATTTCTTTTTCACCCTTGCCTGGATATGCAGCAGACCTAAAGCAACTACAGAAGCATCTGGAGCAAAGGAGATGGGTGTGGGGCATCAGTGTCCATCAGGCTGGACAACGTCACAAAATCCTGCCATTTTCAAAGTGCTCACCTTTTACAACACTCTGTGCATTATCTCACTACACGTTTCGTCAACCCCACCAAACGACGCATGAACTCTAAGTCCTGTAAGAAGCTGGCTGCGAATTTATTTGCCTGGAATGTCCATGGCCCAGGGGGTAAGAGCTTAACTTTCTCCACCAAACTCCACCCACTCCCAAGCACACATGTATATACATGTCTGCTCAGCTGTGTCTGACTCTTAGTGACGTTATGGACTGTAGCCCACCAGGCTCCTCTATCCACGGGATTCTCCATGCAAGAATACCAGAGTGGGTTGCCATTTCCTTCTCCAGGGGATCTTCCCAACCCAGGGATCGAACCCGCGTTGCCTGTGTCTCCTGCATTGGGAGGGGACTTGTCCACCACTGAGCCACCTGGGAAGCCTCCCAAGTATACATGCATGTACACAAACACATTTTGTTCAACAGAATTAATGCCTATTGGCCACACTTGATGCACTGGGTTTTTTTTCCCTGCAAGCCAAACTTAGCTTGACTCTGCTTACAGGTCTTTTGGGAGAGGAATCGCCAAGAACTACAGGAACTGATCAGCATGCCAGAGGAGAGGTGTAAGCAAGCTTCTTGGATCTGATTGCCAGATCCAGGAGGCTCAACCCTTCCAAGCTCTCCTCCAAGCCTCTAGAAGCTCCCCTTGATTCTGAGCAGTCAAGATAGAAGGGCTTGCTTTGTTGCTTGATATGTTTAAAATGGGCTTCCCTCATAGCTCAGTTGGTAAAGAATCCACCTGCAATGCAGGAGACCCTGGTTCAATTCCTAGGTTGGGAAGATCCCCTGGAGAAGGGATAGGCTACCCACTCCAGTATTCTTGGGCTTCTTTTGTGGCTCAGCTGGTAAAGAATCTGCCTGCAATGTGGGAGACCTGGGTTTGATCCCTGGGTTGGGAAAATCCCCTGAAGAAGGGAAAGGCTACCCACTCCAGTATTCTGGCCTGGAGAATTCCATGGACTGTATAGTCTGTGGGGTCACAAAGAGTTGGACACAACTGAGTGACTTTCACTTTTCAGGAAGGAGTGATGGTGAGCATCCACAAATAGATACAACTTTTTATAATAAACAGACTCACGGGAAATTTTAGCAACAAAAAGGTGGGCAAATTGGGGTTCAGAAGGCTTAAATATATCACCTCAAGTAAGAAGCAGACCTGGAATCTGTTCTCTCATGTTCTAAATCTAATATCTAATCGAATAAATCTAATAACCTCAGCTTCAGTAAAATAAATAGTCCAAGGGACATGGAGGCATTGGCTAGATGACTGTGACTTAATAACTAATGACTTGCAACTGGTGCTGGAAAAATGTATGGGTACTGGGAGGAACTAAATTAATAAACACATTCTGCATTATATATCGGAATTCAAATTATCAAAAGATTCTACATGATAAGGGAAAATCTAAAGGTGGTATCAGTTCAGTTCAGTTCAGTCGCCCAGTTGTGTCGACTCTTTGAGACTCCATGAATCGCAGCACGCCAGGCCTCCCTGTCCATCACCAACTCCAGGAGTTCACTCAGACTCACGTCCATAAAGTCAGTGACGCCATCCAGCCATCTCATCCTCTGTCGTCCCCTTCTCCTCCTGCCCCCAATCCCTCCCAGCATCACAGTCTTTTCCAATGAGTCAACTCTTCACATGAGGTGGCCAAAGTACTGGAGTTTCAGCTTTAGCATTAGTCCTTCCAAAGAACACCCAGGACTGATCTCCTTTAGAATGGACTGGTTGGATCTCCTTGCAGTCCAAGGGACTCTCAAGAGTCTTCTCCAACACCACAGTCCAAAGCATCAATTCTTCAGCGCTCAGCTTTCTTCACAGTCCAACTCTCACATCCATACATGACTACTGGAAAAACCATAGCCTTGACTAGACGGACCTTTGTTGGCAAAGTAATGTCTCTGCTTTTGAATATGCTGTCTAGGTTGGTCATAACTTTCCTTCCAAGGAGTAAGCGTCTTTTACTTTCATGGCTGCAGTCACCATCTGCAGTGATTTTGGAGCCCAAAAAAACAAAGTCTGACACTGTTTCCACTGTTTCCCCATCTATTTCCCATGAAGTGATGGGGCCAGATACCATGATCTTCGTTTTCTGAATGTTGAGCTTTAAGCCAACTTTTTCACTCTCCTCTTTCACCTTCATCAACAGGCTTTTAGTTCCTCTTCACTTTCTGCCATAAGGGTGGTGTCATCTGCATATCTGAGGTTATTGACATTTCTCCTGGCAATCTTGATTCCAGCTTGTGCTTCTTCCAGCCCAGCGTTTCTCATGATGTACTCTGCATATAAGTTAAATAAGCAGGGTGACAATATACAGCCTTGACGTACTCCTTTTCCTATTTGGAACCAGTCTGTTGTTCCATGTCCAGTTCCAACTGTTGCTTCCTGACCTGCATACAGGTTTCTCAAGAGACAGGTCAGGTGGTCTGGTATTCCCATCTCTTGAAGAATTGTCCACAGTTTATTGTGATCCACACAGTCAAAGGCTTTGGCATAGTCAATAAAGCAGAAATAGATGTTTTTCTGGAACTCTCTTGCTTTTTCCATGATCCAGTGGATGTTGGCAATTTGATCTCTGGTTCCTCTGCCTTTTCTAAAACCAGCCTGAACATCTGGAAGTTCATGGTTGACGTATTGCTAAAGCCTGGCTTGGAGAATTTTGAGCATTATTTTGCTAGCGTGTGAGATGAGTGCAATTGTGCGGTAGTTTGAGCATTCTTTGGCATTGCCTTTCTTTGGGATTGGAATGAAAACTGACCTTTTCCAGTCCTGTGGCCACTGCTGAGTTTTCCAAATTTGCTGGCATATTGAGTGCAACACTTTCACAGCATCGTCTTCCAGGATTTGAAATAGCTCAACTGGAATTCCATCACCTCCACTAGCTTTGTTCATAGTGATGCTTTCTAAAGCCCACTTGACTTCACATTCCAGGATGTCTGGCATAGGAAAGACTAAAAAAATAAAGAGCCTCCTGACATGTTTAATTAAATAAAAAGAGGTAACAAAGTCAGTATTACAACTAGAAGGGAAAACAGCTAGTCACAAAAGAGATTAAAAAGATAAAAAAAATAGAATTTTGGACAGATTTATGATAAAGAATTTGAAGTCTTAGATGAAATGCACAAATTTCTGGTGGGGGGAACCTTACTAAAATTCACCCAAGTACAAATAGGAAGCATGAATGGAAGCTCTGGTCAATATTCTTCCCACAAAGAAAACAGAGCTTATTAGTGAATTCTATCAACTTTTCAAAGAATAGACCATACAAATTATTTCAGAAAACAGAGAAAGAGACTCCCCAGTTCATTTTATGAAGATTAAAGAAACAAAATCAGAGAAGAAAAATTTCAGAAAGGAAAACTGCCAACCCATTTCATTCATAAATTAATAGCAAAAATTATAAACAAAGTATCAGCAAATTAAGCCAAATAATATATCAGAAGGCAGTACAGCATGGCCAAGTTTGGGTTATTTGAATAATGCAATATCAGTTACATATTAGAAAATGTGTAAATGTCATTCAGTATGTTAGCAGGAAAAAAAAGGAGAAAAACATAAGACGACATCAATAAGAATGTATACACTAGCAAGCAGTTACAATGAAATAAAAAAGCCTTTTTTAAACCAAAAATAGAAGGTAACCTCCTTAATTGACAAAAGTATCTACTAAAACAAAAAACAAAACACACACATACACAAAACAGAACAAAAGGGGAAAAAAAAAAACGCTCGACATCAAACATCATAAATGAGGAAATGCTGAAAGCATCTCCCCGAAAATTAGGGCCAAAAAACTGACACCCACTATGAATACACCATTCAGTATTATAACTAGAGGCCCCAGGCAGTGTTAAAAGACAAGAAGCAATGAAAAGTATAGGATTGAAAGGTTTAAAAAAGGGAGTAAGCGAGAAAGTGCAGAAGGAGAGGAAGAAAAGAAAAGATATAATGTAAGGTACTTAGAGCTCATGGCACCTGGATTTCCATTCTGGTCAGGGTCCTAATTTTCTGTGTGGTCATTAAAAATCATGTAACTTCTAATGTTTGTAAGCTTCCTTATCTATAAAATTGGAGCTATCAAATATCTTGGTTAATTAGGTAGACAATGATGCCGTTAAAAAGAACAGAATATATGTTAAGACGTGCATATTTGAGACATGAGGGTAAACTATTTAAGTTTTGAAGATGTAAGGCTTGAGATGTAGATAGACCATCCATAAACAGGCTAAACGGCAATAGAATTCTGAGTCTGAAGCTTTGGGAAGTGGTGAGAGCTTTACCTCAAGAAGGAGCTAAATTTGAATGCTAACTAAAGGTCCAGAATTTTACATACTTATGTCTTTTAATTCTCACAACAACCCTGTAAAATAGGTACTCCTGCTCTTCACAGTTTACTGATGAGGACACAGACGTCGAAAAAGTTACTATAAGACCTTACAGCCTCACAGTCACGGTGTTTCATGACTCTGATCCCCTCAAGCCTGGATCCAACTGCAAAGCCCTTCTTCCCCACCGTGCTGTGCTAAGCTGCCTTTTGGAACCAGATCTGATGTAGAATCTTCTCTCATTCTCTCTGAGAGCTTGAGCAAATTGCTAAGACTCTCTAAGCCTGAGATTTCCTCTCTTAAAAATGAAGTAACTCTAATCACATGGGCCTGTTGTATTAAACCAGATGCTATATGCACAAAGTCTGGTACTAAAAAGGTGCCCCATAAATGGTACCGCCCATTATTCTTTCCAACCAAGGCAAATTCCCAGAAACAGATGCAGAGAACTAGAATGCTGGGGCTGAGGGAGCTGGCAGGCATCTCACACCCTAGGGTCATTTCAGGGATGACAACCTCAGTGATACCTTCTGCTCCAAGTCATCCACATCTTTGCAGACAGCTCAGGGCCAAGCAAAGGGCAAAAGGTAATGGCCAAAACTTAAGGGAAGTAACTGGCAAACTGAACAGATGATTTAAACCATTTCCTGTTTTACACAATCTACGTTCCATGATCTAATCTGGGAGCAGGAAAGGAGAGAAAGGAGACTGTGAGTTTTATGAAGGGAAAGCTCAAACTCAGCAACAGGAGGATGACTGGGTTATTCAAGACCTAATATAGTTTAGCTGAAAGACGACAGACCTCGAGTCAGGCCAGTCTGGCTTATGCTCCTGACTCCTCCACAAACGGCTACGCGGAACATTTCCCGACTTCCCTAAACCTCAGTATCTACAACTCTTAAATGAGGCTAACACACATATTTACTATCAATATTCAGTTAGATCATGTTGAGCATATGTGCAGAGCACCCTAAAGTGACAGCTGGTTGTCCTGGAAGTCGTGTCTCCTGTACTGAGAGAAGAATGCAAAGTCAAAACCCTTGTGGCTTGTGCTTAGTCAGCTGTGTCCGACTCTTTGCGACCCCGTGGACTGTGGCCCACCAGGCTCCTCTGCCCGCAGGATTTTCAGGCAAGAACATTGGGGTGGGTTGCCACTTCCTCCTCCAGGGGATCTTCCTCATCCAGGGAGTGAACCTGGGTCTCCTGCATTGCAGGCAGATTCCTTATTGTCTAAGCCACCAGGGAGGCAAAATTGCCTCAAGTCCCTCTGAGGCAAGGTCCTACCGCTTCCCCACGTTAGTTTAAGGACTGCAAAGTGGGAAATCCTGGCAGTGAATTACAGACTGACCATTACTTCTGTCTGAGGTATCCAGGCTTCCCTCTGTGCAAACATGCCAGAGAAACAGGAGCTGCACATATTATCAGACATCTTGAACCAGAAAGTTTAAAGCATTTCTGCTTTATTTACTGTCAGGCTCCAAATTTTTACCCCTTTTTCTTTTTTGTTCAACAGATAAGGCTTATCTAAAATATAAGCCTACAAGTCAAGCAGGATTTGTGACCTGAGCCTGCTCAAGAGGGCTCTGATTTATAACAATCAAACATTTACAGTTTAATATGCTATCTATAATAATAGAATCAGACCTGGAAAAACAAATGTTGCCACCCAACCTGTACAGCCTATTTATCATGTCTCAAAAAAAAAAAGACTCCTTTTTTTTTAAAATCCATGAATAACACTCATTTTTTAAAAGGAATATTGTGCTTTAAGAAAACCCATGTACATTAAACTATATAATATACTAATTACTTCCAAGAAATGGTTCCTTCAAGTTCTACAGTCATTTACAAACATTAATACATAGTTCAGTGAATCAGTCCCAGAGTTTATGGAATCATAGATTTGTAAGTGAATTATAGTTGGAATGAGTTTTCTCCCAGAATTTAGAAAAATACATGACATTATCCACACAGAGAATGAAATATGTACAGTAATAAATTGTTTGACAATGCCTGTTGCCAAAACAAGGCTGTCAAGGAGGGAAGCTCTGGAGCCACTGAATCTTAGCTTTACATATGCGTTTCTTTAGCATGATGATAAGTTAATTATGTATCTACTTGGACAGGTACAGTAGAAACAAAAATTTCACACTATAATAAATATAATGACACAGTAAACCTGTGGATAACACAAGGGCATTTATTCGTCCTTTAACCAAAATGGCGACTAACAACAGCAGACATTTATTGATAATTCATAGACACCTACGCACCATCTATGAATGATCACACTGACGCCTGACAACAACCCACTTTACCCAGAAGACGAAGCTCAGACAGGTCTCCTCGCCCCACGTCACACGCAGAGGCAGCTGCAGAGTGAGAGCTGGAGCCCAGTGCCGATTCTCCAGCCCTCAACCATCGCACACGAGCGGATCAGTGACATAAGCCCCTCTCTTTGCTCTTTCTGGTACTCACTGATGCGCTCTCAGAAACCCAACACATTCCCAGAAAGACACGCATCTGAAAACTCCTTGGCCTCAAAGCGGAGTAATGTGGATATTATCGTTCTTGGAAACTGTTTTAGAAAAACCTGGACATAAGAGTTAGGACCATGTGGCGGAGGCAGCGCTCCCCTTCAGCAACAGCAGAGAGCTCACTTGATTCTCCTAAAGCTCAGCCTCCTCAGCTGTATATACCAACAGAAGCCGCAACTTTTAAAACTTGGGTGTAATTCACATAGAGTGAAGGGCTCAGATCTTAAGTATTGCGTCACTCAGTGATCGCAGATGAATGCATACGAAGATAGAACGTTTCCATCCACCTAGAAATTTCCCTCATGCTCCTTTTCAATCAACCCTCCTCACCAACCCCTCCCACCAAGCAACCTGATTTTGCTGATTCTACTACAGAATTGTCTATAAGTGGAACCATGCAATACGCACATGCATGTTTCTGGCTCCTTTGCCTCAGGGTAGTGCCCTTGCGATTTGCCCATGTTATGTGTTCATCACTAAGTTCTGTCTGACTCTTTGTGGCCCCTGCATGTAGCCTGCCAGGTTTCTCTGTCCATGGGATTTTTCCAGGCAAGAATATTGGAGTGGGTTGCCATTTCCTTCTCCAACCCATGTTACAGTGTGTAATAATATTTAATGCCCAATAATAATTTGATATAAGTATTAAAATAAATAATGTACATTATTACCTATTAAAGGCTAAACCGAAATAGTTATTATTGTTCAAAAGAGGAAGCCCAGGACCACTAGAATGTTAGAGCCAAGAGGACAATACCTAAACCTATCAGAGGTTGGAATATATTTGGAGAAAGGAGTCTATTATTAGCGTCTCTCATATCCCATTCTTTCTATGTTTAAGGACACCCCACGTCAGAAGCACACATATCTGGAGCTTGGGGTGGAACTGAATTGAATTTAGCCTTCAACC
This sequence comes from Bubalus bubalis, assembly GCF_019923935.1. Taxonomy (NCBI): domain Eukaryota; kingdom Metazoa; phylum Chordata; class Mammalia; order Artiodactyla; family Bovidae; genus Bubalus; species Bubalus bubalis. The sequence goes on along the minus strand of NC_059171.1, from coordinate 220,322 downwards.
AGGGTAAGTGGATATGCCAAGAGCACCTTCCCAGTGTATTTCTGAAACATTCCTTTTTGCCCATCACAGAGATGGAGGCCTATCTCCACCAGAAGATGGCATTTGAAAGATCAGCGTGCAAAACATCATCCGTCACCCTCGCTTTCAGCGAGGCCAGAGCTTGTGCCGGCAGTTCTGGCCAGCTGTGTAATTCGGTTTTTCCAAGGGAGCTGGAGCCTGGCCTGCACAAGTTGACACGAATACTGCATTTCACAGAAGGTGATTTGCCACAGTAAATAAACCCACACTAGGAAAGAAACAGAATCATCGAGATGGACGTTTTAAGTCCTTTCGGGCAGAGATTTTCTTCACTAAAATCATTATCTTCAAATCTAAATGGGAAGCAGATACTATTTCCAAAGAGTTTTCTCATGAATTAGTCTTAGAGGATGAGGTGTCAATATATTAGTAAATTCCAAACCCTCAAGCAAAAATTTCAGGAGTCTCTGTTAACCGAACTAACAGAAGAGCTTTGGAAACGACCCCTGGTTCAGGGGGCAACTTGGGCAGGAATAATGTCCTCCAGAGAAGCAAAGGTATACAAAGTTTATTAAAATATCAAGTCACATTTGGAGAGAGGGATAGAAGTACATTTCCTCAACGTTACTGCCAGTCTGTGAGTGTAAGTTTCTCTCCTGCTTCCTGTAGAAACAACATCTGCTCTTACATTCAGCCCAAGCCACCTCTGATATTTATTGCATTTGCTGAATGCTGAAAGGATCTGAAATGTTAAACCTCTTGATCTGTTGGCACTCTGGGATTTCTGTGAAAAGATGAGCTACATAATAGCACAAACTGGGGAAATATCATGTACCCAAAAGACATAAATCCCCAATCATAGTGGAATTCTTTTTCAATACACAACTCTAGAAGTTGTAAAAATAGATCCAAACTTTATCTTGTAATTTTCTTCTCATTCTTCCTCAACATATGTAGCTCCATTTCTTTAAATAAGTAAAGTACATTCAAGGTCATCCGGTCTGGACTTGAGCCAGTCACTTCTCCAAAACAAGTTTAAATGCATGAAAGTCAAAGCATGTGTTTGGTCTCATTAAGCTCACAATATCCTTAGGAGAGGAACAGAGAATTTGGTTTATTACCCAGCTGTTAATGAAGGATGCATTGCTTGCGTTTAAGTGAGATCTACAGTTTATTTTTATCCAGTGCTCAAGCTGCTTGATTCTCATCGAAATGCGAGGCTGGCAGTTACTCAGCAGAAACCAGAAAACAACAGTAAACAAGCTTGCTTCACACGAGCTGGGCATCTGAGAAAGAAAAGTAGTTAAAAAGAGAAAAAGAGAGGTTGGTTTTTATTATTTAAAATGTCTCCTTTAAAGGGGTGATAAACATAAGAAGATGCCTGGAAACACTATGAGCAAAGAAGGCAGAAAGGACGCGAATGAACGTCTGGGCAGGACCTCAAGCGAAGTCAAGTACTGAGATTAGCTACTTGCAGAGCAGAGGGTCCCATCTCCAGAGGCTGAAGGGATGAGCAAGAGTGGTGGCAGTCTCCTTTCTTTTTTCTCCTCCTCCTCGTTCCGTATTTATTAAGCACTCTCTGTACTCACGATACTGTCTGGCTTGCAAGGCAGTGGGGGAAATATTTGATCAAGAGTCTGGACTAATCAAAAAGCCAGATCTCTAACTCATCAAGGGACTAGTGTTTCCAGAGAATGCAATGAAGACAGCTCGCTGACTCCGTCTGTGACGGCCCCATTCACCTTGGCAAATTCCTTCTGATCTAATCCAGGCACGTTTCTTCAGTTCCTGGTGGAACCCCAGGAATCTTGGTCTCAATGAGTCACAATGGATGATTTAAATCATCTTCTCTTCAACCAGACCCTGGAATCTTTCACAGAAGGAAAAACTCAAGTCTTTCTTCCCTGATATTTTAGGGCTGAGTTCGTACCTAATAGGGAGAAGGCAATGGCAACCCACTCCAGTACTCTTTCCTGGCAAATCCCATGGACGTAGGAGCCTGGTGGGCTGCAGTCCATGGGGTCACTAAGAGTCGGACACGACTGAGCGACTTCCCTTTCACTTTTCACTTTCATGCATTGGAGAAGGAAATGGCAACCCACTCCAGTGTTCTTGCCTGGAGAATCCCAGGGACGGGGGAGCCTGGTGGGCTGCCATCTATGGGGTCGCACAGAGTCGGACACGACTGAAGTGACTTAGCAGCAGCAGCAGTCGTACCTAATAAATGCTTGGTGAATATATGAATATATATTAACACATATATTACTAAACCTCTTTGCTGTACACCTGAAAGTAACACAGCATTGTAAATCAACTATATACTTCAATAAAAACGTAAACAGAAAATTAAATAAACGGTTGAATAAAAAATACATTTTCCTACCTTAAACACATCTGCTACAGGCTAACTGCTTGAGGATAAAGTAAGTAGATACTCTGCAGTATTCCATTATTCTTATTACTACTATTGACAATTCCCTCAAAATACACTCCAAAGTGTTGTCACATAGCAGTAACCTTAAATTCTGCTAACCCCTATTTAAGCTATTCACATCATATTCTGTTATTTTCCTCACAGCCACGCAGGACAGAACTGGCCCCTCAGCCAGCATTCTACGCTCTATTTTATGAAGGTCAGTGCTTGTAGTTAATCATCTTCTCCAGCAGCTGACTTTGCAAATATATGTCCTTGCTCCCTCGGGGAGGATACTAGAGGTTAAAGGTCTCTGTCTTGGAACAGCTAGTGATCCTGACTTTGGGGAATAAGAACTTTTAAGAATCAGAAGTGCTCACAGCTGCGAGCTGCGGGCTCCCTGTCACGGGCGGCTGCTCTGGAGGCAGGCCGTCTACTGGGCAGCACCTTGGAGAGAAACTGAGCATCACAGTTTTGTGTGTGTGTTTGTTTTTTGGCGGCGCCACGCAGCATGTGGGATCTTACTTCCCTGACCAGGGGTCAAACTCTCGTCCCTGCGTTGGACGCAGAGTCTTCCCCCACTGAACTGCCAGAGACGTCCCAGCATGACATTTCAGATGCGCTTACCTTCTCCTGCACCTGAAATTCTAAAACTTCATGATTTCCCACTGGAAATAGAAGTTGTTGCTAGCCCTGTGAAGTAGTTTGCTACTGCTAAGTCGCAGCAGTCGTGTCCGACTCTGTGCGGCCCCATAGACAGCAGCCCAGCAGGCTCCTCTGTCCCTGAGATTCTCCAGGCAAGAATACTGGAGTGGTTTGCCATTTCCTTCTCCAGTGAAGTAGTTTGGGGACTGCTAAATAATTCACGCAAGTGCAAAAAAGAGGTCCAGAGCCTGGGCTTCTCTGAACAGCAATTTTCTTACTGATCCCCTCACAGGAGTTTTCACAGGTTTTAATATTCTAGCCAAGAGAGCCATAGCTCTCTGCAGAAATCCTTAGGTTCCCCAGAACTGGCCCTTTCATTAATAACCCAAGGTCCTTTAACTTGTCACTAGTCTTCCCCGGGCTCAACATGCTTCAGGCTTTCTCCTGGATGACCTGTCCCCCCGTGAAAGGTGGCTCAGCCTACCAGGGTCAACTAACCGCAGGCCGGTGAGAGACCACCCAGGAGGACACCCGGCAGACTGTCGAGAACACTCTGACTCTGACCCTCAGGCCACTGGGACCTCGCGGATACGCACATGCAGCTCAATGCTCCTTTCAGTCCCGTCTGGACGACAGGAAACATCGGCTGCTGTCAAAGAGCCCCGGACGTGGCCCACCCAACCCCACTCAAATAGCCCGCTCCATATGAAGGCTCCTCCCTCACTGTGAGGTCAGGGTGAAGACCCTGAGCCCTCACAGGATGGCGGCCCAGCCAAAGGGGTGCTTGGGTGGCTCCAGGGGCCCGGGGAATATGAACGAAAAACGCTGCTCATCAGCTGTTTCTTTGTTCCAACTTCGCCACAGCACTCTCTCTCTCTCTGATTTCATTTTCACTGATGGAGATTCTCAGCTAGCAAATACCGTGGAGCCTCCAGAGCACTGAGGTCTACCTTCTCCATTGGGGGAAGCTCCCAGCCTTGCTGAGAGGCTGGACAGGGATCTAGCCAGTGAGCAGGCATCGCGAGTCCTTCCCACAGGACTGATGGTAAATGGCCGAGAATGGTGTGCAGGGCGGAGGGCAGCCAGGGAGGCTCAAGATGAACTTTCTGTTGTGTGCTTCAGATGCAGAAACAGGGGCAGAGTTAGAAGCTGCTTATTCTATCCCCACACTTTTAGAGACAGGAGCTTCAGGATACTTTTAGAGAAAACAAAAATGAAATGAAAAACGGAGCCCTCTTGCCTCAAGTGGCTCAAACAAGGGAGGACTTCCATGGTTCCTGGGGACAGGCTGAAGGTGGAAGAAGCCAGATGTGCCATGGATCAGCTGAGTCCTGTCTGAACCAGACGAGAGAGGCCACCCCTGAGCTCCTCTTAAAGGACTCAGCTCCTGTTCATCCCTGGCCACACCCCTCCCGTGGAGTGAGGAGACCTTCAGACCAAGAAAATGCACCCAATTGGAGCCTGTCACTGCCTCCCTTTCGATTCCCTGGAATTTCCTAATTGGCCCCAAGCCTGGTTCCAGAGTATGCAGGCATTTTTCTTCCTTGTCTTTCCTCCTGAGGATCATTGAGCCAGAACACATCAACCTCAGGCTCAAGAGAAGCAAAAGCAACACATGTTCATTGAGGCAGGGCTTGGACAGAGCTTGTGTGGGCTGAAGTGCCTGCTCACACGAGCATAAAGCATGTGACAGCATCTGTATGGCCCAGGGTGGGGCGGGAGAGGGCACGGGGTCCCCAGGGCACTTCGCCGCCTGCTCTCCCACTGGTTTCCCTCACCACTTTCTGCAGTGGAACTCCAAGGAATCTGGGAATTTTATTTATAATTTTTTTATATTGGCTGTGCCAGGTCTTCATTGAGACGTGCAGGTTTTCCATTTCGGAGAGCAGGCTTTTCCTTGGTTGTAGCCCACAGGCTTCCACCACAGCATTCGAGCTTAGCGGCCCCATGGCACATGGATCCTAGTTCCCCAGGGACTGAACCCGCATCCCCTGCATTAGAAGGGGGACTCTTCACCACTGGACCACCAGGGCAGTCCCTGAGAATTTTAAATATGATCCAGCAAAGGAGATGGACACATTGATTTTATTTGATTTTAAAAATCTGTTTGAAAATGTTAAAATATTTAGACCGGTAGCGTGTGGATCTCCACTTGTATTCATGCCCAGGACTCTGAAAATCTTACTATTAGGAGCAGGCCTGCTTCTGACATATCCCTCACTCACTAACTGCTTCTTGGGAGGGAAAAGGTAAGAAAAACTAAGCATGATTTGGGAGGTGGGCAGTGAGGCTTCTGGGAGGCTGAGTATGAGGTACCAGGAGCTACTAAAACAGAGGGATAAGCTGAGGGAAACTAAAACCACCAGCAAGAAATCAAAATAGAGCACATTCCCCCCTCAGAAGCTCCAAATATTACACGCACTTCGGCAAAAGTGTCAATCTTTACCAGAAAGGAGGAAAAGAATCCTTGCTCCTGCCTCTGCCTCTGTGATTCCAAAGTCCTTTGAAACCAGGAGCAGGAAAGGGCAGCAGAGGCGTCCATCAGCATCCGCTTCAAGCCCTGACCCCCCGCTCCATCTCAGAGCAAATGCCCAGGTGTAAGAAAGTCTTGTCCAGGATGCTCCTGGCGTCCACCTAAGACTTCGGTTTCCAGTGCGGGGGTGGGTCCCAGCCTGGGTAGAGGAGGATCCCACCTGCCTCCCAGCCAAAAGAACCAAAATGTAAAACAGAAGCAATATCATAACAAATTCAAAAAAGACTTTAAAAAGATTCAGAAAACCACAAGTCCTCCTTCTCCTGTTTGTGAAACAACTTCAAACTATCCATTTCAATAAAAATTGTATGCTCACTGTCAGGATCAGAACATAGTCATACGGGGGAAGGAGGGGGTGGGACAAGTTGAGAGAGTGGCACTGACACACACACACTGCGTGTGTAACACCGACGGCGAGCGGGACGCAGCCGTGCAACGCAGGGAGTTCCCTGGGCGCTTGGTGAGGACCCGGGGGTGGGGGCGAGGTCGAGTGGGAGGGGGCACATGTGTATCTATGGCTGATGCACACGTACAGCAGAAACCAACACAACACCGCAGAGCAATTATCCTCAAAGAAAAATGAGAGAAAAGAATGCAGCCGGAAATTCTCTGAGAAGTCTGGGCCACCACACTGTCTGGAGAGGGTGGACGTGGTAGATACACGGACAGGGGCGGAGGGGCCGGCAGCACACCAGGCTGCGCCCGCTAAGTGACGGTGGTGTCGCTCAGGGTAACCCGGGCCTCCCTCGTTGCAGACAGACACGTCACCATCTGAGCCAACTGGGAATTAAGGCCACACCTGCTGAGGAATTTCAGTTCCCCCTAGTGTGTCATGCCCAGAAGAGCCCCAGGCGTGTCATAAGGCTGTGGACAAATCCCATGTGCCCTTTGGGGTGCCCAGTGCTAAGCGTATTAGACCTTGCCTGGCACCCAAAGAAAGAGAAAACTTTGAAGTTTTCCTTCAAAGTACCCCGAGAAAACACGAAGCTTTCTTCCCAGCTCCCTATTTGGCCCCTGTTCGAGGGCCCAGCATCCTGATTCTGATACCAGCCTGACATAAGCCGGACAGGGTAGACCGAGTGTTTCTCAGCATAAGACACGGCCAATCAGGACAGACCGAGTGTTTCTCAGCATAAGACACGGCCAATCAGGACAGACCGAGTGTTTCTCAGCATAAGACACGGCCAATCAGGACAGACCGAGTGTTTCTCAGCATAAGACACGGCCAATCAGGACAGACCGAGTGTTTTTTCAGCATAAGACACGGCCAATCAGGACAGACCGAGTCTTTCTCAGCATAAGACACGGCCAATCAGGACAGACCGAGTCTTTCTCAGCATAAGACACGGCCAATAAGGATAAACCGAGTCTTTCTCAGCATAAGACACAGCCAATCAGCATAAAACCCTCTGGACTCCCTGACCCCGTGACCTCATTCTGACAACTTTCTTTTCCTTACACCTTGGATCTGCATGCGTGTCCTGCTCCTATCTGCTGCAAGTGAATCCAACTTCACGGAGACTCCTCGGGTCAGGTCACTCGACAAGCTTTCCTGCCTGCCTGCCCTCTGCCACCCCCAGCCATTCTGAATGGGGTTCGGACAACAAGGGTGAGAGATACACGCAAGTGCTTTGAAGGGCATCACCAGGAGCTTTTCCAAACCCAAACTCTGAAAATACACCAAAGTGAATGTCTTCTCTGCCAAGGCGACGTAAAGAAGTCCCTACCGCTTTGGCAGGACGTTGGGGGTAAAAGTGAAGAGGAACTAAAAAGCCTCTTGATGAAAGTGAAAGAGGAGAGTGAAAAAGTTGGCTTAAAGCTCAACATTCAGAAAACGAAGATCATGGCATCTGGTCCCATCACTTCATGGGAAATAGATGGGGAAACAGTGGAAACAGTATCAGACTTTATTTTTTAGGGCTCCAAAATCACTGCAGATGGTGATTGCAGCCATGAAATTAAAAGACGTTTACTCCTTGGAAGGAAAGTCATGACCAACCTAGATAGCATATTCAAAAGCAGAGACATTACTTTGCCAACAAAGGTTCATCTAGTCAAGGCTATGGTTTTTCCAGTGGTCATGTATGGGTGTGAGAGTTGGACTGTGAAGAAAGCTGAGAGAATTGATGCTTTTGAACTGTGGTACTGGAGAAGACTCTTGATAGTCCCTTGGACTGCAAGGAGATCCAACCAGTCCATTCTGAAGGAGATCAGTCCTGGGTGTTCTTTGGAAGGAATGATGCTAAAGCTGAAACTCCAATACTTTGGCCACCTGATGCAAAGAGTTGACTCATTGGAAAAGACCCTTATGCTGGGAGGGATTGGGGGCAGGAGAAGGGGACGAAGAGGATGAGATGGCTAGATGGCATCACCAACTTGATGGACATGAGTTTGAGTGAACTCCGGGAGTTGGTGATGGACAGGGAGGCCTGGCATGCTACAATTCATTGGGTCACAAAGAGTCGGACACAACTGAGTGACTGAACTGAACTGAACTGGGGGTAATCAGAGAGTGATGCTGCCTAGTCCTGGGAGGGTTCCCAGGGGACTCAGCTGTAAAGCACCTGCCCATGCAGGAGACGTGGGTCCCAGCCCTGGGTGGGAACAATGCCCTGGAGGAGGAAATGGCACCCCACTCCAGTGTTCTTGCTGGGAAAATCCTATGGACAGAGGAGCCTGGTGGGCTACAGTCCATGGGGTCACAAAGAGTCCGATGTGAGTGAGCACACGAGCAGGCAACCACAGGTACCCATGATGCTACATCAGGACTGGGTGAGAGAATATATCATATTTATTTAGTGAGAAGGAGGGTGACCAACTTCCTTCTACCCCATAGAAGCCTCAAGCTATCAGTCATCAAGGATCTTCCAAGAACCTCTATTTACTGCACTAAATTCAGGCCACAACTTCAGGGACTTGATTCAGACATGAGGAAAATTTTCTGACATTATGAGTGGATTTAAATACTTGGGTATACTCCTGAGGTAGTTTTGGGTAGCTTCCCTGTTTTTCAGTTTTTATAAACTGATTAGGCTTTTCAGGGGATGCTATTAATGTATCAGTAGTTTCCTAGCTAAGTTCCAGAAAACTCTAGAGTGTCTTGGAATCTCAGACTTCTATAAAGTGTGCTTTAAAGGGCTACACAAACATTTGGTTAAGATTTCATTTTTCAGTGAAAACTTACCTTCAATTATTTTTTAAACAGTAATAAAAAGGGGCACTCATGGATTTCAATGTGTCTTATATGAAACTTTGACAGGTGGGTGACACCAAGGTGTGGACTCTGCTGCGAGGTTAATTCATGTTTCTAAGGACCTTGAAATCAAGCTTCTCCTGCAGCACGTACTCAGCTAATTGCAGCGGCATGTGTTAAACACTGATGACGGGTCACAGATACTTATCTGTGTGGGCCATGCTCTGCCCATCATCACACAGTCAAAATGAGATGCTGAGGTGTACATAACTGCACATGCCACTTGTAACTTCCAATTAAAAAGGGTTGGCTAGCAAAACAGCCTTATTACTTTAATTGGTTGCCTTCTTAATAGGTAAACATGCAAAGCTACGCTTAAAAAGTAAATGGGGACAAACACAACCCTGCTGTCACCTGTTGACATTCTGTGTGCTCAGTCGCTCAGTCATGTCAGACTCTCTGTGACCCCAGGGACTGCAGCCCTCCAGACTCCTCTGTCCATGGGATTCTCCAGGCAAGAATACTGGAGTGGGTTGCCATTTCCTTCTCCAGGGGATCTTCCTGACCTGGGGATCACACCCAGGTCTCCCACATTGCAGGTGGATTCTTTTCCATCTGAGTCACTAAGGAAGCTGTGTTGATATTCTATATAGATTTATTGATAAAAAATAATATCATGGTTAAAAAAAAGTTTGAGGGACTTCCCTGGTGGTGCACTGGTTAAGACTCTGCAGTTCCAATGTGGGGGTGCAGATTTGATCCCTGGTAAGGGAAGTAAGCCAGAAAAAATTTTTTTTAATTTTAAAAAAGCTTGAAAACACTGCTTTAGATAAATGTGGAAGTGACTTCAAAAAGTCCCTTCCAATATGATTCTTTTATAACACACTTGTTCCATCTATATCAAAGAAATATTTTGTATGGAAGAATATTCATATCATTATGTTGTTAAACAAGATGGTTCAAATGAGCTCTATAGAGCACAATATTTATATATATATGTATACACACACACACACACACATACACATTACATGTTACACATGCTTATAGAAGACTTAAATTGTATATGCCAATGTTACAAAACTATACAGAAGACCAACTGAAATTATTTTTAGAAAGCAAAGCAAAGGCATTTCCTCAGTGTTAGAAGGATGGATGTGATTGGCATTACTTCCAAATGCAGAGAGTAAATAAACGTGTGAGATGAGTCTGGAATTTGCTAAGCCTGCTCTGTGAATCCCTTCATTCACTCCTAGTTTGTTGATTAGGAAAGAGGCACCACACAGCTCATGTCATATGCTCAAGCTTAGACACAGAGGCCACTGGGTCCAAGTTCCAATTCTGCCCCCTCAAAAGCTGTATATCTTTGGCCTCTCTGTATATCTTCCTCTCTGGCCTCCCTCCGTATATCTTTGACCTCTCTCAACTTCAAAACTTCCCATCAACACAATAAAGATAATAACTTCCCAGCAGGACTACCACAAAGGAAATGAAATAGGCTTACAGCTGCAGAACCACGTCTAGTTCATACTGAGTGTCCAATACATGGCAGCTACTATTCTTCCAAAGATAAGTTTCCTGCCACAAGGTGCTTCCAGTCTCATAGAAAGACAGCAGACATGCAAACAGATAATGATACAGTGTGGCTCGGTGGTAAAGAATTCGTCTGCTAATGCAGGAAACATGGGTTTGATCCCTGGGTTGGGAAGATCCCCTAGAGAGGAAAGAGCAACCCACTCCAGTATTCTTGCCTGGGAAATCCCGCGGACAGAGGGGCCTGGCGGACTACAGTTCATAGGACTGCAAAGAGTTCGACATGACTAAGCGACTCAACAACAACAAACGATGCCACACCCCGTCATCACTGCCGCAGAGGCTGTCTCGGGAACTCAGGGGGCAGCACGTGGGATGGAGCGTGAGTCAGGGAGTCTCAAACTCGTGCTCACTCACCATGCAGGAAGGAGACTAGTTCAGGCTCTGCCAAGATCTTTTGGGCCCCTGAAGCTGGAAAGGAAACCAACAGAGAACAGCAGAGAGAAAAAAAGGCTTTGGACATTCGTCAGCCTTTCTACTGCAGCTTCAGCCTGGGTCCCTTGCAAAGCCCCCCTGCGGCAGTGCACATGGCCAGTCAGAGCTCTTGGACACAGGGTAGGCTGAGAGTGACAGCCATGGACCCGGGCCTGCCTACTTCGATGAGGTCTGGTTGGCATACATCATTACATTCCTGCACTGCTGCTAGGAAACATGGAGTCCCCTGCTCCGTCCAGTGGACCTGGGCCTGCTTACTTTGATGAGTTCTAATTGGCACACATCATTACATTCCTGCCCTGCCACTAGGAAACATGGAGTCCCCTGCTCAGTCCAGTGTGAGTGCCCTGCAACTCTCAGATTAAAGCTCTCCCCACCCTCCACCAAGCTGAACTCTCAACGTATACCACACTCCAGCTTCCAAACACTGAGCCTTATTTTCAGGAGCGATTCCCTTCTAGGGAACTTGGAATAGGGAAAAGAGTCATTTGATGGAAAGAAAGCACTAGATTTTAAAGCTACGGCTGTAAATTAGTTCACGGTATCTTTTATGATCTCTAACCTGATATAAGGTTTGAACTTTGGAAACCATTCTTCTTGGTCTTTTTCTGTTTTGAGGAAATGGAAAGCAGATTAAAAAAGGTAAGGCCCCGAAACAAGATGGTATCAGCTAGAGAGGCAGAAAGGCAGGGATGGGAGAGCCGCACAGCTGAGTGTGGAAGACAGTGGGCAGACAGACCTGGGGAGAGGAGAAAAGCCAGGAGGCCAGGGGCCATTGAACACAGTGGGATGAGGAGTGCCTGGCAGGGAGCAAGTGAACAGTCGTGAAGCGGCCGGGGGTGGAGAGCAGGGGCTGGTGAGTGAGGGGTCTGACTCCATGTCAGCTGCTGACGGGGGCTCCACGCCCCTCCCCGTGGCCTCTCTGACTGGTACCACAGCTGACCTCACTCCCTGAGGTGGACAGTTCTTTAGACACCGAGACTCCTTCATCTGAAGGCTTTTCAACTCCTCTGCCTCAGAACTTTCTCCAAAGATGCAGAAGGCATTCATGCAGCCCAGCGTGGAAGAGTGAATGAGGCGGGGAAGCGAGAGGGAAGGTGAGGGGCGGGAGGAACTGGCGGGCGAGGCTGCAGCCTGCAGACCTCTGCGGGGGGTTATCCTGGGTGCATTCGGAACAGCTCCTGCACGGGGCCCCCAGTTGTCCAAAGCGGTAACAAGCTCAGTATTTCAATCTGTGCTCTTCATGGACTTCCATTCTTTCCTGTATTAACCTCTCCGCCCTCAGCCCAGCTTCTTGAGATCCCCTCCCAGGCAACTCCCTGCACCGAAGTCCTCGTCTCAGACTCTGCCTTCGGGGGCCCCCAAACGGAAAGAAGGAAGGAAGTTGGTGGTGGCAGCTGCAGCAGAGAAGGAACCGCTGTCAGCCCGTAAAGCGGTTGCAATACACGGTACTAGGCACAGTGAACAGGCTGAAAGGAACTAATGTCAGCCTGTAAAGCGGTTGGCAACACACGGTACTAGGCACAGTGAACGGGCTGAAGGAACTAATGTCAGCCCGTAAAGCGGTTGCAATACACGGTACTAGGCACAGTGAACAGGCTGAAAGGAACTAATGTCAGCCTGTAAAGCGGTTGCAACACACGGTACTAGGCACAGTGAACAGGCTGAAGGAACTAATGTCAGCCCGTAAAGCGGTTGCAACACACGGTACTAGGCACAGTGAACAGGCTGAAGGAACTAATGTCAGCCTGTAAAGCGGTTGGCAACACACGGTACTAGGCACAGTGAACGGGCTGAAAGGAACTAATGTCAGCCCGTAAAGCGGTTGCAACACACGGTACTAGGCACAGTGAACAGGCTGAAAGGAACTAATGTCAGCCTGTAAAGCGGTTGCAACACACGGTACTAGGCACAGTGAACAGGCTGAAGGAACTAATGTCAGCCTGTAAAGCGGTTGGCAACACACGGTACTAGGCACAGTGAACAGGCTGAAAGGAACTAATGTCAGCCCGTAAAGCGGTTGGCAACACACGGTACTAGGCACAGTGAACAGGCTGAAGGAAACTAAAGAGCCGATCTCGTCTGCCTTTTTACCTCAAGACAGGTGCCTCATCAATCTCAGGCAGGTGAGACTTTCTTAGGAGTTGCTATGTGAAATCCTGCAATATCATTAACCAAATCTATTAAGTTAATCATTATTATCAACACTGATAATGAATTAGATCACTAGAACCAAAAGCTTTAAAAAAAAAAGGTGTGACTGTTGACTTGTTACAAACCAATGCAATCAACCTGACCAACCTGCTAGGGGTGGTCAGCATCTCATTCCACTGACACTGTGTACTACGACCCTCTCCCTTCCCACTGCAAGAAGGCTTCTGTGTCCACCGCATATTGAACTTGAACCAAAGTCTTCTCTGCTCACTGGTGCAGCTTCACCAGAGCTATTAGGCTCATCCTTACTTATATGTTCTATGTTCATTTAGTTTTGAAAATCTATTTTTTAGCACTTACATTCTTCTTTTTAATTCTTATTTTATATTGGAGCATACTTGATTAACAATGTTGTCAGTTTCAGGTGAACAGCAAAGTGACTCAGTTATACATATATATGTACTTTCTTTTTTTTTCAAATTCTTTTCCCATTTAGGTTATTATGCTCAAAACTTACATTTCTTTAAAAATCATCAGCTATCACTAAATAAGCTGAATATTATTTTAGCCCTCAGATGCTCTCTTCTCTAGTTTCTTAGATGTCCTTGGAGATACCGTTGACCACTAAGTGTAAATTTTATTGGATAAGGATCGATTTGTTGCTCTGTAAAGAACCATATATTCCAACAGCAAAGCTATTTTCTTCATTAAATCACCCTTTGTGGATTAAACTCCTCTTTCAACTTTGATATCAACATGTAATTCCCAGAATTATTCAAATGGCTAAATACATTTCTGAATAGATTTCTGATACCATGTAAGATGAGGGTGGACATTTTGAAACAGACTCGTATTTAAACAGTCATTACAGGGAAAATCACTCTTAAGCAGAAAGATAATAGTTTCATCTGATCTTTTTTTTCATGGTACATAAGGGAAAAAAATATGTGTTCTAAGAGGGAAAATTAGAGCCATTATCTGGACTATTTGTGAAAGTGCTGTGAAGTAAAGAAAGCTATTAAAGACCCACAACGTACAGCTTGCATGTAGCTGGTTGTAATCGACAATGAACTTCCACAGTGTCTGGAAGAGGAATCCTGGCAACGTGGAACAGTGGTGGTAATTAAACAGTCATAAAAACCTGAAACTGGAAGGCTGACAAAACAGCGTCCAGGCATTCCTAGCACTAAGAGTCTAATAGTCAATCTGCAGCACTTCTCTTCAGCTTAAGTAATGTTTTCCAGAATTCTCAGGCAATACTTTTCTCCCTTTCTTTTTGCATTACGCTGCAGGAACTGCATGGCGCCTGCCGTGATCAAGAGATGAAGGGCATGAAGGTTCTCCCGAATGAAGGGCTGGAAGATGAGAGCGGCAGAGATCAGAAAAGGCACCTCTGTACAAGCCCTAACCTGCTGACCAAGGAGGTAAAGAAGAACACAGCACTTCTGACATGTGGGCTCAAGGTGTGCCTCATCTTGTTACTGCTTTTTGCAACAACTGAACGAGGGATGTAAAGCTACATAAAACGGGAGGGATGTGAGCGGAGAACTGGGTTGAGATGTAACAAGTTCATTCTCCCCTGTGATGTCCACAGGTCGTGTCCACAGGTGTGAAGCCATCAGACCCAGACAAGAAGCAGCCGGGTGAGGGAGGAACTGGCATGTCGGTTTCAGGACTTGAACCCAGAGTTCAAGTCCTGAGGCGTCACTCATCCAAGGGGTGACTGTGCGAAAATTATTTTTCTGTTCAGTTTCTGGTCTGAAAGGTACTAGTAATGATCTTATAGGGTTGCTAAAAGCCTTAAATGTGATCATGCCTGCAAAGTGCTTTGTACAGCGCCTGGCACAGAGTAATACTCAGTAAATGCTGCCCACTGCTTTCAGAGACCAGAAACACTACTGCCAGATGTTTTCACAGTATGTGGCAAAGAGACCCAGGTAGAGCCAACACACTACAGAGGAGATTCAAGACAAAGCAGAAGTTTTTACCATTCCTGTATCAAATCCACCATGTCCCTAGCATTGGGCTGGGTAGCTGCTTGTGAGAATTCTGTCTGCTGATCACTGGGAAAATCAATGGCTAAAAAAGTCTGTGTGAGTTTGATTCCAAGCCCTCAGTCTTTTTTAGACTCCTACTATAGAACAGAGGAACAAATAGAGATTAGAAGCCAACCTCCTAGGCAAATCTTTCTGAGCTTTACTGCAGAATGGTATTATTACCTCCCAGGAAAATATTCTCCCTGCCTCTTGCTCATTGCCTTTGTGGATTAATGTATTAAACAAAATATGTATTAACTGACCCTTACATCAAGGACACTGTTTTAAAGTTCTGTTTTCCAAGCAAGGTATAAAATTGTGTAAAATGCATTACTCTTTGTGGGAAAAAAATACACAAATACTTAAGTGCTTATACATGTCTAGAGAAGGGGACAACAGAGGATGAGATGGTTGGATGGCATCACCAATGTGATGGACATGAGTTTGAGTAAACTCCTGGAGTTGGTGATGGACAGGGAGGCCTGGCATGCTGCAGTCCATGTGGTCGCAAAGAGTTGCACACGACTGAGCAACTGAACTGAACTGATGTCTAGAGTATCTCTGGAATATTCTGGAACACACCAGTTGCTTCTGGGAAGGGAACTGGGTGAATGAGAGGGAAGGCTGGAGGTAGGACTTCAGTAGCTGTTGGATTATGTATCCCATGCATGCATGAATTCTTGAAAATTATTTTGAAAAATAAGATTTTCCTATGTAGCTACAATTATAATCATTATCAACTATAGCTAAAAGCACCACACTTTGCCCACATGTTCTAGGCTTACCAAAGGTCCCCAAAGGGAAAGTTGTGTCCCTTTTGGAACAGGCTGAAGGGACAGGGCAAGTGCCACACCTAACATCATCAACCTCCTGCAAGAGCAGAGCTACTGCTAAACGTGTCTGAGTTGAAAGCTGTTCATTAGACCTAATCTTTCCACCAACATATTTTAAACAGAGAGTGTGGGTTCATGTCCTGGAGTCCCGATGGCCACCATGGCCAATGACTATGGCATCAGGTCAAAGTGCAAACATGGAGGCTACAAAGGCCATCATCTCAACTCAACAAACACACTGCCGAGTGTATCACTGACCCCACAGTGGTGTTCCATTCATAAGCCCCATGTTTATAAATCCAAGAATCTGTTCAAGCGAGGCTACCCAGATGGCGCAGTGGTAAGAATCTGTCTGCCAATGTAGGAGATGTGGGTTTGATCCCTGGGTGGGGAAGATTCCCTGAAGGAGGAACTGTCAACCCATTAAAGTATTCTTGCCTGGGAAATCTCATGAACAGAGGAGATTGGTAGGCTACAGTCCATGTGTCTCAAAGAGTCTGAGCAAACACACACATCTGTTCAACCAAACTGAGAACCCACTCTATGTTAGGAGATGCTGTAAATGAATTCTAAATCATCAAGTGGTGAACTTAAAATGTTTCATTTTGCAACAAATTGTTTTAGAAATGAAAGTGGAAACATTACCCCTACATATATCTTTCAATATGTTTTATACATATTGATATATATGTATATGATATATATCATACATGATATATACATATATATGTATATGATATATATAGTATATTGTGGTTAGGATTACTGGGATTAATTGGAATCTGTTCCACCACAAACTGAGTGACTCTAGGCAACTTACTTAATATCTTTGCACTTCAATTTCATCTTCTATAACGTGGGCATAATGACACCTATCTTTCATGGTGATTTATTTAGATTTTAAATAGTATGTGTAGAAAGAAAGCTTAGCCCAATGCCTGCCATGGGGTGGCTTAATAAATAACAGCTAAGAAGAAAAAGTGCAGTTGTTTCCAGTTCAATAAATAAATCGCAGTTTTATAAATCCAGGTCAAATCGTACCATTATTTTAGTTTGCTCAAGAAAAGAAAAAGACTGCTTAGCTCTCCTTTTTTTTCTCTTTCAAAAAACTACACAACAACAGCATTAAGAAACCATACATGTTCCATAAAGTCAGGCAGCAGTAGCTTCTTAGTTTCAGACCCAGAGAGTGTGAGATGGGGAGTCCATGACAGAGCATTAGAAATGGATCAGGAAGACATAAAATCAGGCAGCAGTAGCTTCTTAGTTTCAGACCCAGAGAGTGTGAGATGGGGAGTCCATGACAGAGCATTAGAAATGGATCAGGAAGACAATATTATCTTTCTGGGCCAGTTATGAACTCCTGGATGGATGGGGTTTGGAAGAGATGACTTCTGAGACTTAAAATCCTGATTGCTTAATACTTCATTAGAGAAGTTTAGCTCCCTGGTCTTGCCAAGAGTCACAGAACATCCGTGGAGGAAAGGACTATGCAAAACCATGTCATGTCGCAAGGGAGGAAGCTGGGGTCCACTGAGGGGAGACTTGTCTTGAGCTGCTCAGTGAGCGAGGACCAAACCCAGAACCGGGAGCCAAGCCTGCAGATGCCCACAGCAGGCCTGCCTGTCCTTCAGCAGCCCAGCTATTCCTGGAGACCATGGGTATAATTCTGGGTAATGGTTATGACTTGTTCAATTTTTAACTTCCCCTAAAATGAACCCCAATGAAAAACACTCAGCACTCCCAAGTGCTGTATAATTTCTGCAAAGGCAACTAATATGAAAATTTTATTTCATGGAAATGGGAGGACTGTATAAGCAGTGAGCAGTGTCTCAAAACTGGAGCTTCTTTAGATAGCTGAATGAAGCAATTTGGCTCTTCTTAAGATGCTTATCTTTCCATGAGGGCATGAAAATTAAAAGTTGGAAAGCTCAACACCTTTGTAGAGTTTATTACCGACACTTTTCACAGGATACAATGGCCGTGTTCTTTTCTTCAAAGCACGGATATAACTACTTTTTTCTTCAAGTCTCCCTTGGTTATTAAATAGCTTCCTATAACTTTTGGTTATCAAATACTTTAACTCTCATATCTGCAACCTTGGGCCACTGAGAGGAAAACAGAATTATAATTTATGATTTTTTATAAAAGGCAAGGACATTCAAAATGATGTTTGTTATCTCTAGCAGAATTTATACTTTAGAGTTTTCTGGTTATTCCTCACAATTAACCAGAAAAGCGGAAGCCTCGCTGGGAGGATGTGGGTTCTGGGTTCCTGAGCATGAAAAGTTTTCCTTTTGCTTTCACATCACTATGTCATTTCCCTCAGTGAAGAGCTGATCATTTCTATTTCAAGCAAAGGAGTATTTGATGGATAGGGAGCGCGTACACTGTGTCTCTGAGGCTGTAGCAGGCTGACAAGTAAAAAGGGCATGGAAGCTTATGCAGTGCGGAAAACACCAACTCTCGTTTGCCTATGCCTTCAGGAATTTATATTTTGGTGTAAAACACATTGCTTGCAAGGGACGATCTGAACTGTAGCTAATGCATGTGACAAACATCAAGGTGGTAACAAGGAAACTAATTTCATTCAAGAGACCCTAACGGAACACAATTATATGTATGCAAGTATGAAGTAGATAAATATGATCTCTGAGAAGTACTCCCAAAGTGTTTTTTTAAAAGTATGCTAGTTTATTTCAGAGTCATTCTCGGCCCGCTCTTTCCTCCTCCTGGAGTGAGTCTTCGTACCTGAGGGATCACTGTGTACGGACAAGAAAGCCCACCCATGTTGACGATCTGGCTGTGGTTTTAACGGAGGGCTAGGAAAGGGAGTGTGGCTGGCAATGGTGGTGTACGTGTCGAGGTCTGTATCCTTCTTCTCTCTAAAGCGTTACTTCTGTGTTTGGTATACTGCTCTGTTGAGCTGCGTGGTCCAAGCAGACCCAGTGAGTCGGATCTCCAAGCAGTAGGTCTGTTCTAAACTCCTCTTCCACCAACCAAATAACTGCCTTCTGTGAGGATGTTGGCTGGGAATTCCAGGCTCTTTGATCCCTCTTGAATGAAAGAAAGAAGCTTGGGTCTCTGTGTCTTATTTACCAGGTAATAACAAATAATAAGCTCTAATCTAAAAAAATACAAATAGCCACATGTTCTCCATTCTCTTCCATCTCTAAGCTTTCAGGATCTTCATTGATAAGAGCCCTAAGAGACTGGGGATATAATCTCACAGTGTGGAACATTTAGCAATAGGAAGGCCAATTGTACTTAAAATCCAGGATCCAGTAACCATTGTGAAGAAGTAGCCAATGACTCCAGAAGAGCAGGCTGGTGTGATGAGTGTACTGTAATTACTAGCTGGACATCCGACCTCCCCCCTACACGGCAGCTCCGGGGGCGGGGGTAACATCCGACCCCCTACCCCTACACTGCAGCTCCGGAGGCGGGGATAACATCTGTCTTGTTCAAGGCTATATCCCCAGGATGGCGAAGTTATTTTTGTAATAATATCCAGCTCAAGGCTTACTGTGAGGAATCAAGTAAGATCAGTGAATGCAAAGATCTTAGTACAATGCTTAGAACATACCAGTTATTTAGCAAATATTTTGTTGAATAAAAGTTAATAGAGGAGCACAAAGAGAAAGAAGCTTCTAAAATAAGAAGGTCAAGACTGTCACCACATTTTATTTGCATAGCAGCCATGAAAGCTGATATTTATTGAGTGCTTACTAGAGTGAATGTCGATATTCTAGGAATCAGTGAACTAAAATGGACTGGAATGGGTGAATTTAACTCAGATGACCATTATATCTACTACTGCAGACAGGAATCCCTCAGAAGAAATGGAGTAGCCATCATGGTCAACAAAAGAGTCCAAAATGCAGTACTTGGATGCAATCTCAAAAACGACAGAATGATCTCTGTTCGTTTCCAAGGCAAACCATTCAATATCACAGTAATCCAAGTCTATGCCCCAACCAGTAATGCTGAAGAAGCTGAATGGTTCTATGAAGACCTACAAGACCTTTTAGAACTAACACCCAAAAAAGATGTCCTTTTCATTATAGGGGACTGGAATGCAAAAGTAGGAAGTCAAGAAACACCTGGAGTAACAGGCAAATTTGGCCTTGGAATACGGAATGAAGCAGGGCAAAGACTAATAGAGTTTTGCCAAGAAAATGCACTGGTCATAGCAAACACCCTCTTCCAACAACACAAGAGAAGACTCTACACATGGACATCACCAGATGGTCAACACTGAAATCAGACTGATTATGTTCTTTGCAGCCAAAGATGGAGAACCTCTATACAGTCAACAAAAACAAGACCGGGAGCTGACTGTGGCTCAGATCATGAACTCCTTATTACCAAATTCAGACTTAACTTGAAGAAAGTAGGGAAAACCTCTAGACCATTCAGGTAGGACCTAAATCAAATTCCTTATGATAATACAGTGGAAGTGAGAAATAGATTTAAGGGCCTAGATCTGATAGATAGAGTGCCTGATGAACTATGGAATGAGGTTTGTGACACTGTACTGGAGACAGGGATCAAGACCATCCCCATGGAAAAGAAATGCTAAAAAGCAAAATGGCTGTCTGGGGAGGCCTTACAAATAGCTGTGAAAAGAAGAGAAGTGAAAAGCAAAGTAGAAAAGGAAAGATATAAGCATCTGAATGCAGAGTTCCAAAGAATAGCAAGGAGAGATAAGAAAGCCTTCCTCAGTGATCAATGCAAAGAAATAGAGGAAAACAACAGAATGGGAAAGACTAGAGATCTCTTCAAGAAAATTAGAGATACCAAGGGAACATTTCATGCAAAGATGAGCTCAATAAAGGACAGAAATGGTATAGACCTAACAGAAGCAGAAGATATTAAGAAGAGGTGGCAAGAATACACAGAAGAACTGTACAAAAAAGATCTTCACGACCCAGATAATCACGATGATGTGATCACTGACCTAGAGCCAGACATCCTGGGATGTGAAGTCAAGTGGGCCTTAGAAAGCATCACTACGAACAAAGCTAGTGGAGGTGATGGAATTCCAGTTGAGCTCTTTCAAATCCTGAAAGATGATGCTGTAAAAGTACTGCACCCAATATGCCAGCAAATTTGGAAAACTCAGCAGTGGCCACAGCACTGGAAAAGGTCAGTTTTCATTCCAATCCCAAAGAAAGGCAATGTCAAAGAAGGCTCAAAGTACCACACAATTGCACTCATCTCACACTCTAGTAAAGTAATGCTCAAAATTCTCCAAGCCAGGCTTCAGCAATACATGAACCGTGAACTTCCAGATGTTCAAGCTGGTTTTAGAAAAGGCAGAGGAACCAGAGATCAAATTGCCAACATCCGCTGGATCATGGAAAAAGCAAGAGAGTTCCAGAAAAACATCTAATTCTGCTTTATTGACTATGCCAAAGCCTTTGACTGTGTGGATCACAATAAACTGTGGACAATTCTTCAAGAGATGGGAATACCAGACCACCTGACCTGCCTCTTGAGAAATCTGTATGCAGGTCAGGAAGCAACAGTTGGAACTGGACATGGAACAACAGACTGGTTCCAAATAGGAAAAGGAGTACGTCAAGGCTGCATATTGTCACCCTGCTTATTTAACTTATATGCAGAGTACATCATGAGAAACACTGGGCTGGAAGAAGCACAAGCTGGAATCAAGACTGCTGGGAGAAATATCAATAACCTCAGATATGCAGATGACACCACCCTTATGGCAGAAAGTGAAGAGGAACTAAAAAGCCTCTTCATGAAAGTGAAAGTGGAGAGTGAAAAAGTTGGCTTAAAGCTCAACATTCAGAAAACGAAGATCATGGCATCTGGTCCCATCACTTCATGGGAAATAGATGGAGAAACAATGGAAACAGTGTCAGACTTTATTTTTTGGGCTCCAAAATCACTGCAGATGGTGGCTGCAGCCGTGAAATTAAAAGACGCTTACTCCTTGGAAGGAAAGTTATGACCAACCTAGATAGCATATTCAAAAGCAGAGACATTACTTTGCCAACAAAGGTCCGTCTAGTCAAGGCTATGGTTTTTCCTGTGGTCGTGTATGGATGTGAGAATTGGACTGCAAAGAAGGCTGAGCACCGAAGAATTGATGCTTTTGAACTGTGGTGTTGGAGAAGACTGTTGAGAGTCCCTTGGACTGCAAGGAGATCCAACCAGTCCATTCTGAAGGAGATCAGCCCTGGGATTTCTTTGGAATCAGATCAGATCAGATCAGATCAGTCGCGTCCGACTCTTTGCGACCCCACGAATCACAGCACACCAAGCCTCCCTGTCCATCACCAACTCCCGGAGTTCATGGAACGATGCTAAAGCTGAAACTCCAGTACTTTGGCCACCTCATGCTTAGAGTTGACTCACTGGAAAATACCCTGATGCTGGGAGGGATTGGGGGCAGGAGAAGAAGGAGACGACAGAGGATGAGATGGCTGGATGGCATCACTGACTCGATGGACGTGAGTCTCAGTGAACTCCAGGAGTTGGTGATGGACAGAGAGGCCTGGCGTGCTGCGATTCATGGGGTCGCAAAGAGTCGGACACGACTGAGCGACTGAACTGAACTGAACTGAACTGAACTATGTGCCAGACTTTATGCTCCCGTATCTAATGACTGACAGCAACGCAAAGAAATACATACTCTAATTATCACTGTGAAGAAGCTTGAGACCTTTGGAAAACATTGGTAATACTCCTTAGATGAGGTGCCATTCTAGGGTGGGTGTGCTAAGTCACTTCAGTCGTGTCCAAGTCTTTGCAACACCTTGGACTGTAGCCCGCCAGGCTCCTCTGTCCATGGGGATTCTCCAGGTAAGAACACTGGAGTGGGTTGCTGCGCCCTCCTCCAGGGGATCTTCCCGACCCAGGAATCAAACCTGTGTCTCCTGCATTTCCTGCACTGGGAGGCAGATTCTTTACCAGCGCACCACCTGGGAAAGCCAAAGAGACCTTAGGTGAGCGTGAGACTTTGCAGCAGGCACAAGTCAGAGATGCTGAATGTCGGGTCGGAAGGGTCCGAAGAAGTGCTGGGAGCCGGTGAACATGAGTCTGCTTCCCTCAGAATTCTGTCAAGGGACCAAAACTTCTGCGGTTGTGAATAGCATTTCCACGACGTTTGTTGAGAGGTCAAGAAACAAAGTAGATATAAGAAGGATTAACAGACATTTTCAGCTGAACCAGTCTGGATTTTATTAGAGGGCCTCTGCCTCCCCTGGGCCCCCTGGGGACTGCCATGGAGCCAGCTCTTAATAGAGAACGCCGAAGCGCTAGGGCTGGACACGGCGCCCAGCAGCCGGAAGCCGGAAGTGGAGGGAAACGCAGCCCCTTCGCTCCGCCAGCGCTTCCGTTACGTCACCGTCCGAAGACCCCCTGCCCCGCACTGTTCACAGGACACCTAGCTGTGCCCGGCGGCTGTTTATTATCTCTCACCTATGTCTTAGCCAGTCAACATTTTAAAACCTCTCTGAGTTCTGTTGGGCTGTTATAACCAAGTACCATAGCCTGGGTAGGTGATGACAGCAGAAATTGCATGTCTCACAGTCCTGGAGTCTGGAAGCCTGAGACCAGCGTGTCAGCGGGCAGGGTGAAGACCTCTTCCAGGCGGCAGACTTCTCACCGTGTCCTCGTGATGGAGGGGCCACAGAACGCGGGGGGCGTCTGTTTTATACGCGGGCTAAAAACCGCATGGACGGAGGAGCCTGGTGGGCTGCAGTCCATGGGGTCGCTGAGGGTCGGACACGACTAGGCGACTTCACTTTCACTTTTCACTTTCATGCATTGGAGAAGGAAAGGGCAACCCACTCCAGTGCTCTTGCCTGGAGAATCCCAGGGACGGGGCAGCCTGGTGGGCTGCCATCTATGGGGTCGCACAGAGTCGGACACGACTGAAGTGACTTA
Organism: Bubalus bubalis; assembly: GCF_019923935.1. NCBI lineage: Eukaryota > Metazoa > Chordata > Mammalia > Artiodactyla > Bovidae > Bubalus > Bubalus bubalis. The sequence continues at coordinate 196,552 of NC_059171.1, read as the reverse complement.
GCGTAGCATAGCATAGCAATCCCCTTCAGAGGAGGCCCACCCTCATCACCCAAGCACTTCCCAAAGGGCCTGCCTCCTAAAATCATCGCGCTGAGCATTAGGATTTCAATATATGAATCTGGGCTTCCCTGGTGGCTCAGTGGTAAAGAATCTGCCTGCAATATAGGAGACTCAAGGAGACGTGGGTTTGATCCCTGGGTCAGGAAGATACCCCGGAGGAGGAAACGGCAACCCACTCCGGTATCTCTGGCTTGGAGACTCCCATGGACAGGAGTCTGGTGGGCCACAGTCCATGGGGTTGCAAAGAGTCAGACACGACTGAGCACTCACACACACACACACACACACACATGAATTCGGCAGGGACACACTCACACCACAGCACGTGCTTGCATTCCCTCCCTCTTCCTTCTCCTTATCTCTCTTCCTTTTCTTCCTTTTGTCTCTCTCTTTCTCAATAGTTTGTAACATGGAATCCAAACTTACACTTTCAAATACTTTGACCATTCCTCATGACATGTTAGCATGGTGAAGGGGCAGTCTGACTGATGGATCCACCTTTGACTTGTCCTGTAACCTTAAACATATCACATAACCTCTCTGAGGATTTGTTTCTTCATCCATAAATGAGAGGTATTAGAAATATGTGCTTTCTGTATGCTAGGGAGCTAGGCAGAGCTCTTAATAAACATCATCTTATTTAATCCTATCAATCCTGGGAGACAGGTATATATTATTACCTTCATTTCTCCCCCCAAACTTAAGATTCTTACCCCCACAGAGTCAATGCTCTAAATAAATTACATAATATTTGAAAAATACTTTGTCAACTATGAAGCATCAAAAAAATGTTAGCTATGAATTTGCCTAAACAAATCTCAAGACTTATAGCATATAATCCTTCTAATGATGCTTTCTAAGTGGGAGGAAGAAAGGCAATTTGGGTCTAAAGCTGACATTATCTCCTATAAACCAATGAGTTTTGATAGAAGAAATGAAAACCAAAACAAGCTGAGAAAGACCTAACCACAAGGAATATCCAGAGACTGGGGGGACACGAGCATTCTGAAGTTGCTTAGGGAGTCAGATCAACTGTTGACTTTAAAGGTTGGAAAATTCCACGGATAGAGGAGCCTGGTGGGCTACAGTCCATGGGTCACAAAAGTGTCAGGCACGACTTAGCAACTGAATAACAACAACAAGGTTGAAGATGGTGGTGGTGGTTTAGTCACTAAGTCACGTCCAACTCTTGAGACCCCATGCACTGTGGCTCACCAGACTCCTCTGCCCATGGAATTCTCCAGGCAAGAATAGTGGAGTGGGTTTCCATTTCCTTCTCCAGGGGATCTTCCCGACCCCGGAATGGAACCCGCATCTCCTGAGTCTCCCGCACTGGCAGGCGAGTTCTCAGCACTCCTGCAGCCTGGGAAGCCAGCTTCCCATGCGTCACCATCACACACGCAACAACACCTGTTAGGACTTCTAAAGCACTTTCTGGATGGAGTAGGGCTTTCATATAGAGCCTAACTGTAGGGAATCCAAGACAAATAGGGTAAAGATTACTATGATCTTCATTTTTCACGTAAGGAACATAAGTCTTGATGAGGCTAAGTGATTTCTTCTCTCATTCCCTGCCTCCCCGTGTCCTTTTTCCCTTCCTTCTTGCATGAAAAAGAAATACCCCCCTCAGCACCCCGAAATCATTTATCATAACTCTGTTTTCTAAAGCAGTCACTGAACATCATCCATCAAAGATTTCAATAATAGTACTTTAGAGCTGAGATCATGTACAGAAATGTCCTAAGCAAATTGCAAAGCACAATATATCTATCCTCAGATAACTGTATGCATCACCATTCAGAAAAAAGAAAGCACAAGGTTTTATTTTTTTTCTTTGTTTCACTAAACATCAGCCTCAAGAACTCCCAAATCTACACTCTGTGTCCCAATAAAAGCTACAGAAGACTTCACGCATCCACCATTCCTGCAGTTTAGAAATAAACTAAAACTGCAAAGCAAATCACTGTTCATAGGAATTGTTCCATCAGGCAGCTGAGGTGGGGGTGACCCAGGCTTAGCAACTGACCAGGAGGAGCCGGAGCTCTCCTCTGAGTGCAGCAAACCTCCCCTGTGACAGTGTCCAGACAAGTGTTTGCGGAAAAGCTCTCATCATTTCAAGAGAAACGGCAGAGCTAATCTGGGAAAATCTCTATGCATTATTAAATGCTTTTTAATTTTAAAGAACTATTATTTATTTGTGGCTGCGCCAGCTGGCATGTAAGGCTACAGTCCCCCACCAGGGATCGGACCCTCAGCTTCTGCCGCCTCCACTCACCACATGGCTCCAGCCTCAGTCGGGAAACCGTGCTGCCAAGGCGGACATGGGGCCTCAGCAGTGACAAGGACCCCGTGGGGCGGTGGCTGGAGGGAAGCCTGTCTGCGGACACAACTGATCCTAATGAGAGCAAGGACCCCCCAGCAGGGCCGCCGCACAGTAATGACACGCAGTCCAGCCCAACACAAGGAAATGCTCCTGTCAAAACAGGGAATTTCCCCGTGAGGCCTAAGTGTTCCTGTGCCAGCATTAAGGAACTCAGCACAGACAGCGGGACTCTGGGCTTCCTAACGAGCTAAAGCGACTCTCTGTAAAGGGATTAAAATGGGTTGGCCCAAAAGTTCTTTCAGGAACCCTAAACGAACTTTTTGGGCCAACCCAACAGAAGAAGAAAAATAAGAAAAGGAGAAAGGGTCAGCAAATCTCAAGGTCCTCAGTGTTTGGATTGGGAAATTAGGCACATCTAGAGAGGTGTCATGACAAAAAGATGAATGTCGGCTTCTATACTCCCCCGACATTTACCTCAACTAAGTACGGAATATTTACAAAGCACTTGGGCTTATAAAGTACATTCTAATTCTTCCTCACATTTCTGCCTTCTGCTCAGACAGGTAAGTGTTGCTATTACTCCCATTTTATTGGTGAGGAAGTGGAGGATCATAAATGCTGAGTGACTTATTCAAAATTGTAAATTACTGGAAAAGTTGAGGGTTGGCCTGAGTGAAAGTAACACAATCACGCGTGAACCCATGTTCCTGGAGTAACCGATCCAGACCAAGGAGGAATTGGTCAACGGTCCTAAAGGAAGTTTAACAGGAAAGCAGTTGTCTGTGTCCGTTCCATAAAAAGATTTATGATCTCTGTTTGCCATGGACAGGAAAATATAACAGATTCTTTAATTTTAGTGACATGAAGAAAGCTGGAGGGAAAGGGAAGGGATATACCACTTATAAACAGGGCTGAAGACAAGATCAAGACGGAGGCTAGCGCCTAATCACTTTCACTGTCTTCTGAGTCAGGATGCTATCATGGTCAAGAGCTTGGCACAGGCTCTATTTCATATTTTAGAAAGAAAAAAGCACTCAAGTTCAGGTTCCCCCATCACTTCCACATTTTTCTTCTATAGAATGATGTCTTAAGGGGGCATCATCTATTCCCTTTGTTGGATTCTGCAGGCAAACAATAATAATATTTACAATAATAATAACATATTAATATAGCATTTCCCTTGTGCCAAAAACATTTTACACAGTTTCAATCTATTGACTCCATTTCCCAGCAGGACTAGGGAGTGGTTACAATTATTACTGCCATTTTACAGATGTGGAAACTGAGGCCCAGAGGGTTTAAGACTGATATATCACAGCTCATCAGTAGCAGAGCACAGATCTGAACCCACAGCTCATGCTCTTAACTGCTAGGCACAGCAGTATCGCATCGGTCTTCTGTCCCCACCGAACACTGGGCAGTGAGTTTGCACGCAAGGATGCATCACCTTCTTGCTTTAAAAGCTGAGACATGGTTGGTCTATAATGTTCTGTTAGTTTCTAGTGCACAGCAAAGTGATTCAGTTATATGTACACATATATTCTTTCCCAGATTCTTTTCTAGTACAGGTTATTACAAGATATTAAGTATGGTTCCCTGTGATATATAGTAGGATCTTGTTTTTTAAATCTATTTTATATATGTATGTACATGGGCTTCCCAGGTGGTTCAGTGGTAAAGAATCTGCCTGCCAGGCAGGAAACTTGAGTTCGATCCCTGGGCTGGGAAGATCGCCCGGGGAAGGACGTGGAGGCCCACTCCAGGATTCTTGCCTGGGAAATCCCATGGACAGAGGAGCCTGGCAGCTACAGTCCACAGGGTCACAGACTGGGACACAGCTTGGTGCCTAAGCAGCAGCAGCAGCAGCCGTGTACACGTGCTAATTCCAAACTCCTAAACCAACACCCCCACCCACTGCACGTCCCCTTTGGTAACCACAGGCTTGTTTTCTATGTCTGAAGCTCTGTTTCTGTTCTGTAAATAAACTCATTTGCATCATTTTTAAGAATACATATTTATTAGGCTGTGCCAGGTCTTTGTGGCAGTGTAGGATCTGCACGTGGGACCCAGTTTCCTGACCAGGGATGGAACCCAGGGCCCCTGCGGTGGGAACGCAGAGTCTCAGCCACTAGGCCACCAGAGAAGCCCCTTATCTGCATCACTGTTTAGATCCATGTATAAGTGATATCACAGGTATATGTATTTCTCTTACTTACTTCACTTAGTATGATATTCTCTAGGCCCAAGGATGTAGGTTCTTGGTGTTCAGTGCATCCATATCCACTTCTTATAGCTCTTTTCCTTTCGGATGAAGCATTATGCTAAAGAGAATATACGCCAGGCGTATGCCCAAGCCTACCTAGTCCTCGTGGCAGCTACTCATGAAGTTTATTCTCGTATTATAATCTCTCGGTAGCCTTGCTCCATGTTCTGTGCACTGATATTCAGATAAATATTGGAAGTGTGGTATTTTACCACCTCAAATGTAAAAAAATAAACTAAGCATCTTCTCATTTCTACCCTTCTGTATCAGGGGTCTACAGGCGATAGCTCACAGGAGAAACTGACTCTATTTGTACGGCTGGCATGCGGAGAAGGAATATGTGACAAAGACTGTATGACCCACAAGGCCTACAGTATTTGCTATTTGGCCATTTATAGGGAAAAAAATTTTGCTGACTCCATATGTTACATAATGTCTAAAGTTTATTAGAGAAAAATATTTTATATTTTTCTTTTTTTGCTTTGTCCACGATTAAAGTTAAGTCCTCTTCATCTGATTAGCTCATTCTGAGGAAAGAAATCAAAAGAGGTCACAGGCTTGACAGCAGCAACATGAGTGGTTCTGGAGCTGGCTTGCATAAGTGACTATGAGCATCTTTTCCCGAGTCAGCACTGGATGGACTCAGCCATGGTGAGGGTGTTTACACCGGCAAACACTGTCGGTTTTACCAAACCATATGGGACAAAATACATGAAGTAACTCTGCATTCTCTAAAAGTATCCTGGGGTCAGGACTGAAGTTTAGTTTGTAAAGGAGACGCAGAGGCGACCATAGTTATGTTTTCTTTTATACAATTGAGGACATAAGATTCACAAAACCCAAGGATCCACAGGGCCTGGAGAGGTAGAACACAGGTGAACGGGCTGCATGGAAAGCAGCAGGAAATGGGATTCCCCAGCAGTCAAGCGGTTAAGACTCTGAATTTCCAATGCAGGGGGTGCAGGTTCGACCCCTGGTCAGGGAACTAAGATCCCACATGCCACGTGGTTTGGCCAAAAAAGAGACAGTGAAAGAGAAAGAAAGAAAAGAAAAACAGGAGGAAATGGCAGGACCTATGGAAACAAGGAAACAAAATCAAAGACATTTAATTAAAAAAAGTCAAGCCTTTTCCAGCCATGCAGAACACTGCCTGCCAATTTATGGCCGTTGGCTTAAGGGAAAGCATTTTGAGGTATAAAGCTGTGCCTTTAAAAATCCCTTTCCTCTGTCTCCTAGGCATTGCATTATGTTGGTTTACCTGTGGCGGATTCATTTTGATGTGTGGCAAAACTAATACAATTATGTAAAGTTTAAAAAAAAAAATTTTTAAAAAAAGGCAGTAAAAAGGACTTTCACGAGATATAAGGAAAAGTGTACCAACTCAGGATTACCAGGCAATGGATACGTTACTGAGAGAGGCGACCAGCTCGCCTGCCCTGGAGAATGTTTCCAGCTGAAAGCATCGCATCCGTCTGAGGCCATTTATGTTCCTACAGAGCAGAAGCACTGATGGACAGGTGCCCCGAGCACCCTGCCCAATGGCGTGACTCCTAGCCCAGCTTCCCTCCGCATCATCTTTCCAACATCTGTTAACTATTCAGGCCACAGAGGTGGCATTTCATTCAGCTGTCTCTTTCAGGAGCTTTAAAAGATCCCCAGACTGGAAACATGGATCTGCCTTTCAGAGTGAAAAAAAAAAAAATCCTTTTTCTTTCTGGAAGTGATCAGATGGATGGGTATTGCCTTCCCTGAAGGCAAATGCAAAACAATGCATTTGGGGAAAAGATGACAACCACACAGAAAGGATGCCAAACCAGTCTTTGTGGTCACAGAAGAGCGTGGAGGAAGCAAGGAGGGCGCATCCTAAAGCCTCCACACCAGACTGAGCACAGCAAATCATCTGTTCTGCTCTTCTTGCCCCAGCCACGGACATTACACCCATTATGTGTTATCATCAGAAAATGCTGGGCAGGCTTCCCTAGTGGTTTGGTGGTTCAGTGGTCCAGTGGTTAAAAATCCACCCTGCAAAGCAGAGGACAGCAGTTTGATCCCTGGTCTGGGAAGATTCCTCAGGCTGCTGTGCAAGAGAAGGCCCATGTACAGTAAAGAAGACCCAGCACAGCCAAAAATAAAAAATAGAAATAAATTAGCAAATGAAGCAACTGACAAACAACTAATCTCAAAAATATACAAGCAATTCCTACAGCTCAACTCCAGAAAAATAAATGACCCAATCAAAAAATGGGCCAAAGAACTAAATAGACATTTCTCCAAAGAAGACATACAGATGGCTAACAAACACATGAAAAGATGCTCAACATCACTCATTATCAGAGAAATGCAAATCAAAACCACTATGAGGTACCATTTCACGCCAGTCAGAGTGGCTGCGATCCAAAAGTTTACAAGCAATAAATGCTGGAGAGGGTGTGGAGAAAAGGGAACCCTCTTACACTGTTGGTGGGAATGCAAACTAGTACAGCCACTGTGGAGAACAGTGTGGAGATTCCTTAAAAAACTAGAAATAAAACTACCTTATGATCCAGCAATCCCACTGCTGGGCATACACACTGAGGAAACCAGAAGGGAAAGAGACACGTGTACCCCAATGTTCATCACAGCACTGTTTATAATAGCCAGGACATGGAAGCAACCTAGATGTCCATCAGCAGATGAATGGATAAGAAAGCTTTGGTACATATACACAATGGAGTATTACTCAGCCATTAAAAAGAATACATTTGAATCAGTTCTAATGAGGTGGATGAAACTGGAGCCTATTATACAGAGTGAAGTAAGCCAGAAAGAAAAACACCAATACAGTATACTAACGCATATATATGGAATTTAGAAAGACGGTAACAATAACCCTGTGTACGAGGCAGCAAAAGAGACACTGATGTATAGAACAGTCTTATGGACTCTGGGAGAGGGAGAGGGTGGGAAGATTTGGGAGAATGGCATTGAAGCATGTATAATATCATGTATGAAACGAGTCGCCCGTCCAGGTTCGATGCACGATACTGGATGCTTGGGGCTGGTGCACTGGGACGACCCAGAGGGATGGTATGGGGAGGGAGGAGGGAGGAGGGTTCAGGATGGGGAACACATGTATACCTGTGGCGGATTCATTTCGATATTTGGCAAAACTAACACAATATTGTAAAGTTTAAAAATAAAATAAAATTAAAAAAAAATGTTGTCACTAAAATGGTTTAAAATAATGGCTAAAAAGCCTCTTCTGTTTGTTTTTACTATTGCTGTGGACTGAGTATTTGGGTCCCCTCCCCACCTTGAAATTCATGTTGAGATGCTAACCACTAGGGTGAGGATTTAGGAGGCGGGACCTTTGGAAGGTGCCCCACCCTCAAGAATGACATTCAGTTCAGTTCAGTTACTCAGTTGTGTCTTACTCTTTGCGATCCCATGAATCACAGCACGCCAGGCCTCCCTGTCCATCACCAACTCCTGGAGTTCACTCAAACTCATGTCCATAGAGTCGGTGATGCCATCCAGCCATCTCATCCTCTGTCATCCCCTTCTCCTCCTGCCCCCAATCCCTCCCAGCATCAGGGTCTTTTCCAATGAGTCAAGTCTTTCCATGAGGTGGCCAAAGTATTGCAGTTTCAGCCTCAGCATCAGTCCTTCCAATGAACACCCAGGACTGGTCTCCTTTAGAATGGACTGGTTGGATCTCCTTGCAGTCCAAGGGACTCTCAAGAGTCTTCTCCAACACCACAGCTCAAAAGCATCAATTCTTCGGTGCTCAGCTTTCTTCACAGTCCAACTCTCACATCCATACATGACCACAGGAAAAACCATAGCCTTGACTAGACGGACCTTTGTTGGCAAAGTAGTGTCTCTGCTTTTCAATATGCTATCTAGTTTGGTCATAACTTTCCTTCCAAGGAGTCTTTTAATTTCATGGCTTCAATCACCATCTGCAGTGATTTTGGAGCCCCCAAAAATAAAGTCTGACACTGTTTTCACTGTTTCCCCATATATTTCCCCTGAAGTGATGGGACCAGATGCCATGATCTTCGTTTTCTGAATGTTGAGCTTTAAGCCAACTTTTTCACTCTCCTCTTTCACTTTCATCAAGAGGCTTTTAGTGTTCTTATAAAAGAGGCCCAAGAAAGCTCCCTTGACAACGTGAGGACGCTGTGAAGACAACCCACTGAGAACAGGAAGTGGGTGCTCACCCGATACAGAAAGGATCAGCACCTTTAACTCAGACTTTCCGGCCACTAGAACTGTGAGAGGTGTATAAGCCACTTGGTCTATGGGGTTTTTGTTGTTGTTGTTGTTATAGTAGTATATGTTTTTATTCTTGCTTTTTTTTTAAACAGAGCAATTCCTTTATTTCTTTTTATCATCTTTTCTTTCCTCCTTTTTTTAAAGAAACGTTTTCTTTTGCACTGGGGTGTAGCCAGTCAGCAACCATTGTGACCGCTTCAGGCGTCATCAGGGGGCCCAGCCAGACATAAACATGTATCCCCCGAGGTCCACTCCATCCCGGCTGCCACGTAATGCTGAGCAGAGTTCCCCGCGCTTACAGTAGGTCCTTGCTGGCTATCCATTTTAAATATAGCAGCATGTATACATGCTTTTGAATAGACTAAGAGAACGATCAAAAGTTACTTATCAGAGGCTGAAGACCCTTGAGCATATGCACAACCAGGTTACAGATGTGCTGAACAAGGGTGACAACGCAGCTTATGCAGAGAGTAGAGGAAGCTCTGGACTCTTAGACGTGAGGCTAAAACCAGGAAGGGCCAAAATGACTGACGAGAAATTTCTCAAGGTAGCTAACATGATATTATGTATACAAACTTTTAAAGTAATTCCTGTGCACAGTCAAAACCTCAAAACCACAGAACTCCCAAAGGAAAGGTCAGAAGTTCTGCAGCCAGACGCTGACAACAGAACCAGCATTCTTGGGGGGATAACTACCAGAACTTCAGCTGCTCTTAGAAGACAGCTAACGTCGGACACGTTCTTACTTCCTGGGTTGCTGGCCATTCCACTAATATAACCCTTGTTTTTCTCTTGTGAGTATTAAAAAGGGTTTGGAGTTAGCAATTTGCTCTGGCACCTTTGGGTTCTAAGTCAGTGACCGTACTATGGAAACAGAGATTCTTCTTTGTTGGTCTTTCTGCTCAATCATCTCGCAAAGAAACCTCTGATTATCAGGGACAAGGTATGTGAGGACCAGTTCAATGAAGCTTAATCTTCAAAGGACACACATCTTAGAATGACACTGAGGGTCTGTGTCTCATTGCCACTTGGAGTCCGGAAATTGCAGGGAACACAGAGGTAATGACAAACAAGCGCTGGACACCATTTCCTTGGCTTCTTGATCGATGTTCCTAATACCTGGCTGGTATCACTGTAGTTAACTGAGGTCTGTAATGCGAGCAGGGGTAATCAGACCATGTTGACAGAATGCCGAGGGAAGGCTCCCACAAAGGTCCGTGTCCGTGAGGGAAGCTGAAAATCTCACGGAGTTTGATTTGCAGCAATGGTCCAAGTGTTAATTCTCTACCTCCTGATAAAGTAAGACCCTCTTGCAACCCATGAATAAAACATTCAATTAACAGCAGGTAGTCTAGCTACTGAGGGACTATGGGAAGGGTGGGATGTTGTGGATGTCATTGTTACTGGATCGGCAGATGGTGCCAAAACAGCCTCATCTGTTGCTTGACTGCGTGTCTCAGGTTAAAGCACAGGGCACAGTGCCATTATGCCACTGGGCCAAGAAAAGAAAATGCTGTGCTTTTTCATTTTGGTCCCGAAATCCCTCCTAAGAAACTAATGTGCTGGGGAACGTGTCTTCACCTCCATTTATTTCTGATTTCATTAGGAAGAGAATTTGATTAACCTTTGGAAGAAGGTGCGTCTACTAAAAATTAACTGGTACCCCCTACTTCCTTCTAAAAGCCGACAAATTCATATATGCCAAGATGAATACTAACACCACAACTCTATGGAATAGAAGGGTTCTGTTGATCCTATTTATACAGTCTCTGAGCTGTGTGAGAAGGTGATCAGGAACTGTTGTCTGTCTGGGCCCCTCTGCCAGCCTTGGAGGAACGGATCCTTCACACCACCCCCGCCCCCACACCAGAATACAAAACTAAGCTTCTGAGTGTCTCTTAACATATTTGATGGAGCACAAGTTCTTAATATATTTGATGCAGCATTTTACCAGCAAATATAACATATTGTTATAATTATAACTGATGTAACTGGGCATAACATTTTCCTTTTATTTTAATGTTCTATTATTAGATTTTAGTGTTGGTAGAGTCTTTCCAGAACAAAAGAAACTTTGAATAGATGCCATACATAGATTAATTGGGGGCATCTTTTGGCCTTCTAAAACCAAAACAAGGGCAAGCAGTCTGGCAATCATAAATCCATCTGCTGCCCCCTTTTTCTCTGTCTAAATCGTCTAGTATTAGTGTTATGTTTAAAACAAAGAATTAAAATACTAAAATACCATTGTTTTAAACCCTGTACTTCCAAGGCCTTCAGTTTTCTGATATACCCTTTTTAAAAATTATCCAAATAAAATGCAGTAGTATTCCGATTACAACTTCCTGCCCCCAAGTCCGCCCTGCACCCCTCCGTGTCCTGGGAGACTGACCCTGTGAATCCCCTTGCCCTGCGACCTGTGTTGCTTCGGTCTGGGAGCACAGGCAGGAGGTCAAAGATGGAAGAAGAGGTCTGAGTGGTCACTTTAACAGCCCTCCTCCTGCATTCAGCCCCGACCGTGGCGGCAGCAGCTGCAGGCGAGGCTCCGAGGCCCCTGCGCGGTCCTCGCGGCCCCCGGCGCCCGGGTCTCCACCCCAGCGCCCCCAACAAGGGGTCTGAGCCCCACGCCTGCGGCCCCGGGCCCCTCAGCCCGGCTGTTCGGAGCCGGCCACGCTTCTGTGTCCTCTGCATCCTCCCAGCGCCTCCGTGTCCTCCGCGCCCCGCAGGACTGCCCGGCACAGCCCAGCCCACGGGCTCATGGAGGTGCAGCCTCCCGGACCTCTGAGACTCGGGGAGAAGCAGGGTTACCCTTTCCCGCCACCATCTGCCTGGATCCCTTCTCGGGCTTCACTCTCACACACTCGCCCATCACAGCGCCCCGCCAATGTCTCCTCTCCCCCCGGGAACCGTCCGGTCACCCCGTTTCTCCAAAGCACACGCCGGAACGCAGGAATGGAGCGAAACCTTAGGGGAGGCTTGAGAAAGATGGAGGCGGCCTCCTGCGGAGAGCATACCAGGAAACAAGTTAAAGTTAATTTAGAAGGGACGAAATTCCTCAGCCTCCCACCCCAGATAGAATTGCTCTCCGCAGGCTCCTGAAGCCTCGTAACTGCCCTGCACTGGGCTTCTTCTCTGGCCCGAGTTCTCTCCCGCCTCCCCAGTCCTTCACCCCTCTCGTTCCGCCCCTCCTACAGGCGTTTCCCAGAAAGCAGCGCCTCCTTCCTGCAAGGCACTCCTGTCCGCTCTTTGTGTCCACCTTGTCCTTAACAACCCTTCTGAGGGTCGAGCCACGGGGTGGCAAACTATGGCCCCGGGAGTCACATCAGCCCGTGTTGGTGAATTTCTGCTAGAAGCGGCCGCAGGCCCACTATGGCCTCCAGCAGTTGCAACAGACTTTCCAGCCCACAAAGCCTCAAATATTCACTATCTGACCCTTTACAGAAAAAGGTTTCCACCCCCTGGGTCTAGCCTTTCTCACCTAAAAAGGTCAGGAGGTATTTTCCTAAATAAAAGTTGCAGTCTTAAGATTAATTTTGCCATCTGTCGGGTTGCCAACCAAAATAAGTAGCCAGCTTTTAAAAAGATGATTTTCTTTTTATTACTCAGGATCATGGATATTCAGTGTTAGTGAAGATTAGAGAAATGGCATTTCTTATATTCAGACTGTAGACCTTTCTGAGGACAGTTTAATCTTGAATATATGCAGAGCTTTTAGCCCAATAAATGCTTTACTTTTATTAATTCATCCTAAGGAAATCAGTATTGGATAAGGATTCCGCCTACAAGAGTGTCAACATGAAACAACAAGCCTAGTACATTCACTCAAGGAATTGTCTGAAGCAATGAAAAACAATCAGGCAAAACATCTGTTTTCAGGAGTTCCCTAGTGGCCTAGTGGGTAGGGTTTCGGGCTGCTGTGACCCAGGTTCAGTTCTGGTCAGGGAACTGAGTTCCCATAAGCCTCGAGTCATCAGCAAAACAAAGGAAAAAGGAAAGAAAATTGTTTTTCAACCAGTGAGATCCATGTTGTATTTTCAAATAAAAATGGCAGAATAATATACCAATTTTTCAACATGTCTGTCTCCAAGTGGAGAGGAAAAAAGTGATTATTTTTTCCATTTTCTCTATTTTTTCCCCCAAAATACATTTTACACATTACTAGGCACTGATCATCTCCTTGATGAGATCTTAAATGGACTTCTTCGCCGGAGTTTAACTGTCTGATGCCTGCTAAAGAATATCCTGTGACTTCTCTAATCAACCCAAACCTCTCACCCCGCTTCCTGCTCTGCACACAGGCCTTCCTCAGATACGTTACATTCTGACTCGATTCAAACAAGCTCTGTTGTAGCAACAGCTGACATCCTGTCTATTCTAGTGGACGTGAAGACTCCTGCATTTTCTGTTTTAGATCAGGGAGTTGTTTGTTTGGGAGTGGGTTTTTCTCCCCCCTCCTTTTCAACTGGCTCTAAAAATATATCCATCCACAAAAAATAGAGCTGATGGAATAAAAAAAATATTTTGCTCCTCATCCTTCCGTGGTCTGGGAACCGTGGTCTGGAAATTCAATACAAAGGATCTGTTTTCTGAAGCATCTGGCACATACAGGAATTGTAAAGATGAGACAGGAAGAAGGATGGTCAAGTGATACGGTGTCTGGGAAAGTCAGATTCCTGCATCAGGGGCCACAGGACCACTTTGGAGCTGCCCAGAGAAGGGGAGGCAGCTTAGTGCTTGTCAAGGCAGAGAATTCCAAAGGAAAATAAAATACAAAAATTTCTTCCAGGGTAATGTCATTAATACTCAAGTGCCCAGCAAAAGGCCAGTGTGGTACTAATGCCATATGCTTGTTCACTGAAGGCAGTGCTCTGGTTTCGTTAAGCCCAGTGCAGTGGAAACAGCCCAGGCTTTGGAGGCAGGCAGACCCAAGCGCTGGGAGTCCTCAGCCCTGTGACTCCACAGCCGTGGGCCTTTGAGTAAGTCGTTTGCATCCCTCTGGGCCTCATTTCCCTCTTCTAAAAATAAAAGAAATAATACTACCAAACTTTCAGCGATTTCATCATTGTTAGTAATTATATGTGTAAAGGGCAGTCCAGTGCCTGGCACCCAGAAAGGAAATGGTAAAGGGTGGCTACTTCACTAACAGTTGAAATGTAAGTGATACAAATATGATTTCAAACACTGGTCATATTCATAATAATCTTCTAGTTTGCCTGCTTTTTCAAGCTCTGAATCAGAGGACAGTCTGGAAAAACTTTAGAAGACAGCCCCTCGGGGGTTCGTTAGGAGGTCTGGGTCAGATCCTATTTCTAGCTAGTTTTCCCAACCTGCTTTTCTCAACTTTAAAAATTAACTGCGAGGGCAAACCTACCAACAGTTCAAGGGCTAAAGATGAAAATAAAAGAAAAAGGAAAAGCCATCTCTTTCCTCTTTATACGTTTGTAGAATCTTAACATGACCAAGGCTGTCATGAATAATTCCGTATATTATGTGCTAACAGTTGACCGGACGCTTACCAAGAAGCCAAAGCACTCTCTGTCTTTTTTAAGACTATTTAAATTTATTGATTTTTCTATGTATAGGAGTTGTTTACTGTATTCAGTATACTGAATACGTGTATACTATGTATGTGAAAGTCAAAAGTTTGTGAAAGTATTTGCCACTTAGTCTTGTCTGACTCTTGGCAATGCTATGGACTATAGCCCACCGGGGGCCTCTGTCTGCAGAATTCTCCAGGCAAGAACACTGGAGTGAAGCCATGCGCTTCTCCAGGAGATCTTTCTGACCCCGGGATTGAACTGAGGTCTTCCACATTGCAGGCAGATTCCTTACCATCTAAGCCACCAGGAAAACTGCATTCCATGTATACTATTTATAAACTACTACAGTCTGTCTTTGTATGTGCCTGCCATTTTTCTTTCATTCTGCTTCTCTGGTGGTATCTTGTGGTTGGTTGTGTGTACGTTATGAAGAGGCCCCTGTCTTGTGGTTGCCTGTGAGTCTCTTGGTTACTAGGAAAGTCTTGTGAAAAATGTTGATAAAGGTTTGCAATGAAGAAAACTGAAACAGACTTGGAGGTTAGGAGCTCGCTGTCTTTCTCATCTTTACCTCTCCCCTGAAAGCCCAGCTCGCTGTCTTTCTCATCTTTACCTCTCTCCTGAAAGCCCAGCTCGCTGGGGTCTACCACCTGTAACACTCGGATTGGCTTGAAATACTTCCCTGGGGGCTCAGATTGTAAATAATCTGCCTGCAATGTGGGAGACCTGGGTTCAGTCCCAGGGTGGGTAGACCCCCTGGAAAAGGGAATGGCAACCCACTGCAGTATTCTTGCCTAGAGAGTCCCATGGACAGAGGAGCCTGGTGGGCTACAGTTCACGGGGTCGCAGAGAGTTGGACACAACTGAGCGACTAACACACAACACACACACTAGTATGGAAAATTCTGTGCTGGTCTAGGAGTCCCTGTCTGCTAAAGCGCCCATCTGTGAGCTAACCTAACTCCTTAGGAGTCCATTCTGTTTCTTCTTTGGGTGAACAGACCATTCAAATCTTTGCATTAAAGATGTTACCTGATTCTTCCCAAGCTTTAAAGACTTCACTTTGTTAATTTCTAGCAATCATGTGATGTGGCTAGAGATTCCATTTTCAATTTTTCAATAGAATAATCATAACAGTGATTATTTTCAGTATTAAAAGTCTTATCCCTGGTGGTCCAGTGGCTAGGACTCTGTGCTCCCAATGCAGGGGACCTGGGTTCCATCCCTGGTCAGGGAACTAGACCCCACACGCACCAAGTGAGTTCGCCTGCTGCAGATAAGGATCCCATATGCTGCAACAAAGATCAAAGACCCCTCGTGTTGCAATCAAGATCCAGCACAGCCAAATGAATAAACTATCTTAAAAAAAAAAAAAAAGTGTTAAGAAAGCTCATGTTATCTTTCAAGGCCAGGCCTCTCAACTAGGGACAAATTATTCCATCAGATCAGATCAGATCAGTCGCTTAGTCGTGTCTGACTCTTTGCGACCCCATGAATCGCAGCACACCAGGCCTCCCTGTCCATCACCAACTCCCAGAGTTCACTGAGACTCACGTCCATCGAGTCAGTGATGCCATCCAGCCATCTCATCCTCTGTTGTCCCCTTCTCCTCCTGCCCCCAATCCCTCCCAGCATCAGGGGCTTTTCCAATGAGTCAACTCTTCGCATGAGGTGGCCAAAGTACTGGAGTTTCAGCTTTAGCATCATTCCTTCCAAAGAAATCCCAGGGCTGATCTCCTTCAGAATGGACTGGTTGGATCTCCTTGCAGTCCAAGGGACTCTCAAGAGTCTTCTCCAACACCACAGTTCAAAAGCATCAGTTCTTCGGCGCTCAGCCTTCTTCACAGTCCAACTCTCACATCCATACATGACTACTGGAAAAACCATAACCTTGACTAGACGGACCTTTGTTGGCAAAGTAATGTCTTTGCTTTTGAATATGCTATCTAGGTTGGTCATAACTTTCCTTCCAAGGAGTAAGCGTCTTTTAATTTCATGGCTGCAGTCACCATCTGTAGTGATTTTGGAGCCCCCCAAAATAAAGTCTGACACTGTTTCCACTGTTTCCCCATCTATTTCCCATGAAGTGATGGGACCAGATGCCATGATCTTCGTTTTCTGAATGTTGAGCTTTAAGCCAACTTTTTCACTCTCCTCTTTCACTTTCATCACTTAGGCTAATAATTCTACCTTCCTTCCTTCTTTCTTTTCTGTTCACCCTTTCCTGCCTCCTTCATTTATGTACTCATCAAGGGGCACACACAGAGACGGCATGCTCTCTAGCACCTAAAACAATGCCAGACCCACCATGAGCCTCCAGTGTGCTCAGTTAGAATGGATGGAACACAGATAGACTCCTTTGCTCACACGGCCAGCTGCTCTGTCATTACCCCTCAGCAATACTATGGCAGTGACTATACCCCACAGAATCATTAGTAATGCAAAGCACTGTTTTTATTAGTTATTACCATTATTTTTATGAGTTTTACTCTACAAAGATAATATGACTCATACAATAGGGTGGCACCAACTTGGGGATGGGACTGGTGATGGAGTAGGAAAGACAGATAGCAACCTACTCTCGTTCTCTTGGACTTTACAGCTGAATGACGGTAAGGGCCACCTCGCAGATAGCCACACAAGCTATAAAATCTTTACATGTTCTGTGGTGGAGAAGCATAAGGATGTTTGAGAACATGCAGTGGGAAACCATATCTTGTACAAGAAGAAACAGGGAGCTGGGCCAGTTCAGAGCTAGGTACTTTGAGTTAGTTAAGCTGGGACTTGAAGGGTGGTGACCAAGAGCTTGTTACAGGGAAATTAAGACCTAGGCATAGAGATGGCATGTAGGAAGACCTGAGGTGACCAAAAAAAAGAAGAAAAAAAAAAAAAAAACCGTATGTGGGAAGTGTGCAAGGCCTTGGAAGGAATCCTGTAAACAGGAGATGATGATGGAAAGGGATGGAAATCAAGGAATGTTTAGAGGGGGCATTAGCAGGACTCGATAATAAGTGCATGAAAGGTATCGACAGAAGAATTAAGAATAGGCTCAGGATTCTGGCCTTAGTAACTGAGTGGCTTTATATTTAACTCATTTGTTTTTGAGGCTGAATTGACTATTAAAAGCATGACTTTGCTGACAAAGGTCCATATATAGTCAAGGCTATGGTTTTTCCAGTAGTCATGTATGGATGTGAGAGTTGGACTATTAAGAAAGCTGAGTGTCAAAGAATTGATGCTTTTGAACTGTGGTGTTGGAGAAGACTCTTGAGAGTCCCTTGGACTGCAAGGAGATCCAACCAGTCCATTCTAAAGGAGACCACTCCCGGCTATTCACTGGAAGGACTGATGCTGAGGCTGAAACTCTAATACTTTGGCCACATGATGCGAAGAGCTGACTCATTTGAGAAGACCCTGATGCTGGGAAAGATTGAAGGCAGGAGGAGAAGGGGACGACAGAGGATGAGATGGTTAGCATCACCTACTCAGCGGACATGAACTTAAGCAAACTCTGGGAGACAGTAGGGGAGAGAGGAGCCTGCCCTGCTGCAGTCCACGGGGCCGCAGAGAGCTGGACACGACTTGCCGACTGGACAACCGTCACCTTCAGGTAGAAGGCGGTGCTGAGAGAAGGAGGCTGTCAACAGGCCCACATTTCTCCGCTGACCCAGCAAAGTCCCCCATGATCTGGCCTTTCTCTTTCTCTCCAGGAAACGAC
This sequence comes from Bubalus bubalis, assembly GCF_019923935.1. Lineage (NCBI taxonomy): Eukaryota > Metazoa > Chordata > Mammalia > Artiodactyla > Bovidae > Bubalus > Bubalus bubalis. The sequence goes on along the minus strand of NC_059171.1, from coordinate 178,394 downwards.
ATTTTCTTACTTCAGGAAAACTCACAGCTCCCCTGACAGTTCATGCATTTGCTTGACTTCCCTTTTCTAGTCCCCTCTGCATGGAATGCCCATCCACCGCTTGCCACCTAATTAACACTTCAGCTTTTAACAACACTCGAGTCACTTCCTCTCTGACACTTCTCAAAATAGGGCTGACACCTTCCTTCTTCATTCCCCACAGCACCCTAGAGCAGCATTTTCAAACTGGGGAGGCAGCCAGGCATATACATGCAAAAGAGGGCCGCCTGCATCTGTGCCGCGTCTGCACTGTGTCCAGGGCTGGGGGAGCTGTGGCTCTGGGAGCCGGCCGTCTCTAAGCGAGAGGTCCCACGTGGAATCAGGGGCTCGTGTTCCCAGCTCTGAGAAACGCACAAGAAGCTCAGAATCTGTGGAGGGTGCGTGTGTCTAGAGAGTTGGGTGGGTGGGCAGGTGTATGATCTCCCAATTTTTCACAAAACGACTTGTTATACTCTGAGCAGGTCGTTGTAAACATGCCAGTTTTGTAACCTCTGCTCTATACACTTCATCTTCACTGTGTTTGTTCAGGTGTCTTCTAATCATCTCGGTTATGTGGACGTGTCTGGTGAGTCTGCATCTGTGTTCCCTGAAGCCCAGCACCACGATGCGTTCATTCACTCCTGCCTCCCACAGCAGTATCCCCAGGCCTCTATAATCCCCAGGGCTGAGCTTGTGTCTGTCACATAGCAGGAATTCAACAAATATTTTGAACTAATGCATTTCTATGGCTAATCATTCTACAGAGATTTACTAAGTATCCACAGTGTGAAATGACTTGCTGTGTTCCGAACTTCCCCAGTACCAACAGGCTTGCTTGAAATTCCTTCACCAGGGATGAATCTGTTGAGCTGGTTTCTCTAGGTGTCACCTTACGGAGGTAACATGAGGAGTGCTTATCCTTCGTTGATCAAAATCGAATTCGTCTCTTTATATCCACTCTCTCCTAAATCACTGTCCTCAGATGCTGGTCACTGTGCTTCGACTCGTGATAATGCTGCCAATACAGTCTGTAAAGTGCTCTCTGACCCTTGGAAGAAAGATGCTGCAGGAAGGGAATTGATTACAAAATAATTGAATACACCAGGGTGTATCTGGCCTTCTGTTTAAATGGAACTGACTCACTAAGGGTCACGGATGCTCATTTATTCAGAGGAGGATGCTGAGCGATAAGGAGAAGCGGAAGAAATGTTTCCATCTGTCATGAGGTGTCATGTGGAAAACAAAGGGCTGGCTTCCACTTCACAAGCAGAACCAGCTTTTATGCACAAGCAAAGGGGACCGTGACTTAAGAATGCGGACAGGCTCCTGGAGAATTTAAAAGAACTCTGCTTCCTCGAGACATCCCCTCACCCTAAGCTACTATGATTCAGACGCTGAAGACTCACAGAATTAGCCTGCTGCTTAAACATGATGATCCTGTGTGCTAAGGAGAGGAACCATATTATCTACAGCTGAGGGATCCCAGCTAATAACTCACCCCTCATTAAGCACTGTCTGCTCCAGAGAACAAAGGAGCGGGGGCAGATTTGCAGGATGCAGGAGTGCTGATGGAGGGAGATTCATGTGGAGGCGCGAGACCGAGAGAGGACACTAAGTTATCTCAGGGCAGGAGACTGGGGGCAGCAGGTGTGAAAAAACAAACTCTGAATTTTGATGAAATCTGACAGGCTATGAATGTGTGGCCCACATTACCATGACACCTAGAAAAGCCATGCCAGGACATTAGTCACTAATGAGGGAATTTCAGACACGACAGCTGGGTAGAAGAGAGGATTTGGGGCAAAAGAGTTCAACAAAGCCACTCTTTATATGTGCTGTTTCCACTTCTTTTCACCCAGTTCCTTCAGATACCCATATAAATTAATTCTCAAAGCCTAGATTCTTTTGTAAACTTTTAATTTTCTATTGGAGCATAGCTGATTAACAATGCTGAGACAGTTTCGGGCGGACAGCACAGGGCCTCAGCCATACAGACATGTGTCCCTCTCCCCCAAACCCCCCTCCCGCCCGGCTGCCAGTGACCCTGAGCAGGGCTCCCTGTGCTTGCAGGGGTCCTGTTGGTCATCCATGTTACATATGCCAGTGCACATCTGTCCATCCCAAACGCCCCAAATGCCACTTCCCTCACTCTTGCCCCCTGGCAGCCACGAGTTTGCTCTCTGTGTTAAAGGTTAGCTCTCACGTGCAAGAAGTCTATCCTCATCAGTCGTGTCTCTACCTGCAGCAGCGACAGTATTGCTGTTGGCCCTGGAGGCAATGCCTGCCTTTACATCTGGTCCTGGTTTCTCTTCTCCCTCCTGCACTTGGCTTGTGATTAAAGCTTTCTTCCCTCATGGGCCAGTGAACTATTTTAGATTAAAAAATAAGTTCTTAAACCAGCAGCTCCATCACTTATTTGTTATAACCTCTTAAGGTACTGACTTTTACTCTGTAAGCTTCCATTTCTTTTTCTGGAAGCTGGGGATAATAATAGTATGAGGAATAAAAAAGAAACATCCTGCATGAGTTGAGTCCAGTGTCTGCACACAGTGGGTGCCCAATGAATGCCAGCTGTCACAATCAGGTAACTGTTGACCCATTCTCTTTCCTTCACCTTGTAGCTTAAAGCAGTCAGACACAAGTGGTGCTGCCCAGCACGTGGCTCATTTGGGACGTTTTGGAGAATTCTGACATTATAACCTGGGATCCACTGTCAGTGATGGGCTTGTATTTTTCTTGCCTGTAAACCTCTCCAAAACACTATGTGATGTATATGTCTCATTAGAAACAACATACAGAGTGAGAAAAGGATATCAAATTTAAAGAGATAGTTAAGGAGAGCCAAGTCTAACAGAAGAGCAGGTTTACTCTCTTCAGTAGACAAAATGGTAATAAAAATCCAATTTGACCTCAGGTCAGGGAACCTGGAGAAGTTAAAGTTCCCAGAAACATAGGGTTTAGCAACACACACACACACACACACACATTATCAAATATAAAATAAATAAAATATATAATTAATATTAAATATATATCATTTTTAAAAATCTCATCTCTGAGACAGTGGCAAGTAAGGGACAAGTGGTTGAGCTGGAATTCAAACCCAGGTGAATCCATGGTTTGATCTTTTATTTTTTTTAAGACTTTTTTTTAATGTGGACCATTTTTAAAGTCTTTATTGAATTTGTTACAATATTGCTTCGTTTTATGGTTTGGTTTTTTGGCCACAAGGCCTGTGGGGTCTAAGCTCACTGACCAGGGATGGAACTCAAACCTCTTACACTGGAAGGCAAAGACCTAACCACGGGACCACCAAGGAAGTCCCACGGCCTGCTCTGAAGAGCATGATGCACTGTCTCCATGGTTAGTTGCTTTCAGAGAATTAGGTCGTATTCTGGACTGGCTGACCTTCCATTTCTCAATCCTCCAAGTCAGTAAGAGTCTAGGGTCCCAACGAGTGCGTCTAATAATTGCCCCCTGCCCTCTGCAGCCTCAGCATCACTTCCATTTCCTCACTTTGTTTTCATTTTCAGCACAACACCCAACACTCCTGACACGAATGCATCTATTCATGTGTTTGCTTTCTGCTTCTTTCACTAGGATGTGAACCCCACAAGGCCAAGAACTTGATGTTGGTCACATCCAGTACCTGGAACTGAACACTAATCATAGAAAAGAACAAATATTACTTTATTCAATGGATGAACAGATGGATGTGGATGGATGGATAAGGTGGTAAAGATGGATTTAGTCTGGTGCAGGACATCCACTTGGTTAATGATGTAGTGAAATTTCAGAGGTATTCATTTACAGAGCAAGCTTTGGGGGCACTAAATTGCCCTTTTCTGAATGGCAGAACAGAAGTATTAGAAAGTAAAGGGATTTAAATCTGGAAAATTAAGCTAGAGCCAAAATCTGGAGAGATTCAAATGCCAAGACATTAACCCAGAGTAGTGATACGAGAACCATTTTCCTTCAGTTGAGCTGAACAAGTTGGGCTGGTACTCCCAGGAAAGCCCCAGAAAAGAATCATCTCTACCTTTAGGGTCTCTAATAGCTGACCTGGATGGAATTCAAGTTCCGTCCAATTCTCTAGCTTGGGATAATAGAGCTTTTATTTCCCTCGAGACAACTGGCCTAAGGCCTCAAGTAGAACAAGAGAAAACCTCCTGGTACATTCCCAGAGGCCTAAGCACAGAGATTGAAATCTGAAGCCTGCAGGAAAGAGAAATTGAAGCCCCAAGGTCCAATCTGTGCCTGCCCATTTTTTTTTCCTTTTCCAGGTTAGAAAAAATCTCGTCTCTTTCTCCATAGACAAACCATAGACGATTGGGTGTCCCTTACCTGTGGAATGTCAGGAATTAAGGTAACAGTCATGATGACAATAACAACAGGTATCATTTATTTGGTTGGGGGGCGGGCATTGCTTCCCTGGTGGCTCAGACGGTAAAGAATCCGCCTGCAATGCGGGAGATCCCCTGGAGAAGGAGGATGATCCCCTAGTCGGAAGATCCCCCGGAGAAGGGGATGGCAACCCACTCCAGGATCGCTGCCTGGCAAATCCTGTGGACAGAGGAGCCTGGTGGGCATTTATTTGGGTGCCTACTTAAATGCCAGACCTGGAGCTATTAGGTATTAGTCCAAAGTCCCCATGAGAACACTGCGAAAGGCTGAGTCCCTTTCTCAAGGTCACAGTCTTACTCAGTGGGAGAGATGGAATCAAAACAGATCTATCAGGTTCCCAAACCTGTTTTCTACTGAAAGAACTGCATTCCTACAGGACACTGGGTAACAGGCCCACAGCTGCCAAGGCCGGCTGAGCACAGTGAAGGGGATGCTACGGGAAGAGGGTGAGGGGGGCGATGTCCACGAAGCTCCTGAGGCATTGGAGGGAAAGGGAAGGTCACCCAGAGATGGGACCAAGGCCAGGGGACTCTGCAGCAGTCCAGTCAGTCAGACGAGAAACCTGTGCTCACAGATCTGAAAGGTCACAAACAAGGAAGGACGAACGCATTCTGTGTCTCAGGAGGAGACAAAACTTAGAAGCACGAACATTCAATTTTTATTTAGAAAAGCATTCTCAAGTACCCTAGATGTCTCTAATGTCCACCCCTAGATTCATCAGTCTGACATTCCTCCTTTTTCTGTGAAAGACTTCTTTTTATTCCAACCACAGCATTCCAGCGGGGGTGTCCTTCTTTCTTGGCTACTTTGGCTGAATGAGTACAGAGACCAGATGGGAGGTTAGCTGACGAGATTGGCCCCCCCGAAAGCAAAAACACTAAACCCTTCCCAACTGCGAAGCATGGACACAGAAACTGAGGAAGCTGTAGGCGGCTGAGCTTTCCACTAAGCGGGAAAGCCAGCCCCTGCTCAGAATGGAGGAGGAGAACAGCAAGAATCAGAGACGGAAAGAGGAAAGGAGGGGGTGAGGGAGACAGGGAGCAGGATGGAAAATGGATGGATTTCCAGGCTTCAAACTTGGTTGCTACTCATCCTTGAAACCTGCCCTTCCCAAGTTTTGTCAAGAGAGCTGAAAAAGGTTGCTTTTTCCTAAAATGAGTTTAGGTGTGGAGTCATTTGCAACCATGAGCTCCTTGGCTAACGTAATCAGAGGGAGCCCTCCCGCACATGGGCTGAGATGAGGGCTGAGCTCTCCACCTCTGGACACATCGGAAAAGCGCCTCAAGGGTGGTCACAAGACCCGGGTTCCATGCAGGTGACTTCTGCACTGAGTTGCAGTCTTGATGAAGCCTAAACTCTATGAGAGCTGGAAGACACTCAAGCACATGCTCTTCATTTTTGCCTCAGTCTCTCCTGCATGGGTCCTTGGCTTCTCTATTTCTCCAGCTCCATTTACATGCAATGTCATCTGTTGGTGGCTCACTTACAAGACCTCCTGGGGGGATTTCACAATCACTCTGATAAGGAATCTAAGAGAAGGCAAAGAAATACACCTTTGTTTCCGTGCCAAACCACAGCATACTGTGCAATCAAGGCTGCAACTTGGGGACACAGCCAGAAGACTCAAAGCTGCTATTGAATCATGAACTAGGCTGACCTTAACTCTACGGCCTCCAAAGAGGACCCGGGAGGCTACTGTGGTCATCTCACTTTCCTCAAGACTCTGAACCTCATGGAAGTTATCTTCAATGAATAAGGAAATCCAGATTGTATATTACTTGCTGCCTACACCCACCCTATTATATAAGCCCATCACTGACCTTCCCCTGCATCATCCCACTTAAGATCAAGAAGTATTTCTGATATCTCACAGCTGGAATACACATAGCTACGTGTTATGTTAGTTACACACAACCCTAATTCCTGAGAGTTGCTTGGACAGCAAGGAAATCAAACCAGTCAATCTTAAGGGAAATCAACCCTGAATACTCGTTGGAAGGACTGATGCTGAGACTCCAGTATTTCTGTCATCTGATGTGAACAGCTGACTCATTGGAAAAGTCCCTGATGCTGGGAAAGATTGAGGGCAGAAGGAGAAGAGGGGGTCTGAGGATGAGATGGCTGGATGGCATCACGGATGTGATGGACATAAACTTGGGCAAACTTCGGGAGAGGGTGAGGGACAGGAAGGCCTGCTGTGCTGCAGTCCATGGGGTCACAAAGAGTCGGACATGACTGGGCGACTGAACAGCAACACCACACATAACTATAAGGACTGCAAGAGTTAAAAACAGGTTATGGCCATGAGTTCTGAAGTCCCTGTTCTCTATGGAGGTCATAGTAAACTCGCTCTGTATCAGAGGATACACATAACCTCGACAGCTAGTGGTTTAGCTGCTTCTCTGCATGAAACGCAAAGCAGCCTTCAGAGGCCCGGGAGAGCAGCAAACACGACCACCAGAGCCAAGATCAACCCAGAATGTTCACGTACTTCCACCCATTCATAAACATTCAGGAACTTCTCCCCATCTCTGGTCATTACTTCCTGAGATTATGTTGGTGGTCTGCTTCAAATACTTTTTTTGATAAATGAGCACAGTCCCTCTGAAAAGCAGTGCACTTCTTGGTAACTTAAGAATTGAAAACCACATTTTGAACACGTTTATTCTTGCCTGAAGAATTCCATGGACAGAGGAGCCTGGTGGGCTACAGTCCATGGGGTTGCAAAGAGTGCTCCGGCATGACTGAGCAACTTAACCTAACCCTTTCACACCGTGCCCATGTGAAAGTGGCATTACAGAACTAAGGTGGTCACGGGCATCCACGGCTGTCAGTGATGGACCCCAAGTCAGAAAGCATGGCACGCCAACGGTAAGAGTGCTCCCCAGGGCAGCCAGGGAGGTCTGGGGTCCACACGCACACAGGGCTGTATTTAAAGTGGAAACCGACAAGGCTCTGCTGTACAGGGAGCTCTGCTCAGTGTCGTATGGCAGCCTGGGTGGGAGGCGAGTTGGGGAGAATGGTACATGCATGTCCATGTGGATACACAGTCCACCTGCAACTGCCAGTACAGTGCTAACTGGTTATACTCCAATACAAAAAGGAGGTTTAAAAAAATAAAACGCAAGTGTACTGTGAGAAGAGTGTGTGTGTTAGTCACTTGATCGTGTCTGACTCTTTGACCCCATGGACTGTAGCCTGCCAGGCTCCTCTGTCCATGGATTCTCCAGGCAGGAACACCAGAGTGGGTAGCCTTTCCCTTCTCCAGAGGATCTTCCCAATCCAGGGATTGAACCTGGTTCCCTTGCACTGCAGGCAGATTCTTTACTCTCTGAGCCACAAGGGGAGCCCAGAAAGCTTGTGATAAAATGATAAAGAAATAAGTATGTTTCATATCAATGATATTTCAATAAAGCTGGAGGAAAAAGGAAATAGTTACAAGTGTGAAAAACTGAAGCATGTATCATTAAAGTAAGAGTGTAATATGTTAAAAAAAAAAAAAAAAAAAAAAAAGAGTGTGTTCCCACCCACACGTTCTGCACGGCATTGATTCAGCTGCCATGTGACAGGTGACATCGCCAACCCAAGGCTCAGATCCTAGCTCTAGAGTCTCCCGGGAAACCCGAGACAACAGAGAACACAGAAACAAAGACATCACAAGACCAGAGCCTCTGACACCCACAGCGCCAGGAAGCCACACACACAACTTAATTCCTGGCAGGTAAACAACCCACTAAAAAGGTGTGAACCCGTGGGTCACAGTTCATGCACTGTGCTTGACAGAGACACCCTGTGAAGCCACTGGAAACTTTTCATATGAGTGTTTCTTTTTATCAAAATGGCGCCTCATGTCATTCTGCAGGATTCACATAAACTCGTGGGCTCCAGTTACCTGTGTTACCACGGTCTGAATGCTTCTCCCCGCCCCTCTCACACGCTGACATCCTAACGCCCAGTGTGATGAACAGGCAGGGTCTTTTGAAGGTGCTTACAACGTGAAGCACCTTTGTAAAGCTTACAAAGTGAGGTGGGGCCCTCATGAGTGGTATTAACACTCTTATAAAAGACCCCAGAGAAATCCCTCAAGCCTCCTTCCTTAGGTGAGGGTACAATGAGACGTCTGCACCCCAGAAGAGGGCCCTTCCCCCTCCACACTGACACCTTGATTTTGAATTTCTAGCCCCCAGGTCTGTGAGAAAAAAATTTCTGTTTTCACAAGGTGCCCAGTCTATAGTATTCCAGCAGCTGGCAGAGACTAATAAGACATATGTGCTTCAGCTCACGGACTGCTGGTTCTTTCAAAATAAAACCACTGGAAAGGAACCCATATGATGCTTTACAAAAATATCAACCACTTTTTCTCAGCTCCTCAGAGGTTTACCTCTTCCAATGAGACAACACCCACGTTCAAAACCACCTCTACTCTGGATTCCAGAGAACTGAATTTGATTACTCATCATGCCCCAGCTTTGCTCTCAGAATTGATTAGAGTGAATTTCAAGAGTTGCATGAAAGAGCACTAGCAGCAGCTGGCATGAGGCAAGAGGCACACCAGCGTCTGCATAAATGTCCTCCCGGTCACCACAGCTCTGTTCTCTGACAAAGGCCCTGCTGTTCTCCAACTGCAGGTCCAGCAAATTGCACTTCACTAGGGTGGCGGTTCTGCAAAGCAGGCAAAATGTTTCCCAGGATGAGCCCAGCCAGGAAACCATTTCCTTTATCCTCTAATCAGGATGAAAAGAGGAGCCGGGTTCATGAACGTCTGTGCATCCGGCACTGTCATCTCTCGTTACCTGCATGAAAGAAGGCCTGTTGGGTTTGGAGGGTGGGAAGGAAGCTCCCACTTGATTTTCCTACCAGCAGGTGCTCACTCACAGGCTGACTGTCAACATAAGCTACTTCGCTCCGCGTGCCCTTCCTCCCCCAGTTTGTTCAGTGCTTTTGCCTTTATTGATCTAACAGTAGATTTTTATTAGCATCTTGCTCACATACTTCTGTACAACCTAGAACTCTGGTCTTTGATAACAAGTATTTGGTTTAATCTTTTTTATGCCCCAGAATCCACTACAGTGTTTAGTACCCAGTGGGCACTCATTAAATATACTTGCTGAAAGAAAAAAAAATGCTAGCAAAGGAATTTTACCAAAACAGGATAATAATAAAAATAGTAATACTTTATTGAGCATTTGAACTTTCAAGAGTGCCTGACAATAATCCCTTACAGTTGGTAGTACCATATCCCCGTCTTATAGATGAAGGAACTGAGGCTCAGGGACTTCCCTAGTGGTCCAGTGGTTAAGAATCCGCCTTCCAATGCAGGGTTCAGTCCTTGTCGAGGAACTAAGATCTCACATGCCATGGAGCAACTAAGCCTTTGAGCTCAACTACTGAGCCGACACACCTCAGCTAGAGAGAAGCCCACACGCTGCAAGTAAGACCTGATGCAGCAAATAAATATTACAAGAAAGAACAAAACTGAGGCTCAGGGTTTTGTGCAGCCGGGCACACAGCTGGGACTGAGACACGCCCTCTGGAGCTCACTCTGTGCAGTGGACTATCCCAGGGACTTCTACCTCTAGCACGAGGTACAGGATTCCCAGGAAACTCATTTTGCTATTTAGACAGTAAAAGTCCTGCATATCCCATTACTATAGGCGCTTATTTCCCAAGAACTGCTTGCTAATGATGCCCATTGGAAAACGCAAAGCTCTTCTTAAAAAGCAGGCAGAGGAATGGAGGCTTCCTGGAATCCTCTAAAAAATAGTTAGCTCACTCAGCCACAAAGAAACCTGCAATAAAGCCAATTCCATTGCAGGCCTAATTGTTATAATGTTCTTTCTTCTTGGAAGAGCAGAAATCTGTTTTCTCATAACTGGTAGTTATACAGATCTTTGTCTGGACGTACTTCTTTTCAACAACCACCTGGCTGGTATCTGGAACTGGTTGCCTGGTCTCCATATCTTTGTGTTAGACATCAAAAGGCATGGAATTATTAACATAACTGGTTTTTTAGCACATAAAATGTAGAGGTCATTTTAAAACAATACACCTTCAACAAAATAAATTACAGATGGATTAAGACATAAACAATGGAACCAATAAATATTAGCAGAAAAAATGACCATTTAAAATAATCTAAGGGAAGGTAAGTCCTTTTACCTGGGATATATATCCTGAATAACTTTTTTAAACATTCATAAATTTGACTATATAAGCATTTAAAAAATGTCTGCATGAAAAATATACCATAAAACAAAGTCAAAACACAAATGGGAAACATATTTATAACTTACAAGAGGTCAGTTTCCTTAAACTATAAAGAACACTAACAAAAAATGGGTGAAGAATATAAATGGAAAAAATATTAAAAGACTCAAGTCTCCAGGATGAGGCTTAACCTCATTTAAAATAAGTGGAATGCAAATCAAAGCTTCAGTGCTTTCCCCCCGCCCCCCCACTGATTAGATGAGCAAAGTTCAAAAGTTGATAACACAATGCAATGGGCAAGAGAATGAAGAAAACGCACTCTTGGTGCTTGGCTGTTGAGCGTGGACTGCTGATAGCTCTGGAGAGCAATCTGCAACAGCCTAAGTCACAAGGCACATACCTTTTGTTTCCGCATGAAAGTTAATGTCCGGGGTACTTTTACACATTTGCAAAGTGACATATTTCTAAGAATATTTATTACAGTCTTATTTATGATAGCAAAATATTAGCAAAACCTAATGACTATCTGGGAGAAGGCAATGGCACCCCACTCTAGTACTCTTGCCTGGAAAATCCCATGGACGGAGGAGCCTGGTAGGCTGCAGTCCATGGGGTCGCAAAGAGTCGGACACGACTGAGCAACTTCACTTTCACTTTTCACTTTCATGCACTGGAGAAGGAAATGGCAACCCACTCCAGTGTTCTTGTTTGGAGAATCCCAGGGACAGCGGAGCCTGGTGGGCTGCCACCTGTGGGGTCGCACAGAGTCGGACACGACTGAAGCGACTTAGCAGTAGTAGTAGTAGTAATGACTATCCAAAAAGATGTCATCACGAGAATAAATAATCAAGAGAATAAATAACGGAGACCCAGGCAGCGACACACATCACGCAGAACAGGGCCCCCCACCCCGGCCCCAGGCCCCTCTTCCTCCCTGCCTTTTGCCATCCTTCCCATTTTATTTGAAAAACTAAGGGAACCGGCGGGAGGAAAGGCCTCCTGGGGGCCGGTATTTTACCTACATTCCCACGTTTAATCCTCACAACAATGAGGTCATTTCCATGTTTGCAAATGGTGAAAACAAGGCTCGTAAAGGATAAATAATTGCTCCAAGTTAACAAACAGCAAAGCTATGATTCAGAGCCAGGTATGACTGATGACAAAGCCCGTACTCTTACCACCAATTTATCTTTGTATTTCTAACAGCTTTTGCTCCATATATTTTGTAGTGGAAATTTTTGGCACATAAATTTTGAATCTATTATGTCTTCACTATTGATTATACCATTTGTCAATGTGAAACCACTCACTCTCTTGTGTATAATACTTTTTGATTAAATACTAGTTTCCTCATATTTTTACCCACTTACTATCTTTTTATAACTAAATCATTTAACACATATTTGACAACCATATACCAACTATACACTGGCAATACCAAAGTGAGTAAGACATAAAGTCTGTCTTCAGGGTAATTAGAGACAATATTAACTAACAAAATATTGCACAGTGTGATAATTGACCAGATCATTTTACTCACTGGGTAATAGAGCAAATAACTGAATACTGCTTTTTAGTTCACTTCAAACTATTTTATGTTTTAACAGAATTTAAAACTATGTATTTGCCATAATGCACACACTTTGGGGGTTTATTATTGTTTCTCGTTTCCTTGCTTTTTAAGTTCTTTTTTTTTTTTGATGTGGGCTAATGGATGTGAGAGTTGGACTGTGAAGAAAGCTGAGCGCCGAAGAATTGATGGTTTTGAACTGCGGTGTTGGAGAAGACTCCTGAGAGTCCCTTGGACTGCAAGGAGATCCAACCAGTCCATTCTAAAGGAGATCAGCCCTGGGATTTCTTTGGAAGGAATGATGCTAAAGCTGAAACTCCAGTACTTTGGCCACCTCATGCGAAGAGTTGACTCATTGGAAAAGACTCTGATGCTGGGAGGGATTGGGGGCAGGAGGAGAAGGGGATGACAGAGGATGGCTGGATGGCATCACCGACTCGATGGACGTGAATTTGAGTGAACTCCAGGAGTTGGTGATGGACAGGGAGGCCTGGTGTGCTGCGATTCATGGGGTCGCAAAGAGTCGGACACGACTGAGCGACTGAACTGAACTGAACTGAAAGTCCTTATGGAATTTGTTACAATATTGCTTCTGCTTTATGCTATGTTTTCATGTTTTGGCTACAAGGTATGTGGGATGTTAGCTGCCCAACCAGGTACTGAACCCACACCCTCTGCGTCGGAAGGCAAAGTCGTGGCCACTGGACCACCACCGAAGTCTGTTTGTGCATTTTCTTCTTCACCATTTGTTTTCTGTAGCAGATCCTTTATTTCCCATACCCACTCAGGAGACAGGCATCTTATCTTTAATTACATGAAGGGTTCTCTTAGGGTTTTTTTCACAAACACACAAGATATCTTATTTATCTAACCAAAACAAGGGAACAAACAAAAGTGTTTGATAATTTTTAATAGATGCCTAGACACACGAAGAAGGTGATGGCACCCCACTCCAGTACTCTTGCCTGGAAAATCCCATGGACAGAGGAGCCTGGTAGGCTACAGTCCATGGGGTCGCTAAAAGTCGGACATGACTGAGCAACCTCACTTTCACTTTTCACTTTCATACATTGGAGAAGGAAATGGCAACCCACTCCAGTGTTCTTGCCTGAAGAATCCCAGGCACGGGGGAGCCTGGTGGGCTGCCGTCTATGGGGTTGCAGAGTCGAACACGACTGAAGTGACTTAGCAGCAGCAGCAGACATTCAGTCCCTGTGCATCTCTCAACACCACTGTCCTCCATTATCCAGTCTTTATTAATTTATCTGAGTTCCCAAATCTAGTCATTACTGTGTGTATGTTTGATTCTCTTTTAAGAACCTTTTTTTTTTGTCATTTGTATTCCAGTTTGTTTCCATGGTTACAGCAATTATTAGCATCTGTTCTTACACTGGTTGTTAGTATTTTTACTCACCTGACCTTAAAGTTCAAGCCAAGCTGAAGGATGATTCTCCGGGGATTCCTGAATTGGGTGGGAAGCTGAAATACCCTGCTTCTAAACTCCCTTCCCACTCCAGCGTAACTGAGTGCAATGTCTACACGCTGTTCGCACACACACCAAGCTTACATGGTTCAAGAATACAAACAGCTCATTTGCTACATGTATTAACTGGCCTGCGTATACACTCTTTAGACCTTGAAAATGTCATCGACAAAAAAAGAAAGAAAAGACAGGAAAAGGATCTGGTGATACAGTTCTTCAGAACTCAGGCTCTATAGCTAGACTATCTTGGCTCAAACCTGGGCTCTGACTGTGACCCTGGGCCCATCTCTGAGCATCTCTACCTCAGGCTGCTCACCATTGAATGGAAGGACTCATTTCTCAGAGGGTTCTTCGGAGCCCCTAATGTTGCAGTAAAATGTTTCTTCTATTACTGGGCTTTCATCAGACTCTGGAGCACACTGGAAGTATTATAAATATGCTAGTAACTAATGTTTATATCCTGCACTTTTCAACACTCAACTCTCTCCTTCTTGATAAACTGTAAATAATGACTCTGATTAATGAAAAAAGAGATGCTACTTCTTTCAGTTCAGTTTAGTTCAGTCACTCAGTCGTGCCCGACTCTTTGCGACCCCATGAATTGCAGCATGCCAGGCCTCCCTGTCCATCACCAACTCCTAGAGTTCACCCAGACTCACGTCCATCGAGTCAGTAATGCCATCCAGCCATCTCATCCTCTGTCGTCCCCTTCTCCTCCTGCCCCCAATCCCTCCCAGCATCAGAGTTTTTTCCAATGAGTCAACCCTTTGCATGAGGTGGCCAAAGTACTGGAGTTTCAGCTTTAGCATCATTCCTTCCAAAGAAATCCCAGGGCTGATCTCCTTCAGAATGGACTGGTTGGAAGTAAAGCTACTTCTTTACTTCCTACAAAAGACTTGCAGGGATCCCTTGGGAAAATGGTCACAACCTCGTCAAACTGCAGGACCCTTCTGGATTATTTCAACCACTTCCAATTGGTCTGTTGCTCTGCGGAGGATCCAGACAATCGTTTTGATATTCTGAGCACTCGGCTAGAAAGACACAGTTGTTTCTGGCTATGAAACTCATCACAGAAAACAGGAGCAGAGCCGGGAACAACTAACCCGAAATGGAGCCTAACCCGCCATACAAGATTGCACCAGTGTCCCGGGGGACGTACTGGCCCCATGCTGCTCACGCTCCAGGGGACCAGCACCCATCATGAGCCTCCATGGCTGGGCGCCGGTACCCTGAAGCCAGGACTGCTGGACGCTGGCAGCCCACATCCTCAGAGGCTCATTGTGGGGGCACCTGACAAGCAGAAGGTACTCACTGAAAACCACAGGGAATAACACCTGTGTGCAAACAATAGGCGCTTGTACTTGCACATCTGCTACACTCCCAACCACATCCTTTACCTTTCATCACATTCGAGTGAGAGGGCAGACAACACACACACAGACAAGCACACTAGACTGTGTGGGATGGTACCAGGGGTGATGGAGAGAAGTAAGCTGGTGAGGGCCTCAGGGAGTGGTGTGTGTTGGGGGAGGGGCAAGGCCCGCCAGACACAGCATGCTCCACCTAACACGCTGAAAGAGAGCGCACAAGGCTCTCCACCTTGTCAGCCAATGGCCCCGGCCAGACAGCAAATCTATCCTGAGCCTCAGTTTTCCTCCAGTGCAAAAGAGGGCCAATAATACTCTGCCATTACTATGCCAACAAAGGTCCATCTAGTCAAGGCTATGGTTTTTCCAGTAGTCATGTATGGATGTGAGAGTTGGACTATAAAGAAAGCTGAGCACAGAAGATGCTTTTGAACTGTGGTGTTGGAGAAGACTCTTGAGAGTCCCTTGGCCTGCAAGGAGATCCAACCAGTCCATCCTAAAGGAGATCAGTCCTGAATATTCACTGGAAGGGACTGATGCTGAAGCTGAAACTCCAATACTTTGGCCACCTGATGCGAACAGCTGACTCATTGGAAAAGACCCTGATGCTGGGAAAGATTGAAGGCAGGAGGAGAAAGGGACGACAGAGGATGAGATGGCTGGATGGCATCACCGACTCAATGGACATGAGTTTGAGTAAACTCCGGGAGTTGGTGATGGACAGGGAGGCCTGGCGTGCTGCAGTCCATGGGGGTCACAAAGAGTCGGACATGACTGAGTGACTGAACTGAACTGAATACTCTGCAAAAGTCTCCTGCATGGACTTGTGAAATGTTACAGGAAGGAAGAATGCCTGAAACCTCCTGTGACCCCCAACAGCTTGACAAGAGATGGAATTTTTTGCTCTACTTCTCGAGAAAGAGCAGGACCAAGAGGACACCTCTGGTCTACCTCGTGGCACCCCCACCATGAGGAGGAGAGGCTGAGCACTTCAGAGCTGCCCGTGAGCATCTCAGAAGCTCCTCTCTCTGGATCTCTGGGTCTTGACTTGTTTGTTTCACCTGGCAGGTCCAGCCAGGAGTCTACTTTCCTGGTTCTGGGCAAGACATGGGATTTGGAGGGTCACCCATTTAGACCCTAGCCCCCGCCCCCGCCCCCACTTTCAATTCAGCGGGGAAAGGGGTAGAAAGCCCTTATTTCAGCTAGAGTAGGTTGTGGCTTTTGACACAATTTTGGCAACAGTAAAGGTGCTATTTTGATCCTCATTTGGAAATTATCCTTTACAACTATCTTTTTACAAACAGATTTCTGGAAGAGGACCCTAGTTGGAACTTTTAACAGGAGTATTCAATAATGCCTTGAGGTAAAGATGACCATACAGTCTTTGACACTCTTTTTATTGAGAGGTGGGGTCAATCTCTCTTCCCCTTTAACCTAGGTGAGCTCTGGGAATGCTCTGATCTATGGACTATCTGATGGAAATGATGCTGGGACAGTTTCTGGCCCCAGATTCAAAGGCTGGCTCCAGTGTTCTAAGAGGTGCTTCCACTGCCTGCCTCTTGGAATACTTGCTTTGTGGGATGCCAGCAGCCATGTGGAGTCTGACTGTCTGAGTCCTCCATGCCGTGAGTAAGCCCAGACTGGGCACAAGAAAGACTGGACAGACAAAGCTGCTCAGAGTCCACAGCAGATCCAGCCATCCCAGCCTGGGTGCAGACGCGTGACTGAAGCCTTCACACGCTTTACAATCTGTCTGCAGCTCTATGTGCATCATGTCCCATCACGCGATCACACTGCCCATCGTGGTTTTGTCACCAAACCATTTTCACAAACTGTTCTTGTTGCTTAGTTGCTCAGTTGTGTCAGACTCTTTGTGAGCCCATGGACTGTAGCCTGCCAGGCTCCTCTGCCCAAGGGACTTCCCAGGCAAGAATACTGGAGTAGGTTGCCTTTTCCTTCTCCAAGGGAGCCTCTTGACCCAGGGATCGAACCCAAATCTCCTGGATTGGCAGGCAGATTCTTTACGCTGAGTGCCCACCAAGGAAGCCCTTGAAACTGCATGGAGGGACCCAAAAAAGAACTACCCAGTTGAGCACAATGTAAAAGAGAATGACAATTATTATTATTATTTTTTTACAGTTACTAAGTGTCCCCAGTGGCTTAGTGGTCAAGAATCTGCCTGCAATGCAGGAGACGCAGGAGACGCGGGTTTGATCCCTGGGTTGGGAAGATCCCCCGGAGGAGGGCATGGCAACCCACTCCAGTATCCTTGCCTGGAGATTCCTATGGACAGAGGAGCCTGGCAGGCTACAATCCAAAGGGTTGCAAAGAGTCAGACATGACTGAGCGACCTAGCACAGCACAAGCCTTGGATGGTTTGTTACACAACAGATAACCAGCATGTATAAAATGCTTTTAAAATGCTCAGTATGTTCCTATACATATGACATTATTATGTGATGAACCCAAACTCACAAATCTGCTGTTGGGCAGGGACTAGAACACAGGCAGATGCCCCCTGCCCACCCCAGACCCGGGCTCTTACTACTCCACACAGTTGTTCTTGCTACTCACCGGGCAGTTGGTTAAAATCAGCCACTGTGTTCTGTGATCATGAAATGTACAATCAATGTCTGTAACTGTTTCAGCGTCTGACTACAGTAATCGTCTTGTGATACTGTCCTCTAGTAATCCTACATTGCCAAGTGGCAATCTCCCAACAGACATTCATCCCAGGGAAGGCACTGACATAAAAGGGTAAGAAAAACAGTCACCATTAACTTTGCAGAAAGTAAAGTCAGTGTGGACTCTCCCCGCTTCCCTTCATTTCTTATAACCACCCCTCTCCTATCAAGGATGGATAGGAAGCATGCCTAATATCCACCATTCCTTTGCCTGATTTCAAGGGCTTACTGAAAATATGGACCTTAAAACAATCTACCCTTCAGTGTTAAAAGGGAGACTATAAATCCTGTGTGCAGGATGTAATTCTTAAAATGCATTTCTCTTCACTATGGAGTCCTCTAATGTAAATGGACTGTGCTCGTTTTACAGCAATTTATTTCTGGTATTAATCTTTACCTACATGTAAATTAAGCCGGGTTATGGGGAAAACAGGCAGAGGCATGGAGCAATGGCCTCGGAATTCTAATGGTATTACTGACCAGGGTTTTTGCCCTCCTCCAGTCACTAGAAGTTGACTAGAGCCCAGATAAGAAGTTTAGGCAAGGTTTTACTGGGGTCTCTGCTGCAGCCAGGGGACCAAGAAAGAAAAACAGGCTCCCTTGTCCACTCGCTCCTCAAGGTGGGAACAACGCTGCTCCTTATATGAGGGGGAGTGTGTCTGGGGGTGGGGCTTAGGTGTTCTGCCTGCCCTGCGGTGGTGCTGAGAGCAGGGCACGTGCAGGGCCCTGTTTTTGCTCCAAGCTCTTCAAAAGTGGCAGTTGGGTTTTTCAGTCTTGTATATTTTGGGTCCTGAATTTGCCCCAACTGCTCATGCATGCAGTTATGAATTTCTCTGTTTTTTGTTGCTTGAGGAGACGTGTGTCTAGGCATATGCACTGCGGTGAAGGGTCCCAGGTCCCAGGCCTCTCTCAACAGAAGAGTCCCTCTGGCCCATGTATTTCCAGATTACTGCCTCAGTGGAAGGGTGAGAGAAGCATCACAGGGGCAGATCAGGAAGATCTGGCAGCTGCTGTGGGATCGGGTTTGCGGCCCAACATCCCCCAGAAAGGAAACTGCTCGTCCCAGAGGGAGGTGAAGAGGGTTTTGAGGCAAGAGAAAGATCTGGGACTCAGTCAAAAATCAGAATCTCAGAACCCAGAGAAAGAGGTCAAAGGAGGTCAGAATTTATGAATTAAAGGAAACTTTGAGTGGTGTTTTCTTTTAGTCTCTATTATTTCTCTTATGTGCAGAGTGGAGGAACAATTACTCTTCAGGAAAATGCACCTGAAAATGTTGTTTCTGTACAAAATTAAAGAAAAAAACTACAGATTCAGGGAAAAATGCATAAGCAATTTCTGTTTCATTAGGTCACAAGCATTTAGGTTTATTAGCTAAGAAGGTGAATCCAGCTAAGACGCTGCAAATGCAAGGACCAAGTGCACTTCTCGGAAGCAGTCACCCGGTCTGAACCGGAGACGCCCTTGATCGCTTCTGTCTTCTTCCCAGTCAAGAATCATTTTCAACTCGAGGGTCTGATTTGAAAACAACGGGGAAAATATGCTTAAAACAAAACAAAATCACGCCTCTTTTCTTTGAAACTTAACCCAAGTCATACAGCTTTAATTTACATCAAGCTCTCCAAGCATCTCTAGAACAGAATTGAGCCCTACTAACAGAAATTTTCCAAAATAAGCTGTTCTGAGGAGTTCTGTCTGGGAACGATGTTACAACCCATATTTTATCTCTGTCCTCTATCTCTCCTGTCCAGAATCATCAGGATTGCTTTTCAGATATAAAGGTTAGGGACATACTTTTTTTTTTTTTTTTAAATACAAAGTATAACAAAGGAGGTAGATAAATGCTTCCTGGCATCCAGTACCTCTGGGGTCAACCAAACTAAAATGGGAAGAGGGGAAAACGCAACACTGTGTGTGCTGCCTCAGGGCAGAGGAGAGAAAGACCCTGAATAGATAGAACCCAGGTCCAGTGTGGGAATGGAAGCTCTTTAGTCGAAAGCAGGGCTCAACAAACTCATTCAAGGCTAAAAAAACCCCCTTGGAGGGAACAGGAAGAGAAGGAAGGAGGGGAAGAAAAGATGTAGTTACACGAAGCAGCCTAAGAGGTAATGCCTTTCATTAAAAGCACCACCCAGCGATGCTGGTGGCCCCATCAGCCACAGACCAGAGAAGAAGAAGTCACATCAGTCAGGCCAGAGAAGAAGACAGTCCCTGTTGCTGTCAGAGCTCCACTTCCACAGAGGATGCCCTTGCAAAATAATAATTTCTTTTAAAAGTATCAATCAATCCTAAAGGAAATCAACTCTGAACATTCATTAGAAGGACTGATGCTGAAACTGAAGCTCCAATACTTCAGCCACCTAATGGGAAGAGCTGACTCCCTGGAAAAGACCCTGATTCTGGGGAAGACTGAGAAGGGGGCGACAGAGGATGAGATGGCTGGATGGCCAAGTGATGGATCACCAACTGAATGGACATGAGTTTAAGCTCCAGGAGATGGCGAAGGACAGGCAAGTCTGGTGTGTTGCAGTCCATGGGGTCGCAGAGAGTCAAACAGGACTTAGCAACTGAACAACAAAAAAAAGGTAATAAAACAGGAACTGACATCTAAAAGAGAGATTTCAATGGACTTGGGGAAACATGAGGAAAGCTTCTTAGAGGAGCCAGTTTTTAATGGATCATAAAGAGGGGATGGCGTGGACAGAAAAACGCGGCAACATCCCAGAAGAAGCCCACTTTGTATTGTTAACTGTAGTGAAAGTGAAAGAAAGTGAAAGTCGCTCAGTTGTGTCCTACTGTTCGTGACCCCAGGGACTATAAAGTCCATGGAATTTTCTAGGCCAGAATACTGGAGTGGGTATCTTTTCCCCTCTCCAGGGGATCTTCCCCACCCAGGGATCGAACCCAGATCTCCCACACTGCAGGCAGATTCTTTACCAGCTGAGCCATCAGGGAAGCCTGTTAACTGTAGTACAGAATGAAAACTTCAGATGAAATGCTCCTGGTTTTATCCATTTGAAGAAACAACTTCTGAATGTTTATTCCATGCTTCCTGGTTATCCCTTAGGATACCCGCATGTGTATGGCATAGCCTGATCTCTTTAGGAACCTTCTAGTTGACGGGGAAAGAACAACATAAACAAATGGTTAGTATAGGAACAAAATGAGTGCAGCCAACATCCACTGCATGATAACCAAGTGCCAAACATGATAACATCACATCTATCTCATTTCATATTCCCAAGTAACCCACAAAGTACTGATAGGCTTTATGATCATACCGATGAGGACGCTCGCTGAAAGGGAGCAATTTGCTCAAGAGAATGGCACTGTTCAAGGTCACCGACAGGATAAGTCGGGGAGCTGGGCTTTAAAGCCACATGGTCTGGAACAGGGCCATATTATTTTTTTAGTTAATCAATCATTTATTTGTGGCTGTGACTGGCTTTTGTTGCTGCACGTGGGCTACTCTCCAGCTCCAGTTCCAGGCTTCCCACTGCAGCGGCTTCTCTTATTGCAGAGCACGGCTCTAGAGCACACAGACTTCAGTAGCTGCAACTCCAGGGCTCTAGCACACAGGCTCAGCAGCCGGGGTGCTCTGGCTTTGCTGCCCCGCAGCACTTGGGCTCTTCCCCGACCAGGGATCGAGCCCATGTCCCTGGTACTGGCAGGCGGACTCTTAACCACTGGACCACCAGGGAGGTCCAGGATCGTATTCCTTTAATTACTGTACTCTATCTCTGTACAGTTTGCTGGGAGAAGGAAATTACTCTTTCTTGGAAACAGTGCCATTTTGTTTAATCCTATCAAGGAGTCTACAAAGTCGGCTACGGATGCTATGGGTGACATAACCGAGATTCAGAACGAAACGCGTTCTCCAGATCTGTTTGGTCTAACTCCAAAGCCCATTTCTTTCCAATAAGCCACACTCCTGGTAAAAGGATGAAGCCGCCAAGTAACAGAGAGTCTCAGAAGACGTGATGAAGAGTGGAGAGAGTGGAGCTGAATCTGAGAACGAGCGGGATGTGACCGTGGTGAAGGCATGTCCCGGGGGTGAGGTGGACTGAAGCAAAGTACCCAGGCGTCCGACCTTCCCCGGGAAGGCATAGCCCACACCTGCGTGGCCCCGTGGCCCCCCACCTGCAGGGCACGGGGGTGCTGCTCCCGGTCCGGGTGCTCGGGGTTTCTTACGAGGGAGCCTGGCCCGTCCAGCTTTGTGTCCTGGACAGACTCTCCTGCAGCCGCGGGGAGCTCTGAGTGAGGCGGCAGAAACCGACTCACAGACTTTCAGGGGCAGAGCCGACAGCCGGTGAGCAGGGAGCGGAGGCTGAGAGTGGAGTGGAGGCTGAGACCGGGAGCGGAGGCCGATCCTGGGAGTTGGGGGTGAGCACGGAGCGGAGGCCGCGCAGGGAGCGGAGGCTGAGACCGGGAGCGGAGGCCGAGCCTGGAGTTGGGGGTGAGCACGGAGCGGAGGCCGAGACAGGAGCAGAGGCTGAGCGTGGAGCGGAGGCTGAGACCAGGGATTCCAGCGGGAGCCTGGTGGCAGAGTCTGAAACCGAAGAGCACGAGCAGGTCCCCAAGGGGAGCAGCTGCGGGCCGTCTGCGCTGAGCCTGAAAAGCCTCTGGCACACTGGGTGGCACTACCCACCAGGCAGCTTAAAGGTAATTCCAGAACCCCAGCGAAGACACGGGGTTAGACTTTTGGCATTCTGCACTTGTCTAAAACCCAAAGAGAGAAATAATAAATGTGGGACAAAAAGGTACATGCTCCGTACCTCGGCCTCGGCTCTCTGGTGTGTTTTGAGGGCGCTAGCGGGTGGCTTGTGTTATTTATTTTTTCCCCCCTCCCTCCTCCTCAAGCAGTTGGGACTCCCTGAGAAAATCTGGCTGCAGGCTTTTCATCCAAGAGGCACCCGTTCTGCTCAGGCTAGCGGCACCCTGGCCCCAGCCAGTGCGTCCTCGTGGAGAAGCCCTCCTCCAGCCCCAGGCACGAGAGCCAAGATCAAAGCGCAAAGCACAAATGCTGCTCTGATCAAAACCCAGCTTTTGGCGTTTGATGTGGCCCAGCCTCTATTGTGGTAAGGACAATGGAGTAGTGTGGCCAGGGGACTTTGGCAATAAGTATAAAGCAAGGTGCACGCCATCAAATAAGAACGAGAGAAAGTGAGAGAGACAGAAAGAGAGGAGGAGAGAAAAGGAAGGAAGGGAGGGGGAAGAAGGGAAGTAAACCGAAGTCAGCCAGGACCCCGGGGAGCATCTAGGGGACCGCCAGCAAGGGAAAGCACTGTATCGCTTGCCCAGGGTCCCTTTCTGTGGAGGAACGGTCTGAGCAATCAGATGAGCGAGTCTTCATCCCAGTCTCACTCTGCCATTAGCCACCAAGCTGGCTTTACCAGTCGCGCACCCTCTAGGTCTACTCCCCAGAGGCCGACTCCAGCCCTTTCCAGCCGTCTAACATTTAGAGTCCATGGCTGCCGACAGGAGATGCTGCTTCATCCCGGCAAACCACCTTCTTTCTTGGAGGAAAGGATCTCTGATATCCTGTGTGGCAATGAGACAAAGGGAGGGTGTCTGAGCCAGTCCTTAAATCTCCCTGAGGTAGTACCTGGCCCTGCTCACTTCCACTTTCAAAACTCGCGATATGCTATGGAATTAAGACATAGCAAAGCAGGATGACCAAAACTCTCAAATAGTCTAAAACGTACATACTTCACAATTACCCTTATTTACTACCAAAATAAAACCTCATTTGGGGACAATGTCAGGAGACTCAATGTGAGGCCTTCTATGAACACGAGGCCGGACTAAACAGCCCACCTGCTCTTCCTCCTAAGCCTGGCCATTTCCGCAGCCCAGGAGCTTAGCACGTTGCTGTCACAGGGTGGGCAATAAGAAGTACATGCAAAATGAATCAAAGCACACACGGATGCATCAACGGTCTGCACGCCTTTGGGCTCTGCACACTTCATTAGGAAAACGATAAGAAGGCAATATAGTTATCTGAGAAGCATGTTGACTTAAATCAGGCCCTGTGACCAAGCAGATCCTCAGAAATCACCTTCAACTTTCAGATCTAAGGCACAAAAATAAAACTGTTACCTAGAAGTAGAAATAACTAATATCCCAGTTTCGGTTACGTGTGTGTGTGCTCAGTCGTGCCCGACTCTTTGCAACCCCGTGGACTGCAGCCCACCAGGCTCCTCTGTCCATGGGGTTCTCCAGGCAAGAATACTGGAGTGGGCTGCCATGCCCTCCTCCAGGGGATCTTCCTGACCCAGGGATCAAACTCACATCTCCTGCATGGGTGGGTGGATTCTTTATCACTGAGCCACCTGGAAAGCCCTTTCTCCTTGATAGATTTACTGAATGAGGACTTCTGCTTGGTGGCTGTAAAGAGCCATCTAGGTGTTATAGGAAAAAGGACTCAGATGCTAAAATATGTCAGTTCCACACACTTCAAAATGGTATGGTCATTTCCCAAGATTGGCCATGCCTGTACTTATCCAGCCTGTGCAAATGTGAGTTTCCAATTCACAACCCTTGGAAGGAAGAAAGCACGATTTGAGGTCCACCGTCCTCACAGGGTTCATGGAGAGGATTAATGAGTTAATAAGCATTAAGCATGCTGCAAGCCACAGGTAATGGGCAAACATGATTAGGAACACATTCTTCCCACCAAAGAGGTTCAGACTTTGCACAGGTGGTTAAATCCCTGGAGAAATATCTACTTCTAATACAAGGAACTAGATGCCAACTCTCAAGTAACAGGCTGCCTGGGAAAACGCCCTAAGCGTCCAGTCACTGGTGGCAGGGACAAATTTAGATAATACAAGGGCAATGGCATCCCCTGAAGTACCATCGAAAGCAACTGAAGTAACAAGCAACTCCAGTTAACAGTGGCATCTGCAGTAGCAGCAGAAGTGCTTTGGTGAGAGGATGGTTCTCTGAACTCTCCCTTTCTCAAGTCTCCAACTGATTTGGCTGTTCTGCCAACTTCCACTCTGTTAACTGCATCCAGCTGTTCGCTTCAGCCACATGGAGACTGCACACATGAGCACAGCCTCCTCAAACTGCAATGTCTGCACATGAAGCCGCTCAGTCGTGTCTAATTCTTTGACCCCATGGACGGTAGCCCGCCAGGCTTCTCTGTCCATGGGATTCTCCAGGCAAGAACACTGGAGTGGGTTGTCATTTCCTCCTCCAGGGGATCTTCCTGACTCAGGGATTGAACCCACATCTCTTATGTCTCCTGCATTGGCAGGTGGGTTCTTTATCGCGGAGCCATGGTGGAAGCCCCAAACTGCAATAACTGTATTTATCCGCTACAACTTAGGTGGTTTCCAAGACTTCTTAGGAGGGAAAGTACAGAGATGAAGCTCACTTTAGCCTGAGATACGTCTCCCTCTTGTTCCCAGGAGCATTTCCTCCTGACTCTACATTTGCTCTCAGAGCACAAATACTGTAAAATGGTGAGGCAGCAAGGATTCATTGAAAGACCTCCTGTGCCCCACAAAATGACACTCCATTCATTTTGTAACCTCAGACACCTGCTACTCTAAAGCCATCAGAGTTCCAAAAGAAGGACACTTAGATGCTTTCAAAACGGCAAGAATCTCTAAACCAAGAGTCCTGACCCCTGATTTCATCAGTGTTCTTGCGTTTTTGCAAACTTCTCATTTTCAGGACAAAACAATTAAGTGAGCAGGGCTATGAAGAGAAGCCTTTCTGTAGAGGTTTTTCTTCCCTTTTCTTTCTTTCTCATTTTGGCTGTGCTGGGTTTTCGTTGCAGAACATATGGAATCGAACCCTAGCCCTTGCATTGGAAAGCAGATTCTCAAAGCCTGGACCACTAGGGAAATCCATGGCAGATTTCAGGATGGGAGAGTGAAGATGGGGTAAACTCTTATGACAGCGTCACAGAGCTTCAGGAGAGATACGAGAGCCTGAAAGAAATGAGTGCTGGTGGGCATACACACATGGACTGACTTCCCATGTGTGCCAGGCTTCATATTAGGATTTGAGTCTCCATTGCCTTAAAGCATCCAAGTGTCCCTAAACACCCAGCATACATATAAATAATCATGACGTTTATTAACCGCTATGACTGTAGTAAGAATAACATGTCTTCAAATCACAAATTGAGATAAAACTGAGTCTGGATCATCATGAAAGACTTCACAAAGATGACACATTTACGGACGGGATTTCACCCATTCTAGAAAGAGGAAATCGCGTTCCTGGCAGTGTGAGATAAGAATATCTTTGGCAGGTTCAATACCTGTTGAATCGTTCGTCCACTTACTCATTCAGTCTTTCTTATGCTCATTATTCACTTGTTCTTCAGGCCTCTGCTGAGTGCCAGGCCCAGTGTGGACAGACGTCAGGCTGTGATGTTTTGGTGGCATCCTGACAGTCACTAAGGATCAGGCAAATATGATGATCACAACTTCTACTAAGTGAAACAGTTCTAGTGGATGGAGAAACAGTTCTAGTGGAAGTTCACAGTAGAGGGTGAGGGGGGCTGATGGCTGACAGCCCAGCTCTCAAGACACCACTGCAGATGAGGAGCAGGATGAGAAGCCCTGGGCGGGACAGGAAGGGCGAGCAGAGGAGGACCAGGGTTCACACTGTGTGTGAGCAGGGGAGGACCATTGTGCACACAGTGTGAGCAGGGGAGGACCGAGGTGCACACAGTGTGAGCAGGGGAGGACCGGGGTGCACACAGTGTGAGAGAGGAGGACCGAGGTGCACACAGTGTGAGCAGGGGAGAACTGGGGTTCACACAGTGTGTGAGCAGGGGAGGACCGGGGTTCACACAGTGTGAGCAGGGGAGGACCAGGGTGCACACAGTGTGAGCAGGGGAGAACTGGGGTTCACACAGTGTGTGAGCAGGGGAGGACTGGGGTGCACGCAATGTGAGCAGGGGAGGACCGGGGTGCACACAGTGTGTGAGCAGGGGAGGACTGGGGTTCACACAGTGTGAGCAGGGGAGGACTGGGGTGCACACAGTGTGTGAGCAGGGGAGGACCAGGGTGCATGCAGTGTGAGCAGAGGCGGCCTGGGGGTCACACAGTGTGAGCAGATGAACTGCACCTAGCGACGAATGGGTGCAGCGGGCCAGCCTGTTTCCTGGGGCAGGTGAATGGGCAAGGCATGAGAGTGCAACCCCACTGAGGGGCACTGGGAGGAGGCAAGTCTGAACAATGGAGTCAAAGATGATGATTTTGTTTGTGGCATGCCTCATTTGAGAAATTTCTGGCTCACTCAGGCAGGAATGTCCATTTGGCATGCCATTCGTTCAGGAAAGGGAGTAACAGCTAGAGAAAGGGATCTGATAATTGTGTGCAAATAAATAACAGCTGAAACCATGGAAGTAGAAAAGAAGATTTTACATATAGACCTTTGCCGAAGCCTATTAGGGACATATGGGGGATCGTGATCTACTGGAAAAAAGACAGATGGCAGAGCAGGAGAGGAGGACAGGGTGCTATTATGAAGCCGACAAGGTAAGAGGCGGAGCTGCCTTCCCTGCAGCCCACTGGTGGGAACTCCAAGCTTTCACTGCCATAGGTGGGGCTTAGAGCCCCCGTTAGGGAACTAAGAGAATTTCCAGGAAGAGGGCTGTGTTTGTGTTAGTCACTCAGTCGTGTCTGACTCTTTGCAACCCCACGGACTGTAGCCCCCCAGGCTCCTCCGTCCATGGGATTCTCCAGGCAGGAATACTGGAGCGGGTTGCCATTCCCTCCTCCAGGGGATCTTCCTGACTCAGGGATCGAACCTGGGTCTCCTGCATTGCAGGCAGATTCTTTACCATTTGAGCTGCAGGGAAGTCCTAGAAAGGGGGCTGGAAAATAGCAAAAAGTGCTGAAAACCCAACTCTTCCTTCTACATTTCTTTTTATATCAGAGTTCTGGAGATCGGGTGCTTCACAATTCTATGCTGGTTTCAGGTGTACACACACACGCATCTGTTCTTTTTCAAACTCTTTCCAATTTATGTTGTTACATAATGTTGAGCAGAGTTCCCGTGCTGCACAGTAGGTCCTCGTTGGTCCCATTTTAAATAAAGCAGTGTGTGCTCGTCTCTTTTCACTCCACCACCACATCTGTTTGTCCCGTTTGTAGACACATCCTTTAACATCTCCCATTAAGCTGTCAGTTAATATGAATCTTAATATGCAGCTATGGTGTGCATGGGAGTTAGATTAAAACCCCACTGATGGCAGTGTCTCTTGCCTCACTTTGGTGGGGACATCTGACATGATCAAGAGCTAGAAGTGAACAGCAGACACGCGTCAGATTATTTGAACAGGACGGTAAAGCGTCTGCCCGCAATGCGGGAGACCTGGGTTCGATCCCTGGGCTGGGAAGATCCCCTGGAGAAGGAAATGGCAACCCACTCCAGTACTCTTGCCTAGAAAATTCCATGGACAGAGGAGCCTGGTGGGCTACAGTCCATGGGGTCATGAAGAGTCGGACACGACTGAGAGACTTCACGATTCACGAAAGAAACCTAAAGTGGTCAACATAACTTTTATAAAATATATTTTATTGACATTATGGATGATAAAGAGGTTTTCTAAATTATAAATCAATGTCATTTATGTAACAGCATTTCCAGAAAAATCTGTATTGCAGAAATGCTGTGTTTCCAAGAAATTGTAATGGTTTCTTCAACTCTGTATCTTACTCTTTGGACAGCCAATTACAATTTTCTGAAAAAGAACAGCTGCAAAACCAAATCAAATTAGTACAAGTGAAAATCAACTGACACTTTCAGAGCAGTTTTGTCACTATTCAAGAATCAAACACCTTACCTGTCGGGCATCTCAAAATTTTTTTATGAAAGATGAGCTATCAGGGTAGATATTTTTTCTTT
This sequence comes from Bubalus bubalis, assembly GCF_019923935.1. NCBI lineage: Eukaryota > Metazoa > Chordata > Mammalia > Artiodactyla > Bovidae > Bubalus > Bubalus bubalis. Next base: position 149,786 of record NC_059171.1, on the reverse strand, counting down.
TTATAAAAATAACACATAATATTTTGTTTTACTTTATTTCATTTAAAGTAAACATGTGCAAACAGAAAAGCAGAAAGGAGTAAAAACTAACAACTCGGGCCTGGTCTGAGGCTGGGTCATTAAACCAAACTCCTTCCTGACATCTTGTGTTATGCCCTGTGGAAATCAGCTAATCCCTGGTTTCCCTTTGACAGAAGCTAGAATTCTGTTCTCAAATTAGATCCACAGAGAGTGAGACTCCTGAAGAGGCCTGCTGACCCACAGGCTATCAGGAATGTCTGCTGAATCAGTGATTCTTCACTTTAAAACTAGTAAGTGGTGGGGAGTAAAGAGCTAATGTCTGGAGTTGATCATCAAGGAAATGTAGCATAAGCATATCATTAAAGAGAGGGCGGTGACCACTAAAAGAACTAAATATGGAAACTGTTCAAAGTGGTCTCCTCTGGGAAGTCAGCGAGCAGTCAAGGAGGGTGGGGATTCTTCACTTTAAAACGAGTTAAAACTAGGCTGAAGCAGGAGCCTGTGATATTCATTATAAGATGTTCTGTACTTTCCAATTTTCTGCAACCAAGAGCATTTTTATTTAGAGAATATGAAAGTGGAAAAGAGCTGTTACATGTTATGACTGCATGTATGCTTACTTTGTGGGCTTCCCTGGTGGCTCAGTGGTAAAGAATCTCCCTGTGAAGCAGGAGACGAGGGTTTGATCCCTGGATTGGGAAAATCCCTTGGAGAAGGGAATGGCAACCCACTCCAGTATTCTTGCCTGGGAAATCCTATGGACAGAAAAGCCTGGCTTGGCTATAGTCTATGGGGTTGCAACAGAGTTAGACATGACTTAGAGACTAAACAACAATGCTTACTTTGTCTTATGTAGTCCAGGTTTTTGAACTTACATTCACAGAGTCACAAAAAGAGAAGATCGTCTATTTTGCAAAGAAAAAGGCTGAGACTCAGATAAGTTAAGTGAGTTGTCCAAGGTCACACAGCTAGAGTCAAGGCAAGAATCCAGCCCTTCCACAAGGTCCGTACCTTATCCACATGCTCTCAAGCTGCTGCTTACGAATCTCACAAAGCAGAGAATGGATTCATTCTCTTTTATGACATGTCAGACTACACCACAGACTTCCCTGGAAAATGATTGTATCAGAGCTCGGCCTCATCAGACGTTATAACTGTCTGACATTACAGAGAAAAAGGAAAATACTGAGAGGTGGGGGACGGAGCTGGAATTTCCAAACTGCAGTCAGTGTTTAGGGAGGGGGGACCCTGGCGCCTGTACAGCCACCCCTGCTCAGCGACCACATGGCCACGTGGATTCGTTTGTCAAAGCTGCCATCACAAAGCACCACAAACTGGGTGGCTCATGCAACAAAAACTCACGGTCTCTCAGTTCTAGAGAACAAAAAAGTCCAAAACCATGGTGTCGGTAGGGTTGGCTCTCTCTGTGGGCTGAGAGGAAGGGTCCGTTCTGGGTTTCTCACCGTGGCTTGGAGATGACTGCCCTTTTCCTGGGTCTCCTCCAAGGTCTTCCTTCTACACAAGCCTGCGTGTCCTGATTCCCCTTGTTTACAACGGTACCAGCGACACTGGACGGGCTTGCCCTCCTCCAGCATGACCTCATCTTAAGTCATTACACCGTCTGTTGTTGCTGTCTACTCACTAAGTCACGTTAGACTCTTCTGCAACTCCACAGACTGCAGCCAGCCAAGCTCCTCTGTCCGAGATTTTTCCAGACAAGAATACTGGAGTGAGTTACCATTTCCTCCTCTAGGCGGTCTTCCCAACCCAGGGGTTGAACCCAGGTCTCCTATGTGTCCTGTTTGGCAGGCGGATTCTTTACTACTGAGCCACCAGGCAAGCCCAATTACAGCTGCAACAACTCAATTTCCAACAAGGGCACCTTTGGAGATACTACGGACTGGGACTTCAACATATGAAAACGGGGGAACACAGTTTAACCTATAAAACCAGAAAATGATCAGATCCTTGAAGCCTTCCTCCAAACATGTACAGAGTTTACTGAAGATTTTCTTCATCTAGGAATGTGTCCCATTGAAAGCTAAAACTGGGACTTCCCCGGTGGTGCAGTGGCTAAGGACTCTGAGCTCCCAACCCAGGAGCTCAGGTTCGATCCCTGGTCAGGGAACTAGATCCTGCCTGCCACAACTAAGCATTCTCATGTCACAGCTGAAGATCCCCCATTCCGCCACTGAAGATCCTACATTCCGCAACTGAAGAGCTGGTATGCTGCAAGGAAAATAAAAGACCCCGCATGCCTCAACTAAGACCCAGCGAGGACAAATAAATTAACAATTTTTTAAAAAATGACAATTAATTGGAAAGAGACTTGAAAGAAGAAATTCACTTTACATTTGAAAGTCTGAAAGTGTTAGTCGTGCAGTCGTGTCCAACTGCAACCCCGCGGACTGTAGCCTGCCAGGCTCCTCTGTCCATAGGATTGTCCAGGCAAGAATACTGGAGTGGGTTGCCATTTATTGTTAAATCCTCTACCAGACACAATAAAAAACACTAACTGCAGCATTACTTCCTCTAGATACATACTTTCTCCAGGATGACTTAGGATTGAAGGAAGTGAGAATAATTTACATTATAAATAAGTTCTATCTAACCATGGAGACACACCCACTCAATGGCTGTACTGAAAGGTTAGCCCTCAAGTGGCTGTGCCACATTTTGAGGGTCTTGTCAAGTCTAACTGTGCAGCTGAATGAAGCCTGAGCACCTCAGACTGGGGAAACACATATAAAAATTTAAAATCCAATTTACTTTTCCATTCAACCATGATATTTACCTTTTGCTTTCCACTCAGAAAGAAGAGCAAGGATGGCAAATTTCCCTTTGATTTCTACTCTACTCTTCTTGGCAGGTCTTCACAGCAGGGACACTTCACAAGAAGTTCACAGGGGGACATTTTTCCTTTTACTTGGTTTATCTGATCAATAGTTTTCCCATAATATGCAATTGCACATTTGCCTAAAAAGCTTTTGCAAATCTGTCTAACGTGGGACAGCTATTCTGGGTTGATCTTAAAAACATGCTCTGGCAGCAAACTGATCGAACATAGCAAACATTTCTTACAAAAGTAAATTATATAAAGCTGATGGTTTTCCAAATATCCCCACTCTGACTCTCAGTTTATCTGTTTTATACTAACTCACTCGTTCACTCACTTTTCACAGACTCATTCAACAATTATAGGTGAATCCCAACCCCAAAGTGGGTTACTTTCGTTCAGTTTATAACACCATTGTTTGGAATTGGAATGCATCGTTTAAAATACGGGCAATGTTACCCATGCAGACTTGGTCTTGTGTATTCCATAAATCAGTATCATAATGAGATAATGAAAAAAGTATGTCAATACCCATAACAAAGAGTAAACTAAAATGAATTATGTTTACTGATGAAAAAGAGAACTTTTCTCCTTATCTTTAATCTTTTCTTAAACACTCCTTCCTCCTCCTCATTGCCCTGACAGAAGGCTTTCCCCTGAAAATACCACTTTCTTTATAAGTCCAATTCTGATCTCTCCTTCAACTTCAAGGGCAAAGAGAAGTCAGCAGACTCCTTGTTCCCCACTGTCCCTGCTAGACACTTGATCTTTTTTTTTGAGTGTAGCATTTTTTGATATAAATTATTTTTTTAATTTTTTAATTTTAATTGCAGGCTAATTACTTTAGAATATTGCGGTAGTTTTTGCCACACACTGACACGAATTAGCCATGGATGAACATGTCTTCCCCATCCTGAACTCCCCTCCCACCTCCCTCCCCAACCCATCCCTCAGGGTCATCCCAGTGCACCGGCTTTGAGTGCCCTGTCTCATGCATCGAACCTGGACTGGTGATCTATTTCACATATGGTAATATACATGTTTCAATTGTATTCTCTCAAATCATCACACCCCATGCCTTCTCCGGCAGAGTCCAAAAGTCTGTTTTTATATCTGTGTCTCTTTTGCTGTCTCGCATATAGGGTCATCGTTACCATCTTTCTAAATTCCACATATATGTGTTAATATACTGTACTGGTGTTTTTCTTTCTGACTTACTTCACTCTGTATAATAGGCACCAGTTTTATCCACCTCATTAGAACTGATTCAAATGCGTTCTTTTTAACGGCTGAGGAATACTCCCCTGTGTATCTGTGCCACAGCTTCCTTATGCATTCATCTGCCGACGGTCGTCGAGGTCGCTCCATGTCCTGCTCTTGTAAACAGTGCTGCGGTAAGCATTGGGGCACATGCAGACACTTGATCTTCCACAATCTCTTGAGAAGCTCTGCTCCTTAAGGCATTCAGACGTGTGGCAAGTGATTCTCGTGACCTCTTTCCCAGACAGACCCTCCAAACTCCTGCCCACTGCGAACCTGACCTTGTAGCCAGATTTCCTGGACAAAGGGGAGATCCCTGACCCGAGACATCCCAGTCAGATTTCCTCTTTCTCAAAAGTCTAAAATTGAAATGGAAGAAGAAAATATCTACATTTGCGTCGATTTTTTCTTCATGCTCCAAATACTGATGAATCGCTGGCTGCTGTCAAGGCCTGTGGCAGAGCTTATACGACACCATGTTTTCAGGAGGCGAAAACAAGACTGAGCTGAAGCCTCGTGTCCATGAGGGAAGATGGAACTAGGATGAAGCTAAAACTGTAGCAGATTCTGAGGACAGAGCAAGGGTGAGGGTTGCGTCTTGCAGTTAAAATGAAAAGCTAGCCTGTTTTACAAAAAGCGAGCTCACATCAAGAAGTCCTCTGCTTCGGGGATACCAAGGGGGAAGTGGGGTGGACCGAGAGACTGGGACTGACATGCACACTGCTGGGCATGAAACAGACAACTGGAGGGGAGCTCCTGCCAGCACAGGTGACTAAATGGGAAGGAGATCCAAAACAGAGGGGACATCTGTATACACACGACTGATTCACCCTGCAGCACAGCAGACACCAACACAGCAGTGTGAGCAACCCACTCATAAAAAAGAACCTCTGCTTCCCCCTCACTCGTCTTCAATACTCATGTTTTTAATGCGACCAAAATTGATCGAATCTTGTGTGTCGGATTTTTTTACAATTGCAACACACTCTTTTTATTAGTAGACTTGAGCTATCTGTTTACATCATGGTTCTCCCAGTGCAAGATCAACTCGAATGGAAAAAAGAGAAGAACGTGGCTGCTCTGTAGGTCTCTCCCCCCGGGGACTGTAAGCCCCTCTGGAAGCTGTGATAATGCTCAGGACTTAGGAGATGCTCAGGCAGTACCTGAGGACTGGAACCAAATAAGAAACATGCCTTATGAGTTTGAAGATGCGACTGGAATGGGAAGAGTTAAAAAAAATCACCCAGGATTTCTGAAAGAACACTTCACTGGGTGTGGAGAGTAAGTCTGGGGAAGGTGCCTTCTCTGGCATGAAGACAGGGTGGGAAAAAAAGTGGAAGGAGAGCCAAATACTTTCAAAGAACAACCTTCTGTCCTAAGGAGAGAGTGACTTAACGGTCTGCAACACACCCGCGCCTGCCCAACGGCACAGCAATCAGGAAATACTGTCATCGCCTTCAAAAGGAAGCTTTCTGAAACATTAAATATGATAGCCTCCTGCTGGATTTTTCCACAGCGATTGCAGTAACCGCTTCTAATCGTGCCCCTGAAAAGATAAGGCAAGTTGAGATCTAAGAAAGAGGACAGCGGCTGCCCAGGGAGAAATGCTGTTCCTGAGGGTGATCTATCAGCATGTGTTCCACTCAAGGGACCAGCTCTGGTTCAAAAAAAATTGTTTTTTTCTTCCGGAGTCCTTGGCTTCTGATAACTGAAATTATGAAGATGTAGGCAGTGACGGTCCAGGGAGTTGCACAACTGCAAATCAGCCTATTTAACTTCAAACCCTACATTGTTTTAACTAGTCAAATACAGATTTTCTAAGGTGATTAAAAAAAAATCCTATTTACAAGATTCTAGAACACATTAGCAAGCAAACATTTAATCTGAATTTTAATGTTGCTGCCAAAGAATGAAAAAATTATTAGGCTTTTTTCCCCACCGTTATATATTTATTTGAAGCACATGAAAGAACTTTCCTAAGTGTGACTAGCTCACAGTGTCTTTCTCAAAGATAAATAGATGCTTCAGCTTATGTTTAATATAGGTCAAGCTCAATCACGCTTTTTTTTAATGCCGCAGAAAGGGAAAATATCCTGCAACTGGTTGAGTTACGGCAATATCAGGGTATGACCCAGGCGACGAGACATCTCTTCCCGTGAGCCTCTGTCCCCTCGCGAAACCAACCGGAGGGAGCAGGAAACAGTTGGTGAGTCCCATATTAAGAAGATTAACTTCACTGCCGTTTAGCAAGAAGCTGGAGAGGCTCTGAGAAGTTCGTTAGACCATACAACATCTTGAAGCCTGACACAGCTCAGTAACTTGGAATGGAATGCTGCAAAGTCTTGGAAAAAAGGATCCTTCCCTCTCTAAATCCCTCCTACCTCTGCTCGCAGCCCCCACCAGCCTAGGATAATTTGGAACAGCATAAATTTTTCAGACCTTCGCATAAAAAGCTCAGAGGGTCAGGCCTTTCTTTCAAGTTGACTAACCTAAAGGTTACTTAAAGAGAGCAATTTGCTCATTCATTCATTCACTTATTCATTCACTCAAGTTGTAGTTACTGAGTGCCCACTGAATTCCCAGTAATCCTCTAAACATTGGAATATAGCTTCCAATAGGGGGAATCAGATAAGAAACCAAGAAGCAATACAGAGTAGCACATGCACTATTCACATACACTCACACACACAGGGGCATGGTACTCAGTTGCCTCGGTCATGTCTGACCCCATGGACTGTAGCCCGCCAGGCTCCTCTGTCCATGGGGTTCTCCAGACAAGAATACCGCAGTGGGTTGCCATGCCCTCCTCCAGGGGCTCTTCCCAACCCAGGGATGGAACATGTATCTGTTATGTCTCCTGCAGTGGCAGGCAGGTTCTTTACTAGCGCCACCTGGGAAGCCCACATACATGCATGCACACATTTGCCCTCCATATCTACAGAGGTGGGACCTGCAGTTACCAAGGGCTGACTGCACTACCCCACTTTACATAACAGATATGAGCATCAGTGAATTTCGGAGTCCACAGGGGTTTGGAACCCATCTTCCAAGGATACTAAGGAGTGACTGTGCTGAAGAATATAGTGAGGAAGTATTGGATTGGCCAAAAAGTTTGCTCACCCTTTTCCATATCTTACAAAAAACCCAAACAAACTTTTTGGCTAACCCAATACTATGACACTGTAGAAAGAAATCAGGGTAAAGATATAAAGGAGGGTGTTATTAATAACAATCTTATTAATTTTACAACTATAGCCTCAAGATGCCAATTCTTCAGTTTTCATATGATGACTACTTCTGTTCACATTTGGTAGTGCTGGTTGTACTCGTAATTCAGGGATGATTCTAGATTGTGGGCTCTTAAGAGCTTGCCCCTCACCTGCATATCTCAGTGAAGGCTCTTAATTCCAGTCCCTGGGACACTGGGGATAAAGACCAAAGGTTTCAGGGAAGGAGTCACATCTCCCAAGCTGTACGCTCGTCTCCTGAGAAAGGCCTGGGAATGGCCACAGTCACACCTTCTGTGCAGCTTCCTGGTTCTCGTGCATCTTTACAAAGCCATCTTTAAATGATCCACCCCTGACTGGTTTACTCCAGTGACTCACAGTTCTGTCACTGACTGGCCACATGGCATTGTGTGTGTGTGTGTGTGTGTGTCCAAACCACCCCCGCCCTGCATAAGGATACAGCCAGGGGCCCACCCTACTCCAGCATGACCTCATCTTAACTAACTACACTGGCAAGGACCCTATTTCCAAAACACTGGGGGAAAGGACCTCAACACGCGAATTGGCAGCAGACATACTTAACTTGTAACAAAGAGTAGAATCTGTAAATGTGTTAAAAAGGACTGGAGAGGAGAGCCAAAAATCAAGGAGACCAGTGTAGATACGAAACCGGACAGAGGGAACCTGTGAAGTGGGGGCAGGAGGCTCCCTGGGCCTGGGACCAGCCCCAGGGTCTCACTATTCCCGCCTGGGCCTCGGGGGGCCTCGGAGACGGAAGAGCCGCCCTGCAGTGGGCACGCGGCTTCCGTGAGGCTGGAAGGAGGCAGTGGCAGATGAGAACGAACTCTGCTGTGTCCAGCTCAGGCCTTGGCTCTGCAAGAGCATTCAGTGCCATCCCCAGCTTTCAGGACTCCTCCCCGTCACGTGTGCAGCACGTAATATCCGTAACACTCACTCAGCAAAGCTAGGTATGTTCCTTCTCTACAACTATACCAGCGAAACCTTCCATTTTCCCAAAGTATGCCCACACATATACAAATACGAATATATCTTAAAACATTAGGTAGCTGAGAATGTATTTTATAAATCAGTGTCTGAGATTCATCCTTTAAAATTGTTCCAGATCATCTTTCCAGGCCTTAAGGACATTTTCAGAGAAAATAGGACTTAATTCAGGACTTGAAACACTTATAAAGTTATATTCATTGTTTCCTCTGACAAATGCAGACTGATAAGCATACTGGGGACACAGTCTCCTGTCATTTCATAATTACTGAGGCAAAGATAAATTTGTAGAGAGTACATTTTCTGGCAGAATGAGAAATAATGATTCAGGGACACCTATAATTGAAAATGAAATGTACTCACATAAAAATTGTAGTGTTCAAAAAACTTGAAAACCACTAAATCCATTTCAAAATTTTGTTTCCCAAGTGTTAGATGGATTAGGATAGAGCACCTGGGTTTGTTAATTTAAGTCCCTCTTTCAACCAGGGATTGATACAATGAAGACCTATGACATGGAGACATTGTTGAATAGTTGTTTATCCAACACGTGTACATTATTTGGGCTTCTCTGATGGCTCAGTGGTAAAGAATCCGCCTGCCAAAGCTGGAGACACAGGTTCAATCCCTGGGTCGGGAAGATCCCCTGGAGAAGGAAATGGCAACCCACTCCAGCATTCCTGCCTGGGAAATCCCATGGACAGAGGAGCCTGGTGGGCTACAGTCCACGGGGTTGCAAAAGACTTAACAACTAAACACCAGCACCGACAGCGTGGCTTACTGAGCCACTGATAAATCTCGCCAACCAAAGCTGCTTGTGCCCTAGTTTTACCCACGTCTTGCTGTGTGGGGCCATGGCCAATGACCAGCAGGCAGCTGTCAATGAGTCAGTGCTGTTCAGTTCACTGAATTTTTTACGCTGGAGAAGGCCTGATCTCTTACGATCATTTAGTCTAGCGCAGGAGAACAAATATATCATAATAATAATCAACACCCTTCGGTACTCGGATACAACACAGGGTGCTGAATGCTGTATTCAGGTCTGTACTCACTCTTCCAATTCTCCCGTCAGCCCCGTAAGGTGCCACTGCCACCCCAGGTGAGCCACGGGGACTGGGCTCTAGACAGGGGAGACTGCTGTCCAGCTCACACGCCTGGTTTGTCCACTTTGTTCGTGGAGAATCTACTTTGGTCTGTCACTCTGAGATTCAATAGTTTCTTGTCACCATAACAGGAGTGGTAGATCAAAAGAGGGTATGATGTTCATGTCATTTGTGCACTCTAAAGTGTAAATAAAGGAAAATCAACCCACAAGATCCAGAGACAAAACAGAAAAAAGAGGTCTTTCATCTGACAAAAAGCGCCTAAGCTGCCCACCTTAAGACGAACGAGATCAACCCAGTTCACCACGAGCTCCACCACTCTTGACTGTCTTAAGACTATAGTTAATGAGCAGGTATTTTGGGCCAGTGGTTCTCAGCCCTGAATGTACATTAAAATCACCTGGGGAGCCTGTAAACTGACTAATACCCAAGATAAATCTCTGACTAATTAAAATCAGGATCCCTTATGGAGGGATCCAGACATGAGTATTTTTAAAGCTTTCTTAAATAGGAAAGTATGCAGAGTACATCATGAGAAACGCTCGGCTGGAAGAGCACAAGCTGGAATCAAGATTGCTGGGAGAAATATCAATAACCTCAGATATACAGATGACACCACCCTTACGGCAGAAAGTTAAAAAGCCTCTTGATGAAAGTGAAAGAGGAGAGTGAAAAGGTTGGCTTAAAGCTCAACATTCAGAAAACTAAGATCATGGCATCTGGTCCCATCACTTCATGACAAATAGATGGGGAAACAGTGGAAACAGTGTCAGACTTTATTTTTGGGGGCTCCAAAATCACTGCAGATGGTGACTGCAGCCATGAAATTAAAAGACGCTTACTCCTTGGGAGGAAAGTTATGACCAACCTAGACAGCATATTGAAAAGCAGAGACATTACTTTGCCAACCAAGGTCTGTCTAGTCAAGGCTAGGGTTTTTCCAGTGGTCACGTATGGATGTGAGAGTTGGACTGTGAAGAAAGCTGAGTGCTGAAGAATTGATGCTTTTGAACTGTGGTGTTGGAGAAGACTCTTGAGAGTCCCTTGGACTGCAAGGAGATCCAACCAGTCCATTCTGAAGGAGATCAGCCCTGGGTGTTCTTTGGAAGGAATGATGCTAAAGCTGAAACTCCAGTACTTTGGCCACCTCATGTGAAGAGTTGACTCATTGGAAAAGACTGTGATGCTGGGAGGGATTGGGGGCAGAAGGAGAAGGGGACGACAGAGGATGAAATGGCTGGATGGCATCACCGACTTGATGGACGTGAGTTTGAGTGAACTCCGGGAGTTGGTGATGGACAGGGAGGCCTGGCTTGCTGCAGTTCATGGGGTGGCAAAGAGTTGGACACAAATGAGCAACTGAACTGAACTGAAGTGTCTCTACACTTAGGAGAAGGTGATGGCAACCCACTCCAGTGTTCTTGCCTGGAGAATCCCAGGGACGGAGGAGCCTGGTAGGCTGCCGTCTATGGGGTCACACAGAGTTGGACACAACTGAGGTGACTCAGCAGTAGCAGCAAGTGTCTCTAACATTGGGCTTCCCATGTGGCTCCACAGTAAAAAAAAAAAAAAAAAAAAAAAAAACCTGCCAATGCAAGAGACGCAGGAGACATGAGTTCGATCCCTGGGTTGGGAAGATCCCCTGGAGGAGGAAATGGCACCCCACTCCAGAATTCTTGCCTGGGAAAAAAAATCCCTTGAACAGAGGAGCCTGGGGGGGCTACAGTCCCTGCACAAAGAGTTGGAATGACTGACTTAGTCCGCAAGCAAATGTCTGTAACGCATGGCCAAGTTTGAGAACGACTGTTAGGCTGTACACCAGCGGCGATTCTGCCCTCCAGGGGACACAGGGTGATGTATGGAGGCAGTTTGTTATTACAAGCAGGGACGGAGGATGCCACTTGCAGCCAGTGGGTAGAGGCCAGAGATGCTGCAAACATTCTACGTTACAAAGGACTGATCCAGTCCACAATGTCAATGGCACTGAGGGTGAGAAACGCAACACTCCACTTTGGTTCAGTTGATCTAACTTGTGTACAACCTACTTGCAGGGGCTGTGCAGTCAACTAAGTAGAACTACACGTCTCTCTGCTAACCTCACGTCTCTCCGCTAACCTCCGCGCACAGAAATGAAGGACCAGGTGAAGGTGGCCCAGTCTGCCTCACAGGGTTTCCTGGGTGTAGTGTGCTCAATCTTTGTGTCTGAACCAGCCCTTCTGAGAGATTTGGGATGTAAATCTTCCATCATGCTTTCTTATGAACACTTCAAATCAGGAAATGAGACTCCAATGAAGCCCAAGTTGATATACCATGCCTTCTCCAAAGCAGTGAATGGCACCTGAGTGAATACTTGCAGTTCTCTGCCTGGAGGGCATCTTTTGGGCAGCGGGTATTGGTGACCCTCCCCCTGGAGTAGGGAACGGCTATCCTCTCCAGCATTCTTGCCTGGAGAATCCTGTGGACAGAGGAGCCTGGAGGGCCGCAGTCCATGGGGTCGCAAGGAGTCGGACAGAACTGAAGCAGCTTAGCACACATGTGCTGCTGACCCTCATAGAGACAGCAGCAAGAGTATCAAGAGAGGTAATACCCCCAGCAGGCAACCTTAATGAAAAGATGAGTTGGTAAAATAAGTTTTACTCCCTTCCTCACCTCTCATGGGACCGGTACATTCCAGAGTGGCTAAGTGCTCACAGTGGGGCCCTTCTGGGTTCATTTCTATCATCATCTTACATTCCCACTCTACAACCAGTGTTTTCTGGGGTTCTATCACAAATAAACTTCTTATACTGAGATGTTCATCTGAGGTTCTGCTTCTAGGGAACACAAAAATGAAACAAATCTCGAAATATGTGACACTATCAGATACGAATGCCACACGGGAAAATGAAGTGGACAGAAAGGTACACAGAGAGATCAGAGTCACTTATGGTGCAAAAATATACCTTCAAAAAACCATTATTCATAGAGAACAGCCAAGTCACTGCATCCACAAAACAAGAGGATGCTATAGATATAAAAAGAACGAACAATGAGACCAAGAAAATGTGCTGGAACTTAGCAACAGAACAGATAAACTTTCTAAAGATTCAATACAAGAGTTGTAGATACAAATCTAGTAACTGACCGTGAAAATGAACAAACACGGCAGAGAACGGCAATCAGAGGGAAAGGTAACGACAAAGATTAGCTTCTTGCTGGGTCAGTACAGAGGGTCCTGTATCCAGCCACCAGGATCTGCACCCTGAGGCACTGACACCAGAGGAGAGGAACTGCTGGACACAACACCAGAGCGTGTTCCAGAACCGGAGCAACAGAGCCTTCAGACCACAGGCCCCAATCCACTCAGCAAACCGCCCCCTAAATTTCTTAGTTGTTTTTTCTTCATGACATTCCCAGGCACAAAGAAATACCTAACAATTCGATTTACTAAGTAGCTAAGTCCTAACAACATAGTACATCTTTGAAAAAAATGAAAGGGTGAGTCGCTCGGTCATGTCTGACTGTCTGTGACCCCATGGACTATAGGCCTGCCAGGCTCCTCTGTCCATGGGATACTCCAGGCAAGAATACTGGAGTCATTCCCTTCTCCAAGAGATCTTCCCGACCCAGGGATTGAACCCAGATCTCCTGCATTGCAGGTAGATTCTTTACCATCTGAACCTTCAGGGAAGCCCCTAGTGCATCTTTATGTCCTGAAAAATTAGCGTTTGTTGGGCACTATGCAACTTCTCAAGCCTTGAAATCATATTGGATACTGCTGCCTCCATTTTCTGTTCCACACTACTTTTCACTTAGCACTTATTTTAATTTAATTTCTTATCATAGCAATTGCAGAAAATCCATCTTTGCAAAGATATTGACATCACTGAAGGAATGTAGCAATTTAACGTTGAAACTCCCTTTACTGGTCTGCCTGGGGTACAACAGATGCTGCTGCTTTCCTTGAAACTTTAAAATGTTCCACATGGTGTCCTGGTGAGTTCACTGGTGCACCCTATGGAACCTTGGTACAGTTTGGGAACTACCGCTCCGGTCTGTTGCTGCTGCTAAGTCACTTCAGTCATGTCCAACTTTGTGCGACCCCATAGACGGCAGCCCACCAGGCTCTGCCGTCCCTGGGATTCTCCAGGCAAGAACACTGGAGTGGGTTGCCATTTCCTTCTCCAATGCATGAAAGTGAAAAGCGAAAGTGAAGTCGCTGTCGTGCCCGACTCTTAGCGACCCCATGGACTGTTGGTGTCCCTTAAAGTGCTTAGAAGAATGATTACCAAAAGCCTCACACCTTGTCAAGTTACTCTACACAACTGAGACTATCAGAGATAAAAAAGAAATATTAAGACTTTCCAGAGATAAGAAATAGTTCACACATGAGAAAGAGAGAAGGAGAATGGCATGAGACCAGCGAGAAAAGAGACCAAAGAAATTACCATGTGTTTGCTTCCCAAATGCCCTTTCTCAGAAAGCTGCTGAAGACTGTGCTCCAGCAAAACTGGGGAGTGAACAGACAGTGGAGGTGATGCTTGACCAGGAGAGCGGGGAAGCCGAGGACAGCCCGAGGAGGATGGCCACAGCCAGGCCAAGATGGAGCCGCCAGAGCGGCAGGGCTCCAGGAGCAAAACAAGCAGAACAGGTGGATTATTTGATATGTGTGAACATTTCAAAAAATTATTGCTAGAAATTTGACACGTTAGTGCTGCATTCGGAAAAAAAAATTGAGCTAGGCTTAAGAAAACAAAGCAAATGGAAAAAAAAGAGAAAAACTGTTAGTATTAATAACTGCGAGAATCCTGATCATAGAATACTACTTAACTGGAAAATGGAGCAATACTGACATCATTCTAATTTTATATACATAAACCAACTTAGTAATGGCTAAATTTGATATATCAAGAAATAGCAGTATAGACATATTATTCAGAATATTAGAATATGTATTCTAGTATGTAAAAATATGTATTCCAGTATTTTAAATAGTCTGCCCATACTGCTATTAGAATATTCTAAATAATATGCCTATATTGCAATATATTCTAATATTCTGGGGAACAGGAGAGAAGATATGAGGGAGGGTAGGTGAAGGAATGCTATAAACATGAATTATTTTGATTTAGAAAAATTCTAAAAATGAAGTAGAGAACAGAGCAAAAAAGAAAAGCCATTAACTTGATCTTCTACACAGACGAAAGGGTGTTTCAGACGAAAGTGCATGAGGCACAGGGCCCCAAAGAACAATGTAATTCCTGTGTTTTATGTTCCTTTCTCCTTGTGTGGTCCTCCCGGGCAAGTCACCTCTTCTGGGAAGCACTCCTTTCCACTTCATGTAGACTTAGTACCTTCAGATACTCCATAAGTTCTGTTATAAGATTTCCTCCTTTGTAATTTATATGCTTATAAAACTTATTTGTAATTTATATAAATGCAGTTTATTACTCTACACCTGTCTCCCCCTCCAGGCTGTTCCATTTAGAACAGCAGGAATTTCATTTCATTCCTCTATAGATTTTTGCTTCAATCTACCAACAAGGTCCACCTTACTAACCATCCTAAGACAAATGGTTTTCTTCCTTTGTTTCTGCTTTGGTTGCACCGGGTCTCTGCCGCAGCGTGCGAGCTCTCTCTCGCGGCAGTGCTGGGCTCCTCTGGTCGCAGGGGCTTCACAGGGTCTCCTCAGTCGCAGCACCGGCTGCACGGAGGGGCTTGGCTCCCCGACCAGGGATCGAATAGACCCACACCCCCTGCATCGGAAGGTGGATTCTTAGCCATCGGACCACCAGGAAAGCACCGAAAAATTATTTTAATAACTAGTTTTAATAACTAATTTTGCACCATAACTCGTAATTCAAACTCCCCCCCCCCCACGTTTTTTTCTTCTTCTTCATATTTTATCATCTCTGAATTGGGGAATGGCCTTAAAGTTTCTGAAGGCCTGGATGGAAACCAAGTTCTTACATAGAGTAGTCATAATTTTTCCTCTCATTCATCAAGGGCCCTCCCAATCTGAGGACACTTTAGATTATCTATCTGCCTAAGTACTTGTTAACATTCACACTGACATTCTAAATTTAGATCTAAATATTTATTAGAACCAACTTGCAATTCAGGGCTTCCCTCGTGGTTCAGCAGTAAACAATTCACCTGCCAATGCCAGAGATGCAGGTTCCATCTCTGAGTCGGGAAGATCCCCTGGAGAAGGGCATGGCAATCCACTGCAGTACTCTTGCCTGGGAAATTCCATGGACAGAGGAGCATGGTGGGCTATAGTCCATGGAGTCACAAAGAATTGGACATGACTTAGTGACTAAACAACAACAGAACTTGCAATCAGAATCACAGGGGATGTGTTTTTCCCTCTTTCCACCACTACCAAGTTTGAAATGAGTTCCTTTGTTGTGCCTATCTGTGTGATGGCTTAATTTTCATTTAACCCTGCACTGAAGGGATAACATTTTGGTGTCCCAATTTTAAGCAAGTATCCTGTAAGACTCCCCATCTTAGTTTTTTCTTTCCTAAGGATACATAAATTTATCTTCCACTGGATGGTCTCTTGGATTCCACAAAATACAGTACTAAATAATAAAATAATAAAAAAAGACTAAAGTATATTTTTATTTAGTAACAGTTACATATTTTACATTTTTAAATAAAAACACGGGTTTCTTTGGGCTAATAAGATCTTGGCATTCCTATAATTACTAGAAAAATTTTCAAAGAGTTTTGAATTTTGCTTTTTTGGTTAAATCCTTATTTGCCTACTATCCCTTCACAAAACACTTTTCTTCATGTTCCTGCATATCAGCATTTTAAGACACAGTTCACATTTTTCCACTAAAAACCACAGCAGCCTACGCTGTGGTTTGGTTGAAGGAAAGTATCTGAGGTGACTAAAAATCATCAATGAAATACAGTCTTGTGGGATTGTAACTCACCCCCACATGGCAAACGAACTCTGCTAGGCCATCTCTTACATCAGCCAGTTTCTTAGCATGGTAAATCCCAAACTGTCCCCTGTGCCTGCATTACAGAACCTATGACTGAACCCTCTATCCAGAAACAAGACTTAGCTAAGCATGAGATCTGACATACTGTATGGTCAGTCATCATTTAGTGCAGACTACGTTCCAGGCAATGAGCTAACCACTTCACACATGCAAATACTCTACTCCTCATGATGAACCTACTAATTAAGAAACTGAGGCGTGTCGTTAAATACCTTGCACAAGATCACAAGCTAGAAAGCGGTTGCATGCAAATTTAAGCCCAGACAGAATACATCTAAAGCCTACTCTCTAAACCACTGCTTTTTACCTCTTTGAGGAAAAAAAAAAAAATTGCAACAGGAAGAAACAAGGGCAGTCTGAACAGCAATGCAAACAAACTGGACATGTCAGTTGCAGCATCCTCAGCAACTGCTAAACTTCAGTCACAGCCGCTTGCATCTGTGCACAGGCTGACACTTCAGTCCACAGAGAGGAGAAGCAGTCTTGAAAAGTACTGAGCTAAAGTATGGGGCATCCTTTTAATTTCCATGATAACCACGATTAATCATGAACTTTTCCATCTTGCCTATTTCGTGTTGGGGATGGGGCTCATTTGCCTGGGTCTGTTTGGACATTTACTTCCTGGTGCACATTACATATTTTCTCATAAGTCTCACTCTGCAGGCCAGAGCTAAAGGCAAGTGCTATTATAGATCAAAGCCAGTGAAGTGGGTAATGAGGTTTGGTGTATAAAACACGTTATAAACGTGGGGGGAAATTCTGGCTTTTCTTTAACATTAACTGCTTTGAAATGCATCATCTGAAGTAGAATTCTCAGTAGGCCACAGGCTGCCAGAGAGGAACTTCCCCTCTACACGGACCACGGTAGCCTTGGTTAGATGTGTTTCACAAATGTAGACCCTGTGCAATGAGCTATTTTTAACACATATTCCATGGTATGTGTTAAAATGCACCACTGAATGAGAGGAGCAACCCCTCGCCCAGCAGAAAGAAGGAAAAGGTCAGCTTCACTTAAGGAATATGGTCTGAATTCTCAGACTGATACATAAGCTTAAAAAAGAAACAATTAAAATATCTAAGCAGACAGTTTTCATCTCCTCCAGTAGAAAGTGTTCTTACTTATTTGGACATGGAGGTCCCTGAGCCACAGAGGGGGCAAAGGCAAAGTGGTTCTAAACATAGCATGAAAAGGATAACTTCCCTTTCCCATCACTTGTAAAGTCATGTCTGGCCCCTCTTTTGTTAACTGTCTTTCAAGGCTGGTCTATGTTAAGTAAGTGCTTCCTGGATTTATAAAGTCCTTTCTTCACCCCTCTTCTCGACAGGGAAAGGTTCGGTTTCCTTATCAGATGCCAAATGTTTATCGCTGTGGTCTAATAGCATGAGTGCTGGAGGATGGGAGTCGTAAAAAAGGGTCATTGATACGTCCCCTAATTCCTTCTCTCTCTCCCTCCTTCCTTCTGCCTGTCCTGCCATTTCTTCCTCCCTAACACATTCTAACAGCTTAACGTATGCCAGGTGCATGCATGGATGCTCAGTCGCTCAGTTGTGTCCAATTCTTTGCGACCCCATGGACTGTAGCCCACCAGGCTCCTCTGTCTGTGGGATTCCCCAGGCAAGAATACTGGAGTGGGTTGCTGTTTCCTCCTCCAGGGCATCTTCCTGGCCCAGAGACTGAACCTGAGTCTCTTCCATCTTCTGCATTGGCAGGCGAATTCTATACTACTGCACCACCTGGGAAGCCCAATGTATGCCAGGTACTATTGCTTTATATTCTGCAGTAAAAATCACCCTATTTGTCTTACTAATCTCCACTACTTCACATGCACGTATGTTAAGTTGCTTCAGTTGTGTCTGACTCTGCAACCCTATGGATGTAGCCCGCCAGGCTCCTCTGTCCATGGGCTTCTCGAGACAAGAATACTGGAGTGGGTTGCCATGCCCTCCTCCAGGGGATCTTCCCGACTCAGAGATCAAACTTGAGTCTCTTATGTCTCTTGCATTGACAGGGGGATTCTTTACCACTAGCACCACCTGGGAAGCCCTCCAAGTACTGCACAATCAGCCTTAATTGCCCTACCTCACTGCTTACTGCAAGAAGAAGCCACGTCCTATTCCTCTGAGGCTTCTCCTAGTCCCTGCATGATGTCTTGGGCTGGTGTCAGTGTGCAGCAGAAAAGCTGATGGAGTGTTAGATAACCTGATTTCCAGCTCCATCACTGACAAAGTAACCTGGGACCAGTCACCCAACCCTGGCATTTCCATTTCCTCCTGTACAAAAGGGGAATTATAACAGCTGTCCACTCATCCACAAAGGGGTGATCTGGAGACAAAATCATAATGCATGTGAAGCCCCTCTACAAACCTAAGTCCTGCTCAGGGAGGTGCCCCCAAGTATAGTTCAGGATCAGGTGCCCACACCCCAGGGCAGCTGGGTGGGCACAGGGGGCCACTCACCTCACTAGTCTCGCCAACTTCATGCTAGAAGCATGCTTGAGGGAGTGAGCTTATGGAAATATGAAACCAAGTGTGACATTTCCCTGACTCAAACACTTCACCCTCAGAATGAAATCCAACTCTAACAAGCCCTACCAGCCTTGACCCTGCTCGATCCTCTCATCTTTTCTCACTCCTGCCCCTCAGCAAGGTCTAAAGGGTACATTCTTCCCACTCAGACTCAGGTACAGCTGACAACCAAGCTCTTTTTTGGGCTGAGGCACTGGCCTTCTGCTAGCCCAAGGGGGGTTCAGCTTCCCTTCCCATGGGCAACCATTGCAGCCCATAAAACCCTTTGAAGTTCAAATTTTCATCCAGTTCTGAGGCCATACGCCAGCAAACTCGCTACCCTTCTCCTGCACCCCTTCTCCCTGTCCGCTGCCCCCAGCACTGCAGAAAGTGGTGGTGAAAGTGACATTTCAGCGACTCCCCACACCAAGCACTCCTGGGTGGCACTGAGGAAGCAGCTTTGAGCGACAGGGTGAATGTCAACAACCGTCTCTGACGTTCTCGCTTGAGTCTCCAGTTTTCGAGTTCAGTTCCACGGGAGACTTTTGTACTCAAGGATTATACTGCCCACCCCTCACCTCCACTCTCAGAACATTCTACACTCCTTGATCTCAACAAATTCTGAAGAAACTGATTTTATTGTTGCTTCAGCTACAAACAGGTTGATATAGTTCAAATTATGATTTTACTATTAATATAAGGGCAACCCCCCCACCCGCCCCGCTCCTCCACCCAAAGCTTCCAAAGGCATTTGTGCAGGTGTGCCCTGCCCTACTCCAGAGCGTGCGCTCCTGGAGTCATGGGGCACAACATCTGCACGGCTGGACGCAGGGTCCCTGTTCTCCACTCCCGAAAAAGGGAAATGAGTCTGTAGTGTGAAGATTTCTGATCTTAACTTTGATGCGCGTTTGGTTTGACACTGACTTAACTGGCATAGTTTATTCACTATTTAAAGTCTGAATTGCAGTTTAGTCTCTCTGCTCGCCATGTGTCCAACAATGGAGGCTCCATCACGTTGCAAATCTGGGCCATATCGCGGCAGACCCCTCTCGACAGCCAGACACTTGGTGATTAAGTTGGGCTCACTGTCCATTCCTGCCTCTCCCTCCGGGTGGCCGCACAATGACCGTTTCCGGTCCGTGGCTGCCGCCTGATGTCAGCACGCGAGGAGCGCGAAGAGCATCTTGAGTCCAATAACTGATGACACGTCCGCTGACTCAAGCAGACAGCTGAAGCAGAAGTCAGTGTCAGTCTCACCTTGAGCTTTTAAGTCTGACAGACCTGGGTCTTTTCTGTTAGTTGAAGCAAATAACCTGTTATCTATCAGCTTCAGTTTCCATTCAGTAAAATTAGCAAGAGTAGCACTAGCCTCAAAGAGTTACTCCAAGTGTAACAGCAACAAGGGCAACAAACGAGGGCGCGCACACTAAGTCCTCAAGAGCTGTGAGCTGCTGCTGCGACTGCTTTTGCCCAGAGCAATGGTCTCCTGAGGTTACAGTTCTGTAGTACAAGAAAAATAAAAAATGAAATAAAAATGTAAAAATATAAACTCTAGGAGAGGAATAGGGAAAGTCTGTTCCTTAGAAGGGACAAGTTCATCTTCATTTGAATTATAGAAACTAAGCACAGCAGGCATTTGATATATGCCCCCTGCTTCCTTTAAGAAAATGCTCAGAGTACTCTTCCTTATAGCAGCCCAGTAAATAAACGTTTATGTATTCTCATTTTTCAGAAGACACTGAGGCTCGGGGAGGTTAAGATCCTTCTACGACAGAATCTAAGACTAGAATGCAGGCACTGAAATTTGCTGGGCTTCATTTCGGAAGAAATGTAGCCCTTGATTACATTACTAGCGTCTGTACATTAGCAGATGGACAGAGGAGCCTGGGGGCTACGGTCCACGGGGTTGCCAAGAGCTGACGCGGCTGATCGAGGCGCACACACCGTTAGTACACGCAGCGAGTTTCCACTAGGGGGCACACGTCACGAAATGAGCGGTTGTATCAGCATTCGTTGAAGAACTCAACGAGTCTCCATCTGCTCCCTCAAAAAAACAAACAAGAAAAAGCAATCTACGTAAAAAAAAAAAAGTATTTGCCATATAAATATATATTTAATGCCGCTCCCTTAGCCCTCTCATCCAACTAGATTACATCGGCACAGTCTTTCCTATGTAGAAATTCTGGAATCAAGATGGCATTTCCGCGCAGGAGCAGTGGACAGGTGAGTTTTAAAAGCCCTTCTGGTGGTTCTGGTAAGTCCCTTCAGCTGGGAACCCTGTACTAGAACTAGCCAAGCTACGAGGGAGAAGTTGTGTGCTATTTGATTTGATGATACATGACCACCTCATTTAGGATCAATACTCTCAGAAGAAGAGATACTGTTTTGGTGGGGAGGAGGTTTCTGGTTTATCTTAATAGCAGTTGATTTCTGAACACTCAGGCTTAGAATAAGACTGCTGCCCAAACAAAGTCCAGGTGGGTCTTGTCCAGGAAGCCCACAAGTCTTCCCCTAAAGCTCCTGCCTGTAACATAACAATCTGTTGTAAGACTGTTACATTTAGAGGTTTTTACAAAACTCACTTTTCAGTTGCCGCACCAAAAAAAGTCAGACAACTGCTTGAATTATTTTCTTGACTAAATTTATTTTTAACTCCCGGAATCATATTTTCTTCTTCTTCAGGGGAGAGGTAGATTTTAAAATTTCTTTGCTAAGTCACTATTCACTAAATTGAAACGGAGGGGGAATAAAACAAAAGACATAATCAAGGGCAGTGCCTGAAATAGAAATGACCTGCCTTTGTGCCCCCTGATATTCTGCTGTAATATTGCAAGCCGAGCAGGTGTCCAGCCGTTTACAGTCCAAACTACACTTGCTCCAGATTCCACCTGCCCCTTGTCACACAAGCCAACACACACTTGAATCAAGAAACTTTTTTCTATTTACTTATGTTAATAATCAAGCCAAAGCAAATAGCCTTCCACTTTCTGGATCCCGGGTAGCAATTAAATATGAAGACATCGCAAATACTCTAGACAAATAAGGGTTGGGGGAACCTTCTGTATTCTAGGCCAGGAAGTGGGCCACCATGGACCAGAGTTGCATCAGCTGTGACAGGGAAGAGCAGTTGGTTTCCAAACTTCAAACTTTCTCGGTTTCACAGGTCGCATTGCAACTTCATGGGTGAGCAGGAAATCGACTCAAGTTCTTAATTTAGGACTTAAATCAACCACCAGTTTACAAGGTCTCAGTTGAAACATTCTGTTTCAATGGCCATGGTTTCATTTATTCATTTACTCAGCAGGCATGACATGGAGCTCAAGGGAGAGGACCCATAATCAAATAAAAGACCCCAGACAACTCAATCTACAGTGTGTGGGGGCAGCTGGCTAAACAGACACAAAGAGGAACGTACTCCACAGCTGAGCGGCAGACAGGGACACAGAGGGAGAGACGGGAGCGCAGTTGTGGCAGGAAAGACGTCCACCCCCTCAGCGCCCCCACCGCCCCTCTTCCGCACAGACGGACACACAGCCACACCAGGACACACAGCCACACCAGGACACACGCCGCAGACCATCCTACTCACACTCTGTAACCGGGGTAACGGGGCCTTCAGGTCTCAAGAGAGGAGGTGCTAAGACACTTCACGAGCGGGGGAAACTGTTTACAAACGTAAAGTTGTTTCCACACCACTCCGAGGGGGTGCAGGGGAAACATAGGGAAAACTCAGGCAGGAAAAAACACTCCACCAGCCCTCCACCCAGAGCGACCTGGAATCCAGACCGACCGGCCAGGCACCTGGCAGCAGAAGCAAACTTTTGCGTAAAGCTGCAGCACACCTCCCAGCCTCGGCACGACTCGCCAGAAGCCCCGTTTCCAATTTGGAAGGAGGGAAGCCGGGAAGGGTGGTGGGAGTGTTGGCATTCACACGTGGCCCCCTCTCTCGGACCCCTGTGAGACTCAAACCCCCACCGCCTTTTGTACGCCCGGCTGCCCAGGCTTCTGAGAGAAAATCGTGCCCGAGCAGAGTCGCGGTCACTCGGTGAGCCGGCTCCGTAACGTGGCCGTGAACCCCTCACCGCCAGCTTCACCTGCAGCCCCTACACGACACCGGGATTTCGCGCGGATAAAAACGAGGCAAAGTGCAGGCCGCCCCCGGTCCTCTGCCGGGCAATGGGTAGGGGCTCAAGAAAGCTCGCTCGCCCGGCCCTTCCCTCCAGCCCTGCCAGGTCAACGCCCAGGACGACCCTGGGGTGGAGACGAGTTGCCCCCAGGAGGGTAGAAGTTGTCACAACTCGGCGCGCTGCGGCCTCCGGAGGGCGGCTGCAGGCGGGGCGCGTGCGGACGGGGTGGAGGCGGGGAGGGAGGTAGAGGGGGGCGCGCACCCCGGGGGGCGTGCGGACGGGGCGGGGGGTGGGGTGGGGTGGGGTTGGGTGGTGGGTGGAGAGGGGTGGGGCGGAGGGGCGGAGGGGGGGCGCACCCAGAGCCGCGCGCCCCGCGATGGCCCCCGGGGGGGGCGTGCGGACGGGGCTGCGGGGGTGGGGTGTTGGGGGAGCTCCCCGCCCGCCCCGCGCCGGTCCCTCACCTTCCAGCAGCACCTCGCGGCCCGCGCGCTTCAGCGCCTGCACCGCCTCATCGTGGGTGGCGTCGCGCAGGTCGGCGCCGTTCACCGAGAGGATGGCGTCGCCCACGTAGAGCGCCTGGGTCTGGTCAGCCGCCAGCCCCTTGAAGATCTTGCTGATGAGGATGGGCATCTTGTTCTCCTTGCCGCCCTTGATGCTGATGCCCAGCCCGCCCAGCTCCTGCTTCAGCACCTTCACGCCGCGCTTCTGGCTGCACACGGCCTCGGGCACCCGCTCGGGCGGGTCGGTGAAGGCGGTGCGGACCCCGGCGGCCGCCTCCGCGGGCCCCGCGCCCCGGCGGGACGAGGCTCCGGCGGCCGCCCCGAGGCCGTTGGCCGCGCCGTCCTCGCAGCTCAGCAGCAGGGCGTCCTCGCCCAAGTTCACCAGAACTTTGTGCCAGCGGTCCCGCACCAGAACTTCCAGCAGCCCGCTGCGCGGCGCGCGGCCGCCCCCGCCGGCCGGCCCCGCCGCTACCGCCATCTTTCCGGCATTCTCCAACGCGCGCCCGCGGGGCAAAGTGCGGGGGGCCGCGCGGGGAGCGACGAGCGCGCCGGGGGAAAGCCGCGAGGGCCGCGCGGGGAGCGACGAGCGCGCCTGCGGGGAGGACGCGGCTCCGCTCCGGACTCGCCGAGCCGCCCCGCGCGAGCTGGCGGCCGCTCTCGGGCCGGCCCCCGGCCTGATCTGGGCGGGGTGGAGCGACCTAAAAGGAGAGACGGAACAGGAGGGGAGAAAAGAGCCAGCTGCAAAAGCCCGACCGAGGGGGCGGGACGGCTGCGCGCCGGGCGGGGACGGGCGGGGCCGCGGCCGCTCACCTGTCCCGCCGCCACCGCCCCCCGCGCGCGCGCGCCGCCCCGGAGGGCCCCACGCCGTCCCCGGGACCCCACGCAGCCCCGGCCCTCTCGTCTCCCCGCCCCGCCCCGGGGACCCCACCCTGCTCCAAGGGACCCCACGCAGCCCTGGCCCTCTCCTCTCCCCGCCCTGCCCCGGGGACCCCACCCCGCTCCAGGGACCCCACGTCTCCTCCGGGAGCCCGGCCCCCGAGGACCCCCACTCTGCCCCGGGGACCCCACCCCGCTCCAGGGACCCCACGCCCTCTCCGGGACCCCGTCCCGCCCCGAGGACCCCCACCCTGCCCAGAGGACCCCCTTACCGCGGGCGCGCGCCGCCTCGCGCGGTCTGGGTGTCCGGCGCTCCTCCTCCCTCCCCCACGGACGCTCCCAAGCCCGCGCCCCCCTCACAGCCTCTGCCCGATCGCCCCTCAGTCTGAACCCCAGCCGAGTCTAGATTGAAGCCTCCTCTCTTCCTCCTCTTGCCCAGGTCTTACCTGTCTCTCCTCTCCGCCGGGACGCCCAGGTGGACTCAGAGGCCCCAGGTTCCCCGAGAGTCACGAGGGAAAGGCTGGCCCGCGAATCCCAAGTGAAACGTCAGCACAACTCGAGTGCGGGACACAGTCTTTAAAGGCAGGACATCTTTGTGCCGGGTCTTGGGAGACGTGTCTCCGTCTGCCCCAGGCCCCAGGGACAGATGCTCTTCCAGTCCTAGCGGAATATATGCTCCCTGCTTCTGACCTATCTCCCTACCCGCCGCGCCACCCCAAATGCTTCCTGTGACTTTCTTTATCCCGAAGATCCAATAGAGAAAGTCCATCTTAAAGAACGCAGTTGCAATGGATTGTGTCTCCAAAGTTTCTTTATGGGTGACTTATTTGCAGCTTAAGCTGCGTTTTTCCTGGGATGAGACATTATAATCCCTGGTTACCTTCCCAGTGGTAAGGTAAGCACTGGAAATGCCAATGTAACCCTTAGATGACTCTTTCAGAACCAGCCTAGTCCCTGAAACTCCTCAAGTTCTCCTCCACCCGACAGCAGGCCTCACGGAGCTCTGGAAGCGTTTCACATTTCCCAGTTATTAATACCTCCCTTCCCCACTTCTCTGTGCCCTCTCTCCAAAAACAAACAAAAAATTCACCAATCCCAGAATTCCTAAATGTAAACCCGACCCAGCAAAACATCAGGAGGAAAGAAGCCTTAGGAACACATTCCCACCGATGCGTATCATCACTGAAACTTCTAACCCTTCCAGCATGACTCACAGTTTTAAATAAGAATGTTTAAAAAATCCAGACCAATCCCCAAAGATTGGGTGGTTGGTATTCCAGGCCGGGACCCAGGATAAAATGGAAACACTGGATTTCCTTTTTTTTTTTTTTTGAAGTCACTGCAGGTAGGTCAAGGGGAAGGCTTAGATTTATACTTCTGCCTGCAGCACCCTCATTTCCAGTACTGCTAACCCACCAGTGCTCTAAAAGCTGTTTATCCTCTCATTAGCCGTCCTCAGGGCCGGACAGCACCGGCAGCGCCCTGCTGGGTGGGAAGCCGGAGGGTCCCACCCTCTGTTTAGAGACGCAAGTCCGGAGCGTCTGCCAAGTGCGCTGAGATGGAGGTGGGCGCCAGAAGGCCAGTGTGATGATTTAGAAATCAACCCAGCTCTGCCCTGGGACTGACATCTCTATCCACGTCGCACCTGGATCTCCCTCTGCGGTCGAGCGATGTCAGAGGCCCAGGCATAACTAGAAGTAATGTATCGATTTGTCATCAGAAACTGCGAGCTCTGGGATGGAAATTTCTCAGAATCCCCACAATAGGCACATTTTTTCCAGGTAAGCAAACCTACGTGGGAAGGAGTAGGTTTCTTTGTTGAAAGTGGCATCAGAAGCAGAGCAAATATTCATTATCATTAGGCCCAAGGTGTGCCTGTCAGCCAGAGACGGCTTTGCCAGTGGAATTGGAATAACAGCCCTATTCTAAACACTTTACACATGTCAACTTAATCCTCCCGGGAATTCTTGGGATGTTAACACTTCCTATTATCATCACTCCTATGTCACAGGTGGAAAAGTGGAGATGCAGAATTTTAAAACTAGCCCTGGTCCTGTAGCTGATAAATGGCAGAGTCAGGGTATGAACCCAGGTGTGAAGAGTTTGGACTCTTCACCATTATCCTCCTCTCTCCTAAAAAATGCTCAGACCCCGTTGGCCTCAATGTTCAGCTTGCATGGAGGACAGCGTATCCACTGGGAGGGAGGCCCTGAGGGTTAGGCCCCTTCCCCTAGAAAGGTGCAGACTTCCCAGATGGCTCAGTGGTAAAGGGTCCACCTGCCAATACAGGAGACACAGGTTCAATTCCTGGGTGGGAAAGATCCCCCTGGAGAAGGAAGTAGCAACCCACTCCAGTATCCTCGCCTCACGGATAGAGGAGCCTGGTGGGCTATAGCCCAGAGAGTAGAATGGGTCAGACCGGACGTGGCATCTCAACAACTAGCGAGGTGCAGCCAGCTTTGTCTCTGGCCTTTCCTGCTCCCCAGGCTCAGAGGACACCCACTCCCCTAGAGTTAGCACATTCTTTTCTTCAGATGTGTTAGTAGGTTGGAGCTGATGATGGCTATGGTCTTGCTGGCCTAGAAGCCCTGTCTTATCCCTCAGACACCTCTGCACACCTGGCCCAATTAGGAAAGCTGCTGGCTCTCAAAGGTAAGCTTGATCTAATTTCTTGGTACTAGGCAGGACTACCACGCAGTAGCCCTGTAATACATACAATCAGGACAGATTATGTTCTCTTCGGTCTCCCCTTGTGAAGAATGGCCCCTGAACAGGTCTGAAAAGACTCCCGGCGTCCTCACTTTACGAGTGTGGCGTTTGAAGCTGAGCAGAGCAGTGACTGCGTTAAGGCCCCGTGATCAGTCTGTGACAAGCCACAACTGGGCTGGCGCGACTGCCCGTCCACCTTGAGCATTCCAGAAGTGACACCTCAAGTCCCCTCCTCCTTTTTTTAATCAGATTTCTTTTACTCAGCTCTGGTTCTGTTTCCTCCTTCGGTCCTCTGCTTTTGACTTCCGTCTCCACCCAGCCCGAAGTGGTATCTTCTGTGGGTGCATCTTTGCTGTGGGAGGTGCGTTTTCCTGCAAAGGGGGTGGACCTTGGCCTGCAGAAGTCCTTGGCCACGGGGCGAGGATGCCTGAGGCGCAGGAGCAGCCCGTGGGGAAGGGGCTGTGTCCGCTCCCTTTCCACAAAGGGGTTTGTCCCCTGCCCTGTCCCAGGCACTGTTCTAGGGGCTGCACTGTGACGGGGGAGCAGACAGACGGTAGGACGTGCCCTTGGAGGCGTCCATCATAGTGGGCCACAGGGTGGAGGTGGAGAAAGACTGCAGAGGTAAGATGCTTTCATGGAGAAGTAAGTGCCAGGAAGAAACTACAGCAGGGCAAGAGGGTCTAGAGTGACTCGGGGAAAGGTTTTTCACAAGTAACAACAGGGCATCTTTCACAAGATTCATGTGCTGGCGCTGTAAGGAAGCAAAGCTGTTCGTCATCACTGGCTGAGCCAGAACAAGGCTGAAGTTGAGGGCAGGGGGCCCAGTCATGCCCTGATCTGACCCTCTGCTGCGAGGCTGCTGAAGCCTCATGGAGACCTACTGAGGAGTCTTAACTGGTAACAGAGACCTCTTTAAGAAACCAGAAGTTGCTCTGGTGCAGTTCTTGGCCCAAGAGGATCCACAAAGCTAGTTACTTTCTGTTAGAAGAAGATTCCCGTCGAAGACTCCACACTGGCTCTCAAAGCTTCCTCAAAGCACGTGAGGAGTGACTCTTACTTTCAAGATAAAGTAGTGGGACTGAGGGATGAGACGCGTGAAGAGCGCTGGCATGCCCCAGGAGGCCTGCAGGCACATCATCCATTGTAAACAGGTTGGCCAGCACCCTCTGTTGCAGAGACTGGTATTCAGCTGGGTGGATCCTTGGTAAACCAGATAGACCACCACCCAGACTCTCAGCCAGCCAGTTGGTCAGGTGAATTGTTTGATTGCTCATTGTGTTGAGAATGTGGTGGTGGTGACCTTTTTGGGAGCAGAGCCAGCCCAGGGCAGAATTGTGATGCAGTTAGATACTTATCCTCTCTCTCCTCTTATTGAGTTCCATTCTCTCTGGTTCTCTTCCGTAACTACTTCTGCTAAGACAAACCATATCCAGTCTTTTAATATCTGTGGTCTAAATTTAAGTCACTTTCCTAAAGGATCTTAACTTTGATTCTTTTTAAAAACTGTAGGATAGGTAAGATGTCACATTAAAGACATTGGATAAAATGACTCTAAGACTCTGGTAGGCAAGATGCATCCCACCAAATACTAGGAGCCTTAGCAAGCTGGCCTGAGGAGGCATTGAAGATGTCCCAGTAAACAGGCGAAGAGGAATAAGAAATCAGAGGTTTCTTTCATACACATCTTTAAATAGCAAGGAAGTGAAAAGTCAAAGGATGATACTTGGAAAATGTTGAAAGCAGAATTGGTTTGGTCTGGCAATGTATTTGAATATGGGAGCAAAGGGAAAGTGTTTATGGGGAGAGAAATTCATAATTATTATGCTAACTTTTGAATTGCTTCTCTTCATAACTAAACTAGAGCCTCACAAAAATAGCCCCAATTAACTAGAAAACTTGGAAACCCAGAGACAGAAGACATATTTAAAGGCAAAGGGCTACTGCCCTACTTCTGAAATGAAAATTCAAGCCATCTGAGGCATCATAAGACACTATATTTACTTGAAGTAGCCACTGGACTAAACTCCAAGTTGGCCGTCGATGCTTGAAATCTCTGACCTGCTTGGTGAAGGGACAAAAAAAAACCTAGAGCAAGCAAGAGGCTGAGCCTGGAGGCAGTCCCAGGCAGCGGCCTGAGTTTACCATCTCTGTGGGTGATAAGACTGCACTGCAGGGGAGGGGATTGTGGCGAAGGCAACTGGAGAAGTTCTCAGGACCACCCGAGAATAGAAAGGCAGGTCTCAGGAGCAGCCCGAACGACGGTTCGGCTAAACAGCATGGAAAAATACTTTTGGAAGTATTTTAAAGGAGAAAACAAATTGCTGTAGACTGACTAGAATTTCTGTTTTCCATGTTTCTGTTCCGTGTTAGTTTCTCCAGCACTGGGGATACCATGGCTATTATAAAACTGCAGTTTCAAGGAAACACCTGGCAATTGTTCTTAATGGTGGGAGGGAAATAGAAACACCTGGGGGCCATGTTAGAAAGGCAGGTATCGGATTCAGTAATTCCTTCCACACTTATTAGCAGACATACCTCTGCAAGGAGGAACTTCCTTCTATGCACAGTTTTTAGGTTGTTTGTTTGTTTGGCATGCCTCACAGCATGGGGGATCTTAGTTTCCCGACCAGGGATTGAACCTGTGCCCCCTGCAATGGAAGCACAGAGGCCTAACCTCTGGACCTCCAGGGAATTCCCCTATATACAGCTGTTTTTGTTGTTGATTCTTAATTTCACTATGATCTAGATTCTTGCCTAATGTGCTCTAATTCGTTACTATCATTTTCCTGTTTTCTGCTTAAATATATCAATTTGGCCAGTATGAGCCTCGTTAAGCTGGCTCTTGTCTCTGTTGATGGGCCATCATTGTCTTTAAGCACTTTTTACAAGTTTCTGCTTTTTGCTTTCTGGCATAACAAGCTCTTCCAGGATTAATTTCTATTTTATATGCCTAGCCCTGGGATCAGTCATTCCTTAAGGAGCCCTGGTTCCTTTTAGTGGGAAAATTATTTAAAAACAAAGATATGGAGACTAGGTGCACTTATTTATACTATGATAACAGGCAGATAGTTCATATTCATATTCTCATTTCAAATCCTACGCCATAAGCTGCTTTCTTACTTTTCCTTACTCCATATTTGTTTCTCCCGATATGTGAGAAATCTGATTTTCACACATGTTAATAGAGTTATTCATTTTGGTGTGTCCTACAATACAGAAATTGTTCAGAAATCACGATTAGTATTTTGATAGCAGCACCAAGAACAAACCCACTTAGTAAGTTCAGAGCGTCTCTGCAGGTCATTTATCCCTAGAATGAGCATCAGGAAAGGCACACACATCACCACACAGAGGCTCGATCCAGCCCGCCGCCTAAACTCATAAACATGGGCCTACAGGCAGACCCAGATGGCCCGGACTCTGTAACACAAGCGGCCTGGCTGTCTCAACAGTGCTAAGTCTTGGAAGACAAAACACCGGATGGGATTTTTTAAAAGGAAGCTAAAGGGGCATGAAAGCCAGATAAATTGTAGGATCTTAGATTCAGTCATCAAAGAAAAACTGCAGGGACTTTTTATGTGTGTGGCAATTAAAGATATTTAAATACAGACTGTATATTTGATCATATAATTGCATCCATGATAATTAAGTTCCTTGGGGGCAATAATCATAGAAAGCTTTTCTTCTTAGAAGGTATGTCCTGATTTGTTTATGGGTGAAATGGTGTCTGTAGTTCAGTTCAGTTCAGTTGCTCAAGCATGTCCGACTCTTTGCGACCCCATGAATTGCAGCATGCCAGGTCTCCCTGTCCCTCACCAACTCCCAGAGTTCACTCAAACCCATGTCCATCGAGTCAGTGATGCCATCCAGCCATCTCATCCTCTGTCATCCCCTTCTCTTCCTGCCTTCGATCTTTCCCGGCATCAGGGTCTTTTCCAGTGAATCAGTTCTTTGCATCAGGTGGCCAAAGTATTGGAGTTTCAGCCTCAGCATCAGTCCTCCCAATGAACACCAAGGACTGATCTCCTTTAGAATGGACTGGTTGGATCTCCTTGCAGTCCAAGGGACTCTCAAGAGTCTTCTCTAACACCACAGTTCAAAAGCATCAGTTCTTCGGTGCTCAGCCTTCTTTATGGTCCAATTCTAACATCAATACATAACCACTGGAAAAACCATAGCTTTGACTATACAGACCTTTGTCGGTAAAGTGATGTCTCTGCTTTTTAATATGCTGTCTAGGTTGGTCATAGCTTTTCTTCCAAGGAGCAAGCATCTTTTAATTTCATGGCTGCAGTCACCATCTGCAGTGATTTTGGAGCCCCCAAAAGAATAAAAGTCTCTCACTGTAAGGATGTCTGTAACTGAGTTTCAAATGGAGTAAGAGAGGAATTACCAAGAAAATGTGGCAGAGTATCAACCAACTTTCAAATATAGAGACAGACAGAGAAGAGAAAGAGAAGGAGATCTATGATGCAAATGTGGCAAAATTTGTGGTAAGTGAATCCAGTGAGAGATAAATGGGGATTCATTGTATGATTGTTTCAAATTATTGGTAGGCTTCATACTTAAAAAAGAAAAATAGTGTTGGGAATAATAGTGCAGAAACTTAAGGCCCCACTCCAAAAGATGCTGATGGTTCTGATCTTGGGTAGGGTCTGCAAATATACATTTTATCAAGGAGATTCTGAAGCAGCAAACTGTGGTCCCTGGTCCAGCTTTTGTTTTTGTAAATAAAGTTTTATTGGAACACAGACATTTGTTTATAAATTATCTGTGACTGTTTTCATACTGCAATGGCAGGCAGGGTTGAATAATCTGACAGATCATAGAGCCCTCTGACCTTTGAACCTTTTGACAGTAGAGATGATCAGAAATATAAAAATATTCTAACCCAGCCCTTTACAGAAAAAAGACGCCCCCTCCTCCCCCCTCCCCGGGCCACTTTGGGCCTCCCAGCTGACCAGTGGTCCAGACACCGCCTCCAGTGCCGTGCTGGGGGGCTGATCCCTGGTCAGGGAGCTGAGATCCCATATGCCTCGCACCTAAAAAACCAAAGCATAAAACAGGAGCAAAACTGTAACAAGTTCAATAAAGACTTAAAAAAAGAAAAGAATGACCCCTGTTCTAGTGTATTCAAACATAAGAAAAGGACTAGAGCAACTTTAAAAGCAGGGAAACCTGGAATTGGGGGAAGGGGCATCAGCCTGGCAAATAGTAAACATTCGAGTCCATGGTAGTTAATGTAATTGTATATAAAGGACACAAACCAGGAAGAATCAGAATCAACACTTGAGTGTGCCTACTATGGGCCAATTTACCTTTTCTCATGCAATAGTCACATCCGTTCTGTGAGGTAGAAATCATCTAAGTTTCATAGAATAGTACATGGAATACAAAGATAGAAGCCCACTCAAGGTTACATAAATTTGGGGGGAAGGAGCTGAAATTCAGACTTAGGTTTGACAAACTCCACCAAATATCCCTTTACCACTGAGTCACTCTGCCACTTTCACCACATTTTAGGCTTCAGTTGATTGAAACTCAGATTTTACATCCAAAGGCGTCTGAGTGAGGGCTTTTACAGTCATTTTGAAAGGGAAACCTGCAAGAGGACCAACCTCTCTTCCAAAGACTGAGTCTTGGCGGCCCCACCACCGCGGTGTTTTAAACGCTGTCGCAGGCTTTCTGAAAAGGGAAAAACCTGCGGCTCTCGGTGTCGCCAGCACCGGTGCCCCCAGCAAAAAGCAGCTTCAGGTTATAATCAGAGCAAGGGAGTCTTACATTTCTCGTGGATGCAAAGACACTTTATTGCCATTTATTTTCTTTCCAGAAAGTCAAGCAACTGCAAATATAGTTTGGGGCTGTTTGAAGACTTCTTTCTTCTTTTTTTTTTTTTTTTTCCGAGACAGAATTTTGTTTTTCCCAATAAAATCTGTTTAGAATGAACCTAGATGCTGTCACAAAACATCCATTATAATCAGTGTGTTCTGAAATTTTTTCATGGCTAAGGTTATTGTGATTTTGCTTTGGGGAACAAAGAAGCTTATCATTTTGATGATTTTATATATACATACAAAATGAGAATGTTTATTTTTCACCCTCAAGAGGAAATATGTCCTTTTTCAGTTTTCTTAAAATGCTCTGCCCTCCAGTTTTCTATTAAGTTTTCCAAATTTTGATAGAGACATAAGTATAGATTAGCTATTTCTCCACAAAGAGCACAGTAAATGAGTCCAGTGTTGGGTAATAATCAGAGGTGAGAGGTGCACGCACATGGAGAGCACGAGCTTGCTGAAAGGGCCAGCCCTGCTCAGCAGCAGGCAGTGACTGTGGCCATGTGGGAAAAGCACAGGGGCCAAGCCCTCTGACTTACTAAGACAGTCAAGAGATACACTCCTAGATGATTTTAAAATGTGGCTCAGCCTATTAAAAGGGCTATTATTAAAAAGTCAAGAACTAACAAGGGCTGGTGAGGACGTGGATGAAAGGGAACGCTTGCACACGGTTGGTGGAAACAGGAGTTGGTGCAGCCACTATGGAAGATAGGCTTCCCAGGTGGTGCTAGCGGGGAAAAGTGCGCCTGCCAATGCAGGAGGCAGAAGAGACTTGGATTCGATCCCTGGGTGCGGAAGGGCCCCTGGAGGAGGGCATGGCAACCCACTCCAATATTTTTGCCTAGAGAATCCCATGGACAGAGGAGCCTGGTGGGCTATAGTCCTTGGGGTCACAAAGAGTGAAACAAGACTGAGCACTCGTGCATGCATTGTATGCTTGAAAGTTGCTAAGAGAGAAGGTCTTTAAAGTCCTTATGATTACAAAAGCGTTAACTGTGAAGTGATGGATATGCTAACTAGCCTAACTGAGGGAGACATTCCACAATACGTTTATCCAATCATCATGTGCGTCTCAAACTTGCCTCATGTTATATGTCAGTGGTATCACAATAAAAATGGAAAAAATTTTTTGACTCAAATTTGCATAAAATATGATTTAGCCCCAGAAATAAAATAAATGACAAGCAAAACGAAGACTCATACAGGTGGAGTTTGGCCTTCGGGTCATGACTTTGTATCTCCCACTGTAAGTAACTGAACTGGAGGCCTGGATTTTTATCTCAATCTCTGGGAAGTCTGCATAAGGTTGGTCTGTCTTCAGTACATAATCTGATACAATCTCATGCTCTTACAGCGCAGAATGAAAACTCTGAGCCCCGAGAAGCTCCCATCCCTGTCCATACAGTGACTGTAACGCCACAGGTGGGTCACGGCGGCAAGCCAGCCGGCCTGCCTCCGGCGTCACCGTGCACCTGCAGCCTACCCCGCTGTCCAAACTCGCGGCGGAAGTAGGGTGTTTTCTACTATAATGCTTCAACTCCAGACTCAATGTTTTTCTGCTATGTTCTTGCAAAAAAGGCACAGAGCAGCTCTCAGACTGTAATTTTCCACCTCTTTCCCAACTCCTAATTGTCAAGCCAAACACTTCCACAAGCTTGCAGCAAAAACAAATGAAAAAACAAATCCAACTTGATCCAAAAAGTGCTAACAATGGAACTTGAATAGAGATAAATTTGGGGTTCATTTGAATCTATAGGCCATCCCAGGATTCTCTGCACTTTACTTTTTCTGGTAATGTAAGCAATTCAGAGAACATTTCTGGGTAAGTGCCTGCACTTTGATCCCCATAAAGGCTGCTAATATTTTAGAAATTCACTCTAACCACTGCAGGCTTAGCTGGGGCACAGGAGCAGAGTGGAAGGAGCTAGCAGATCTGGTTCTGAGCAGTCTTGGGAAGTACAGCCTGACACTCGGTCATCCAGGAGAGGATCGCATTATGTACACATTTCGAGACTATGGATCCTGACGCTGTTCAGCCACGGGGCGGTTTCCCGGAAAAACAGTGTGCCTCCTTATTCCATCCCTAGGTCATCATAAGTCTAATGGACCCAGCCATTCTCAAATCTTTCATTTTTAGACTGCATTATGGTTTGAAAATGTTTTCATACAGATGGTGGCGATTGATCCTCAAAATATCCCAGAAAGGCAGGCAGGTCAGATATTGCTAAGCATTATTTATTGACAAGAACACAAGGTTGTGTGACTTTATCAAGGTTTCCAAGGTTATTATGGGCTTTCCTGGTGGCTCAGAAGGTAAAGAATCTGCCTGCAATGCAGGAGACCTGGGTTTGATCCCTTGGTTGGGAAGATCCCCTGGAGAAGGGAATGGCAACCCACTCCAGTATTCTTGCCTGGAGAATCCATGGACAGAGGAGCCTGGCGGGCTACAGTCCATTGGGTGGCAAAAGAGTCAGACTCATCTTCACAACTTCACTTTCACTTTCAAGGTTATTATAACTCAGGTTTTCTGAGTCAAATTTCAGCATTTTTCTTGAGTCTCTAGAGAATCATACTGTATACAAATCTGTTGAGGCCATCAACGTTTAAACCTGATTCACATGAGTTTCTCACCTTTCACCATAATATTATGTCAATAGTCCAATAATTTCAAAAACAACTATTGACTAATCCATAAATAACTTGTGTTAAACACTTTTATGGAATTGAAAAAATTTGATAGCACTTGATTTCCGATCTCAAGGGATGGGTGGTTTGAATTTGAAAGAAAAGGATTATGTGAAACTACCCAAAAAGAGAGGCCAAGCTAAGAATAGATCTCATAGCACGAATTGAGCCCAGACCTAAGCACTTTACATGTATTATCTGATTTACCCATCGGAACAACTTTCCAAGGCGACTGTGATTATCCCCCAACAACCGAGGAAGCTATTACGTAACATGCCCAAGGTCACAGCTGGCAGATGTCAGAGCTGGTGTTAGCTGTATTCCTGCCAGATGTCAAAGTCCTGTGCCATTCTGACTTCCCGAACACACAGGAGCCCATCTTGATGAGGACTGAACACTTCATTGTCCAGGAAAATGTAAAAGATGAGCAACCAGAAGAGAAGGGCAAGGCCAGGGAAGTGAGTGTTGAGTTGGAACTTAAAAGTGGAGGGCAGGTTGCTGCAGACCCAGTGGCAGTGAGGAGAGCACAGGTGGGTTGGGAAAGCGTGAGCAGCGGGTGGGCGATCGGTCAGAACCATGACACCGTCTCCCTCAGAGGTCAGATGGCTTACCCTGCTGGAGAGCTGTGGCTTAGCACGGCCTGTTCTCAGAGCTGGATTTACAACTGTGCCTCTTTGTTCTAAAGGAGAAATTGTGGCTTTTGCCAAGTGCTTTGGCTTCCTGAGTTCAGGTACTCCCTGAAGTGGATGAAAAGCCAGGTTTTGCAATATCTGTGAAAGAAGAGTGAAGAGTGGGTTGAACCATGCCGTTGCTCAGGGGACAGTGAAGGAGCGTGTAAGAGGCCTCTGGAAGGTCTTGTGCATGCTTTGCATGTGTGCAAAACAAGGCTTTGTTTGCATAGGTTCTTACAAACAGGTTCTTCAAATGGTTTACCTACCAAAATTACAGCCCGCAGATGTACTTTGCAAAGCTAGAGCTTCATATGGTAGACTCCAATTTCTCTGTTATTCTTTGTATTCTGAAGCTTCAGTTATTAGTAATTCAGAAAATTATTAGTCAGAGTCAGCCTTGTGGGCTATGGATGTTCTCAAGGCTGTGGGACCTATTTGCCTGGAGGACCCTGTCCCCCTCAACCGTTCCCAAAGGATTCCCCTCTGACATAGGTTGACTGTAGGGTGGTAGAGCTTGCTGGGCTTTCTGCAGAGTCTGCCCTTAAGAGTCATGGCTTCTCACTAGGAAACAAGGTGGTGCTGGAGATGCTGGACTCTGCCTGAGGCTTCATAACAGCTTGGAGAGGCTCAGGATTATAATACAGCCCATTCCTCTGACTCACAGAGGAGACAGAACTAGGGAAAGAAGGGCGATAGTTTTCATTCTGTCACTTAACTCTTTAGAATGAGTGTGTCCAAATCTGCCACCAGAGCCCCTTCCCATCTACTTACAAGGGCACTTGGAACCAGGACACTCAGAATAAGATGCAACTGAATGAATGGCTGGTGTCAGAAATCAGATGGAGATTGTGTTACAACAGGAGTCCCTGTGTGTGGTGGCCCAGGGCATGGAGAGGTGGTTTTGTTGCTAAGTCGTGTCTGACTCTTGCAGCCCCATGGACTGCAGCTCACGCGGCCCCTCTGTTCATGGGTTTTCCAGGCTGGAATACTGGAGTGGGTTGCTATTTCCTTCTCCAGGGGATCTTCCCAACCCAGGGACTGAACCCAGCTCTCCTGCATTGCAGGCAGATTCTTTACTGACTGAGCCACCAGCGAAGCCCCTAGAGGTTTTGGCAAGATTCAAATACTAGAAGGACATAAACAAAAGACTTCACATAAAAAATAAACAAAACAGATAAATAATAAATTTCCCAAATCTTCTCAGTTCCACTCACAATAAAAATTAAAACAATAGATCATTGTCTTTTTACCTCTCAGGTTGGCAAAGATTTAAGACATTTGATAATAGTCCATCTTAAAGAAGGTGTAGGAAGATAGAATTCACTTTCTCTATCCATTGTTTATAATTTGAAACAAACTTTTTGGAGAACTTGTCAGCACTTTCTGTGACTTTGACCTAGCTCTGTTGTTTTTGGGATTTTTTTGACAGATATACTCACACAAATGTACAAAGGTACTGTGTATTTTATAATAATAAAAAGCTGAAGACAGTTTAAAAAGCCTTAATAAGGAATACCAGGCAAACATTTTTAATGCTGTCAAAATAATATTAAGTCAAAAGAGACACACTTCCAGTTATTAGATAAATAAATCCTGGGGATATACAGTATAGTGTGTTGTTTGTTTGAAAGTTGCCAAGAGAGTAGATCTTAAAGGTTATCATCATAAGAAAATAAATCTGTAACTATATGTAGTGATAATTCACTAAATTTGTGATAATACACATTTCACATATCGAATCATTATGTTGCATACCCTAAGTGAATACAATGTTGTATGTAAATTATCTCAATAAAAATAATATTACATCAAAACATCAAATAATAGAATAATAGGTATAGTATGAGCTTTTTTGTATGAAACAGCAGCAGGGTATATGTATCCATATGTCTGTCTATATCTTTACATATGTCTATGTATGTTTCTCCATTCATGGAACATACGTGAAAAGATGCATGTGTGATGGTTAATGATTGCCATTGGTAATGACAGGGAGACCAACGTGTGAAGGAACATTTTGAATTTTGATTTACTGACTTATATATGGTTTGAATGGTTTTAATGAATATTTATTTCTTTCAAAATTAAACAACATTTCTAAACAAATGTATAAAGGATAAAATAGACAGTAACTCTATACTAGGAAGATCAAGTGCTATCAACATAAAGTCCAAAGCATGGAAAATGCGAATGATAATAATATTATAATAATAATAATAACAGCACACACTTAGGTAGCTCTTCTTTGTTCCAGAAACTGTTTAGCACAGAGTAACTCATTTAAGCCCTAGAATAATGAAGTAGTTGCCATTTAGATCAACAGTTTAGTGAGAAGGAAGTGCAGCATAAAAAGGTTAACCCACTCTAGGATGCACAGCAAGTAACAGGTTGAGCAGAAGCGGGTGAGTCCTGAGTGTCTGCTTTGACCTCCATTCTAGTCTGTATCTTGAGGTATGATGGAAGCCTGCAGAGTTCACGGCTGAGCTGAGAACTGATCTGGGCTTGACAAGAGGGAGCCAGGAAGGCACTGTACAGTCTCGGAGGTGCCCCTGATCACCGTTAACAGCCTCTGGGTACTTGGTGGTACATGAGTTGAATTGCCTCAAAAAGTCAGAGATTCAATATTTCTGCCCATATGAGTTTGGCTAACTTGATAACAGTATCAGTTAGATTTGGGGAGTGGGGCTGTGTATGATGGTAACAGGATAATGTGGTTGTTTAAGTAAGATAAATATTTACCCTTTTCCCATGTGTGAAAAATCCAGAGGCAGTCCAGAGAAAATCTGTTGCCCAAATGAAATTAGGGACCGACACTCCTTCCAGCTCTCCACCCACCATCCCTTCATAGACGTGTTCACGGTGGCTACCGGAGTGCCAGCCATAGCATCTCTATTGCAAGGAGAAGGAGACGACAAGAAGGGAGAGGAGGGCTGGACACTGGATACCTGAGTATGCTTCTT
Organism: Bubalus bubalis; assembly: GCF_019923935.1. NCBI lineage: Eukaryota > Metazoa > Chordata > Mammalia > Artiodactyla > Bovidae > Bubalus > Bubalus bubalis. The sequence continues at coordinate 110,469 of NC_059171.1, read as the reverse complement.
GAAATCTGCTAAATAACAGTTCTCCTTGTATATGATTGTCCAGAATGTAGTCTTTTATTCACAGCTGGCTGTAAGAAAGCTAGGAAAATTCATCTTTTTTTCTAGACAGTCGTTTGCCTGGGGGACAGTTTTGGGTTCTATTAGTAAGGCAGAAGGAGAGAATGGATTTTATAATAAGTTGCTAGCAGTTCTGCCCAAAACAATCCATTTCTGAGTGTTAAGGATGGAGTCTCATCATTATAGTATCAAGATACCAAAGGTCATTCTGCCTATGACTTTGAGCCATTGAACAAGGGGCGTTTTGAGGATACTGGGCTAAAGGGGCAGGTTGGCAAGGGGTGCTGCACAGGTGTGATAGACTTTAAGAGAGAACAGAAGTGCTCAAAGAGTAAGTTCTACCCCTTCGCCATTATTACAAGCGTCTGGAACTCTGGCAATTTTACTTTATCTGGGCCTTTCCTATAAGAAGGCATCCACACTGCTGTGTCTGCTAGCACCTTTAAATTCTCTTCTTTGGAAAATGGGGAGGAATGATTTAGGGGTCACCCAACACCTCCATGAGGACATCACTTCACTTATTATCAGTCTCCCCACCTGGACTTATAAAGGAATGAACTCATTAACGCAGAGGAATGTGCCTGGGACTAGTGAGGTAAAAACAAAATGGGCTGGAAGAGCAAGAAGGAAGATTCTGCCAAGTGTTCCGGAGTCACACCAGGGCAGAGACTGCGGTGGGCTCTAATTGGCGCCAGCAGCAGCCACGGCATTCTTACTCTCAGCTAAGTGGCATGCAGGGAAGGTGAGAAGTTATTTTCTACTTTAGAAAACATCAAAGAAAATCCAGTAACTTGCACTTTAATAGCAACAAACTAAAACCAACAAAGGTCCCTGCCAACACCAAGGAGAAGAAAAACTGCAAGAAATAATCAGAGAGAAATTTGGGTAAGAAATCATTTAAAGAGGGAACAGCAGTGAGTGGTCCATAGGCTGATTTAGGCCCAACACTGGTTTGAATGTGGCCTGTGTTTATATGGCTAAGAATGGGTTTTACATTTTTAAACGTGAAAAAATTCAGAAGAAGAAGAATGTTTAGTGACACAGAAAAGCTGCATACAGTTCAAATTTCCATGTCCATAAACACAGTTTAGTTGAAGCACAGCCGTGCCCCCTGATTTATGCCGGCTCTCCCTGGCTGTTTTCACTCTCTAACAGTGGAGTCAAGAGTAGTTGCAAAGACCAAGATATTTCCTACTGTTCCCTTTACAGAAAAAAGTTTGCTGAATCCTTATTTAGAGTACCCCTCCTCCCCAAAAAGCATGCCTCATAACTGACAAGTTGTATGAGCTGAAAAAACGCTGCTTTTTGATCTCAGTGCCCTCATTGTTCAGACGGGAACAATAATCTGCTTCATAGATTGTTACGAGGATTAAATGAGATAATTCACGTAAAGCCTGTGCCTGGAATATAGCACATTGTCAATAAATGGCAGGGGGTTTGTTGTTATTGACTGCTTTGATAGGTAAATTGTAATTTTCACTGAAGCTCAGACTGCTTCTTGTTTTTTGAATGTTTGTTTATTGATTGGCTGTGCTGTGTCCTGGTCGCAGCACGTGGCATCTTTTTGGTTGTGGCGTACAAACTCTTAGTGACGGCATGTGGGGTTTAGTTCCCCGGCCAGGGATTGAACTCAGGCCCCCTGCATTGAGAATGAGGAGTCCTAGCCACTGGCCCATGAGCGAAGTCCTTCAGTTTGCCTCTTGAGCTTTCCTTGAATTCTTCAAGTTGGACCAGGTGTCTTTCTTCTGTGTCCCCCCACTCAGAACCTAGTGCTTTTCTCCATAAGTACTTACCACTTGCCAACAAAGGTCCGTGTAATCAAGGCTATGGTTTTTCCAGTGGTCATGTATGGATGTGAGAGTTGGACTATAAAGAAAGCTGAGCGCCAAAGAATTGATGCTTTTGAACTGCGGTGTTGGAGAAGACTCTTGAGAGTCCCTTGGGGTGCAAGGAGATCCAGTCAGTCCATCCTAAAGGAGACCAGTCCTCGGTGTTCATTGGAAGGACCGATGTTGAAGCTGAAACTCCAGTACTTTGGCCACCTGATATGAAGAGCTGACTCATTGGAAAAGACCCTGATGCTGGGAAAGATTGAGGGCAGGAAGAGAAGGGGACGACAGAGGATAAGATGGTTGGATGGCACCACCGACTCAATGGACATGGGTTTGGGTGGACTCCGGGAGTTGGTGATGGACAGGGAGGCCTGGTGTGCTGCGGTTCATGTGGTGGCAAAGAGTCGGACACGACTGAGCGACTGAACTGAACTTACCACTTTATGCTGTGATTATCTACTTGTCCGCCTGGTCTCTCCTACGAGCCACACGTCTCTTGAGTGAAGGGACCACGGCCTATTGGTGTCTGTCTTCCCAATGGCTGTCGCTGTGATAGAACACAGTAGTTCTGGAGTTTTAAGGGCTCCCACCACCAGGCTGGAGGCTGTTGCTTCCTAATACTGAACTCTAGGATTAGATAGGCCTACTCACTCAACCAGAGGGTCTTTGAGCCAAGACAGCCTCCCTACCCATCACAGAAGTAGGGCTGACCCAATTGTGGGGTTTTGTTTTTTTTAAACAAAATTTTGGGCAGGAAATTTATTTTTTTATTTTATTTTATTTTTTGGCCAAGCCAGGTGGCATGTGGGATCTTCATTCCCTGACCAAAGATTGAACCCATGTCCCCTGCATTAGAAGCAGGAAATCTTAACCACTGTAATGCCAGGGAAGTCCCTGACTCGATAGTTCTTAAGGGATGAGTTGTCCTGTCTCTTCTCCCAAGTTTCTCAAATAATCTCCTAAATAATCATTCCTTTGCTGAGAAGAGTGAGTAAAAGGGTAGAGAAGAAGGCCAAGGGTGTACTAGAGTGGGACTACCTTTCTGGAAACGTGAAGTAGTGGAGGAAAATGTTTCCCTTTAGCTTGTGGCTGCTCCTCATATGAAAACCAAATAAGTGATTCCCAAGGAATGGAGCTCTGTATTATCTCACTGCGCTCCAGAAATTTGTCATACTTGCTGTGTCATCTGTGGTACCCAGTGGACTATGGGAGCTGATGCTCTTTCCTTAGAAATGGTTCATCATGCCCAAGACAATAATGTCTCTTCAGTCAAACAGCTTGTTTCTGTGGGTACAATTTATAATTAGGTGGCAAGGCTCAGAGGCTAAAACTGAACTATGATACCTCCTGCTTAAGGCCAGAAAAGGACAGAACCAATAACTTTAGTAGCATCAAACAACAAAGCTTGCAAAGATAAATATTGACTCCTGTCCAAAGGGCAGAAGAGAATCCCAAACAAGACATGATACTAAAGGTCAGAAGACAAAAGCAAAGAGGACGTGAAATGGAAGAGGTTTGAAAATAAATTGCAGAGGAGTCTGGAAAACTATTTTTCTGGGAAGCTCTCAGTATTTGCTGGATGGAGGCTATTTTTCAGTTTTTCCACCAGTTATGCAGCTTCTTATTTAATTTATAGCACAAAAGCAACAATTGGCAACTAAGATTTCAAAATAATTCATGAACAAAAATGCTATTTAAGGAAAATACTTTTATTTGACTTTCCCCATCTGAAAACTGAGAAGAGACAAATGAGCGCGCGCATGCTCAGTCACTCGGTCGCGTCCGACTCTTCGCGAGCCCATGGATTATCGCCCACCAGGCTCCTCTGTCCATGGCCTCTTCCAGGCAAGAGTACTGGAGTGGGATGACATTTCCTACTCCAGGGGATCTTCCTGACCCAGGGATCAGGCCTGGCCTCTTGCGCCTCCTGCACTGGCCGCGGGTCCATTAGTGGCGGATCACTGCTGCCTAGTTCCGAGAACAGCAGTGTTTAAAGAGGAATCTTGACGACACTCTCGTTTACTTCACTGCACAGTCCCAGGTGGTCCCTTCTGTCTGCCCTTATTGCTTCCTGACGAGGCGGCAGGCACCACGTTAGGCTCAAAAGACACAGAAACGAGAAGTCCCTCGTCGAGAGCTCTGTCCAATTAAAATACAAGCAGAGACTTCCCTGGTGGTCCAGTGGTTAGGAATCTGCTTTCCGATGCAGGGTCATAGATTCGATCTCTGGTCTGGGCACTAAGACTGCAGGGGCAGCAGGGCAACTAAGCCCCCGTGCCTCAGCTCCTGAGCCCCTGCCCTAAACGCCCCCAGGGCCCTGAGAAGCCGGTGCACCAGAGCTGGAGGAAAAGCTGCCTCGCAGCGACAAAGACCCAACAAAGAACATCCAAAAACACATAAGATTGATTCATTAAAAATAAATAAATATAAATACAATGCAAGCCACAAATATGAGCCACATGAAAAAGAACAGACGAAACTAACTTTAATGATGTATTTTATTTATGTAAATATTTAACTCAATGCACAAAATGTTATTTTAACTTGGAACTGAAAGAATTACTAATAAGAGAGCTTATATATATATATATATATATATTTTTTTTTTTTTAGTAAATTTGTGAAATCCAGTGCTTATCTTACCCTTATACACGTGTGCCTGTGTGCTCAGCTGCTTCAGCTGTGTCTGACTGTTTGCGACCACATGGACTGTAGCCCACCAGGCTCCTCTGTCCATAGGATTTCCCAGGCGAGAATACTGGAGTGGGTTGCCAGCCCTCCTCCAGGGGATCTTCCCAACCTGGGGGTGGAACCCGTGTCTCCTGTGTTGCAGGTGAATTCTTTACCCACTGAGCCACCCAGGACAGCCCATGGTAATACACAGTATGGATCATAACGATCTCAATCCTTGTAAGCATTCAATGTGGTCCGTGGGTACCCTGCCAGGCAGGGCAAGACTACAGGAGCCCCTTTATACCTGTACATCACAAGGTCACAAGAGCTCCTGAGGACATGAACTCAGTCTGCCTTGATTGCCATCATTTCTGCAGGGCCTGTTACAATGCCTGGCACGTAGGAGGTGTCAATACTTGTTGAATAAATAAGTGGAGTTTTCACGCTTCTCTTCTCTCTGGTTTTAGTATTAATAAATAAGATACTTCATGGAGTCACTTGCTGCATCTGGAATTGCCACTTCCCTTGTCTTATTTCACACCTCACTCAAGTCACGATTGTTCCCAGAGACCAAATAGTTTCCACGGAGCTTTGGATGGCTCTCAGCACCTGTTACTTCACTGTGGACCATGGAAGAAGGGGTTGTGATGACTGAATCTAAGGGCCCATTTTTGCTTTCCTTTAGATATTTAGTTTGATATTCCATCAAACATGTAATTCATATTATTTGTAGTGTCTGAATTTTTTAAGCTATTTTGAGCACTATTAGCTCATCAAGGATTTGTTTCCTATTATTTTATCTCGAGAATGTTTGCTATGTTTCTATGTGTCGTGCTGTTATACCTTAGGGCCGATCATTATCCAAAGGAATGTACCTCTAATTTTCAAATGTGAGTTATAAAAAAGTGAGGAATTTTGATAACCAAAGCAGTTCAAATATTCCATTTCTCTTTGATTCCGCCTGAAGAGTCCATCAAGCCCTCTGAGGTGGACACACCCTATGGCGACCCCGCAGAGAGCCACACACGTAGCTCCGTCCTCGTGAGCGCAGGAGGGACAGGTGGGTTCCTGACAATCAGTGGAATGTGATAAGGCTGCCGGGGTATCGTCCTTTGATGAGGCTGTCAGCAGACTGGCGAGCGGGACTCTCTTCTGACCGAGTCGTGCTGTGGGCCACGCCAGCCAGCTGCCAGCCTTCCTCATAAAACGCAGGAGAGTCAGTGCTGCCGGTAGCCTGAACGCGCTTGGGAGTGAATTCTTTCCCAGATGAGACTCCGGGTGCACACACAGCAATGGGGATCTTACCCGCGTGCTTGTCAGACCTCGGGCAAAGGCCCCAGTCAAGCCTGCGCCAGGCTCCTGGCCCATGTAAACTGTGCGATGGTGAATGCGTGTTATTCTCAGCCACCAAGGTTCATAGCCTCCTTCCTATAATCTGATCCTTGGACACTTTTTCAAGAGGTTGAAATATTAAAGTGTAAATATATGTATGTATGTATTGCTGGAACTCTAATTCCTACTGTTCCCCTGAGTCTATTTAATGCTCCAATCGTACTGAATTTACACAGCTCTCCAAATCCGCAAACCTATTTCATAGCTCTGCTGGGATGTCCCTTCTTCCGCTTGTCCACCTACACTACTCCTACTCAGCCTTCAATCTCACTGCAAATACCTCCTTTAGGAATCTTCCCTAAGCTTCTCAAGTAGAATCGATCACTCCTTTTTTTCCCTCTGTCACAACAGCAGTTCTACATGCCTGTCTCCTGTCTGAAGCTGGGGCCATTGTATTATATTCACCTATCACTTAGTATAACATGTAAAGATAAACATCCACATTTTAAATTATAGACCCATCTGCAGCCGCCTAACGTGCATTTAAATAACTCCCTTGATGGTAGAAATTTTCTTTGCCCAGTTATTTAAAATTCCTTATTTAGGTACCATGGAGCTTATTATAGTATGAAAACTCAAAAACCAACCTGATCAATTTTTAAAACCTGGTCTCTATTTATTGTTGGCTGCTCTGGGTCTCCGTTGCTGCAGTGAGCAGGGGCTCCTCTTCCTGCGATCTCCTCACTGTGGTGGCTTCTCTAGTTGCGGAGCAGGTCTCCAGGTACTCAGGCTCTGGAGTTGAGGCTCACGGGCCTGATTACTCGGCGGCACGTGGACTCTTCCTAGACCAGCAATCAAACCTGTGTCCCCTGCATTAGCAGGCAGATTCTTAAACACTGGGGCACCAGGGAAGTCCTTTGGAATGAACAGCTAAGACTTCTGTTTAGAAACCAGATACTTAATATTATATATCATAATTTTTTAAAATTTCATTTAGATTTATTTTATATTTAAACAAGATGGATTATCCCGGGATAGAATCTGATTGCTGACAATTTAGGTATTTTTTTATTGCTTTCTTAGCTTTTCTGACTCTGGGGCTCCATTTAATAAATGGGTACTCAGGCCTCTGGATCCACAAAAGAGTTAACCCAACACCCTCAACTGCCTATTTTACAACTAGCAAACTGCTCATATACTAGGCTATTTTATTACAGAACAAAGACTTCAAAACTGTTTTGAAAAGAGACATTTGGATTAAATTTATTTCTAGAATATTCTCTTAGAGCAACTCTTTTTTTTCGAACAAGTGTCATGAAAAGGTTTATTTTTAGATTTAAGGTTTATAGGAGCTGTAGTGTACTTGGCTCTCTATGCTAGATTTTTATAGCCCTCTCACATTTCTCAGAAGAGAAGGCTATTAATGTTGCCTTCCAAATAGTTTTGATTCTGTAGGGAAGATTTATTAAAAAAAAATCATCTTAGCCCTTGGGAAAAAATTAACTCAGTTCAAATGCCGTATCAAACATTTGATATCCAAAGAAATGCAATGTGGATAAAAGTATAATTTTGAAAAAAATGCCAAGGAATTTTTGGATACCATTTCAGTGAGCATAATATTCTCTTTGCAAGTTAGAAAAGAACCTGAGAGAAACCTTCTTGTTACTGCTTAGTTACTCATTACTGTTATTTTCATTTATATGCTGAAAAAATCATTTAACAATTCTTTCCTCTCTGTAGAAATAGACTAGAACTAGCATAAAACAGTATTCATAGGGCAGGTGTTGGGAATAGACCACTTCAATAAGCTCTAGTCTGCTGAGAAATATGGAAATATTTTTCATGTAAATAGAAACAATGATATGGAAACAATGAGAATAATGGGTTTTCTTCTGTGGTTCCCACACAAGCAACTTTCTGTTTTCAGGAGGTGCGTAGCATTGCCAAAGATGAACTTTCATTTCGGTGACGTTTCATTGCTATTTTAACAGTAAAAGTATATATATATATATATATATATATATATATATATATATTTGCCTATGAAGCCTTTGTTTATGAGTTCATAAATAGGATACCTATGTATGTTTCCAATCATTAATGCAAAGGTGAAATTATTCTTTCATGGCAGGTGGGCCAATTAGCATCTTTAAAAGAAGCCATCATTATGTTAACAAAAACTTGGGTTTGCTGATGAATAATGATTTCACCTCAAAAAGCACTTTGAATACATTGCCTAATTAATATGACTCAGAAGGCTCAAATAAAAATATATTCTGTGCTCTTAGACGTTTAGTTCAGCGGAAGCACTTTGGGAAGCAAAGAATGATCAGTAGGAAAATTGCATCGCTTCTGTGCCAGCTGCAACGCCAGTCGCAATATAACTTTCTTTTTTTTAATTTTTGCAGTTGTTTGTGTCAGAATGAGGACAACCTACATTTTACTATGGGAAACATTTTAAAATAATTGTTGTATGTTTATACCTTGGAACATGGTGGAATAGACAGCCTGAAACTTCGCTAACAAAAACATTTCAAAACACCAGTTAAAATACAGACAATACCCTTTTGAGCTCATCCTTTGAGTTATCAGTGAGTAAGGTAGACATGAGGTGCTGGTGGAACTGTGAAAGGAGTTGAGCTGGAACAGTGGACGCACTCAAGCTGGTGGTTGTCAGTGTTAATAACCTATGGCATTAGGTGCACACACTGGGGCGGGACAAAATGGGCCAACATGAGACACAGTTCATAACTGAAACCACTGCATTAAGCCTGACCCTTCAAGGGCTACCATTTTAGTGAAAGGATCCATTAGACACAAGTGACCCATTGCCACAGTAGGATGACAAGCAACCTTATCCTGGATTCTGAGTGGGAACAAAGTTTCTTCTGATAAATGTAACCACTGACATGTTCTCATTTGGATAAGAGATTATACTTTTTACTGTCTGCATTTTTGAAAATTCCATGATGATTAATTAACACAAAAATGGTTCTAGCATTTTTTAGAAGGTCAAATTTTTCTCCTGAAGGATGTACTCTCAACTATGATACATAGAATTTTTACTGAGAAATTCTCTTTTTGAAGAAAAACTCAACAGTGATAAATCATAAATCAGTTAAAATAGTTATCCTTTAGAATCAGCACACATAACAAATAGCAAAGCTTCAAATGATGAAATAAGGGCATGTAAGATGATTAAAGAACTGCAAAAAGAACCTCAGAAAAGCAAACAAAGAATAAGAAACTATATAAAAAGACCAATTTGAAAATTAATCAAATAGAACTTCTATAAATGTAAAATGGAGTCATTTATATTAGAAACTCAATAGATAAGTTAGATTGTAGATTAGATACATTGGAAGAGAGAATGGGGAAAAGTAGAAGGTACAGTTGAAGAAATTATCAGAACAGAGGGATAAACATAATATAAAGAGAGATTAAAGAGATGCAAGTTGGAAAGAAACAGACCTAACGTATGTTGAATAGGAATACAGAAGGAAAAGATGGAGAGAATGAGAAAAGAAGCAATGTTGAAAGAGAAAATGGGTGAGGATATTCCAGAATTGATGAAAGACTTGGATGCTCATACTTGGAAGTGCAAGAACAGCATAACAGTGTTACTGAACCAAACTTGGGTCCTCTCGCCCCAAATGCAGCAAAGCTAATCTACGGACACTGGGTTGTGGTAAAGGAAAATATAGCATCTATTGCAGAGTGCCCAGCTTGTGTCCAAAAGACGCAAACTCCTTGATGGCTTTCAGGGAAATTGTGTTTTGTTTTTAATTTACTTATTTATTTTAATTGGGAGATAATTACTTTACAATATAGTAATGGTTTTTGCCATACATCAATATTAATCAGCCCAAAAGGTGTTTTTTAGACAATGTGAGGGAGAGGGTCTCGGGGTGGATGATCAGCTCATGCCTGGTTCTCTGATTGGTTGATGGTGAGTAAGAGTGGTGTTTCAAGAATCTCAACCATCAGCTTTCTGGATGCCTTAGAAAGCATCACTATAAACAAACCTAGTAGAGGTGAAGGAATTCTAGTTGAGCTATTCCAAATCCTGAAAGACGATGCTGTGAAAGTGCTGCACTCAATATGCCAGCAAATTTGGAAAACAGCAGTGGCCACAGGACTGGAAAAGGTCAGTTTTCATTCCAATCCCAAAGAAAGGCAATGCCAAAGAATGCTCAAACTACCGCACAATTGCACTCATCTCACACGCTAATAAAGTAATGCTCAAAATTCTCTAAGCCAGGCTTCAGCAATATGTGAACCGTGAACTTCCAGATGTTCAAGCTGGTTTTAGAAAAGGCAGGGGAACCAGAGATCAAATTGCCAACATCCACTGGATCATCGAAAAAGCAAGTGAATTCCAGAAAAACATCTATTTCTGCTTTATTGACTATGCCAAAGCCATTGACTGTGTGGATCACAATAAACTGTGGAAAATTCTTCAAGAGATGGGGATACCAGACCACCTGACCTGCCTCTTGAGAAACCTATATGCAGGTGAGGAAGCAACAGTTAGAACTGGACATGGAACAACAGACTGGTTCCAAATAGGAAAAGGAGTATGTTAAGGCTGTATATTGTCACCCTGCTTATTTAACTTCTATGCAGAGTACATCATGAGAAATTCTGGGCTGGAAGAAGCACAAGCTGGAATCAAGATTGCCGGGAGAAATGTCAATAACCTCAGATATGCAGATGACACCACCCTTATGGCAGAAAGTGAAGAGGAACTAAAAGCCTGTTGATGAAGGTGAAAGAGGAGAGTGAAAAAGTTGGCTTAAAGCTCAACATTCAGAAAACAAAGATCATGGCATCCAGTCCCATCACTTCATGGGAAATAGATGGGGAAACAGTGGAAACTGTGTCAGACTTTTTTTTGGGGGGCTCCAAAATCACTGCAGATGGTGATTGCAGCCAAGAAATTACAAGACGCTTACTCCTTGGAAGGAAAGTTATGACCAACCTAGATAGCATATTCAAAAGCAGAGACATTACTTTGTCAAGAAAGGTCCATCTAGTCAAGGCTATGGTTTTTCCAGTGGTCATGTATGGATGTGAGAGTTGAATTGTGAAGAAAGCTGAATACCGAAGATGATGCTTTTGAACTGTGGTGTTGGAGAAGACTCTTGAGAGTCCCTTGGACTGCAAGGAGATCCAAGACTGTACAGGGTATGTTGCAAGATGACATTCACCACCAGTCCATCCTAAAGGAGATCAGTCCTGGGTGTTCATTGGAAGGACTGATGCTAAAGCTGAAACTCCAATACTTTGGCCACCTCATGCGAAGAGTTGACTCATTGGAAAAGACTCTGATGCTGGGAGGGATTGGGGGCAGGAGGAGAAGGGGACGACAGAGGATGAGATGGCTGGATGGCATCACCGACTCGATGGACATGAGTTTGAGTGAACTCCGGGAGGTGGTGATAGACAGGGAGACCTAGCGTGCTGCAGTTCATGGGGTCGCAAAGAGTCGGACACGACTGAGCGCCTGAACTGACTAACTACTGGGGTCTGTGTGCTGGTGGTCAGCAGGGAGTTAACTTCTTTCACTGGTGAGGGTTTTAGTATCTGCAACTGAAGGATATGACCCAGGATATTATCTATAGTCCTTGAGGAGGAACTAAAGGTCCTTGATTTGTTTGATGGCTAACTATTGTCACCTTGTTTTGTTTGACTGTTTTCTTTCGTTTCTGCATTTTATCACTTCTCTGCCTAAATTTGCTCTTTGGAACTCAGGGAGAGAGGCTACAAACAAGTTTTTCTACAAACAAGAAGGGGGAGACACAGGGTTCTGTCTCCAGGAAGGCCCCACAGGGGCCTGCTTGGTTCAACAGAAGTGGGGAGGGGCTAAACACATCACTCTCAACCTGCAGAAGAGCCCAGACAGGAGGTGATTTTAAAAGCAGCTGGAATGAAAATAGAAAGTGTCTTCTAAAGTGTCCAGGGTGCAGAGACTCCAGCCGCAGGCTTGCCAGGCAAACAGGTCTGCAGGGTGGGTGGGAGGTTGCTGTGTATTGTCTCTGTCTGGAGGGCTTGTAGCATCTGCAAGAGACAAACTTCTCAGAATGGAGACAAGCAGTGCACGTCAGGATGCCTGAGCACGTGGGAAGCCTGGTGCACAGGCCGCATTGTCATCGGAGACAAACCTCCAGGGACAGGGAGGGCTGCGGAGGGAGCTGGGGCCAGTGTGGGCAGAACTTGCAGAGTCCCTGTTGAGACCATGGAAAGTGATCACCAGACCAGACCAAAGAACCACGTGTGTTCTGGGTGTGTGGCTGAGGCCAAGCGCCGTTGGATGTTGTAACACCTGTACCCCTTCTGAGAGTGCTTCCAGGAATCACAGGAGAGTGCCTCCTTAGTCAACGCCCCATCCATGCCCTCTATCCAGAAACCTCAACTCACTGTAAAGAAGAAAGGTTGAAAGGAATGTCTCCCACCATTGCAGAGTACATATTGAAGGCTGAATTTCAAAATGAGAAGTAATAAATTGATAGGGGACATAATAAACTTTAGATAAAAGGAAGTTGACTACAGAACAAAGGAGTGTGATCCAAGAAGGTAGGTGTGTTTAAAGAAAACAGCAGATAATACTGTGGGGAAATCTAAATGGCAATGGCTGTATATAAAACAATAAAGATAACAGTGATTCATTTGGAGGGTGTAAAGCAAGCTGGAAGTAAAATACTGGAAAACTAATACCTATAAAAAGGAGAGGCATGATAAGAGTAAAAGTTTTCAAAATCTCTCTAGTGTTACAGAAAGAAGGAAGAGATTAACTTTTCTAGGAGTCATTTTTTACTGTTTTCTCTTTTTCATACTCTGAGTTTACTAATCTGTTAGCAAATCTTGCCAGCTATATCTTCAAGCCGTATTTGAATACATCCATCATACCGCCTTCACTGATACCATCCTGGCCTGGCTACAATAGTGTTTTACACATTCATTTCAATTACCTTTCAACTGTTCGCCCTGGTTCTGCCCTCTGTCTCCTAGTATTGTTCACCCTCCTTCCTGCCCTCTTTCCCCAAAATATATCTGAACAAACTGTTTATCATACTATTCCTATTGATCACTTCACACACCTCCACTAACTTTCCATCTCACTTATGTACAGATGAACCTATCTGCAGGGCAAGAATAGAGACACAGACGCAGAGACAGGTGGACATTGTGGGGGAAGAGCAGGTACAGCTGGGAGCAGGATCGACACACAAGCCACCGTGTGAAAGAGCGAGTGAGCCGCTGAGCAGCACAGGGGCTCACACCTTTGTGATGGCCCAGGGGTGGGCCCGGAGGGGCAGTGGGAGGGAGGCCCAGAGGGAGGGGATATGAGCACCTGTCAGTTCAGGCACTCAGTCGTGTCTGACTCTTTGCAACCCCATGGACTGCAGCACGCCAGGCCCCCCTGTCCATCACCAACTCCCAGAGTTTACTCAAACTCATGTCTGTAGAGTTGGTGATGCCATCCAACCATCTCATCCTCTGTAGTCCCCTTCTCCTCCTGCCTTCAATCTTCCCCAGCATCACAGTCTTTTCAAATGAGTCAGCTCTTTGCATCAGGTGGCCAAAGTGTTGGAGTTTCAGTTTCAGCACCAGTCCTTTCAATGAATATTCAGGATTGATTTCCTTTAGGATGGATTGTTTGGATCTCCTTGCAGTCCAAGGGACTCTCAAAAGTCTTCTCCAACACCACAGTTCAAAAGCATCAATTCTTTGGCACTCAGCTTTCTTTATACTCCAAATCTCACATCCATACATAACTACTGGAAAAATCATAGCCTTAACTAGATGGACCTTTGTTGACAAAGTAATGCTTTTTAGTATGATGTCTAGGTTGGTCATAACTTTCCTTCCATGGAACAAGTGTCTTTTAATTTCATGGCTGTGGTCACCATCTGCAGTGATTTTGAAGCCCAAGAGAAAAAAAGTCTTTCACTGTTTCCATTGTTTATCCATCTATTTACCATGAAGAGGATGGGACCAGATGCCATGATCTTCATTTTTTGAATGTTTAGTTTTAAGCCAGCTTTTTCACTCTCCTCTTTCACTTTCATCAAGAGGCTCTTTTAGTTCTTCACTTTCTGCCACAAGGGAGGTATCATCTGCGTATCTGAGGTTATTGATATTTCTCCTGGCAATCTTGATTCCAGCTTGTGCTTCGTCCAGCCTGGCATTTCACATGATGTATTCTGCATAGAAGTTAAATAAGAGGGTGACAATATACAGCCTTGATGCATTCCTTTCCCAGTTTGGAAACAGTCCATTGTTACATGTCCAGTTCTAACTGTTGCTTCTTGACCTGCATACAGATTTCTCAGGAGGCAAGTAAAGTGGTCTGGTATTCCCATTTGTTGCAGAATTTTCCACAGTTTGTTGTGATCCACACAATCAAAGGCTTTGGCATAGTCAATAAAGCAGAAGTCAATGGTTTTCTGAAACTCTCTTGCTTTTGATATGATCCAACTGATGTTGGCAATTTGATCTCTGGTTCCTCTGCCTTTTCTAAATCCAACTCAAACATCTGGAAGTTCATGGTTCACATACTGTTGAAGCCTGGCTTGGAGAAATTTGAGCACTACTTTACTAGTGTGTGAGATGAATGCAATTGTGCAGTAGTTTGAGCATCCTTTGTCATTGCCTTTCTTTGGGATTGGAATGAAAACTGACCTTTTCCAGTCCAGTATGCAGGTCAAGAAGCAACAGTTAGAACTGGACATGTAACAATGGACTGTTTCCAAATTGGGAAAGGAGTGCATCAAGGCTGTATATTGTCACCCTGCTTATTTAACTTATATGCAGAATACATCATGTGAAATGTATTACATTCTGTGAAATGATATACATTCTGTGGCCCCTGCTGACTTTTCCAAATTTGCTGGCATATTGAGTGCAGCACTTTCACAACATCATCTTTTAGGACTTGAAATAATTCAGGTGGAATTTCATCACCTCCACTAGCTTTGTTTGTAGTGATGCTTCCCAAGGCCCACTTGACTTTGGACTCCAAGATGTCTGGTTCTAGGTGAGTGATTACACCATCGTGGTTATCTGGGTCATGAAGATCTTTTTTTTGTATAGTTGTTCTGTATATTCTTGCCACCTCTTCTTAATATCTTCTGCTTCTGTTAGGTTCATATTGTTTCTGTCCTTTATTGTGCCTATCTTTGCATGAAATGTTCCCTTGGTATCTCTAATTTTCTTGAAGAGATCTGTAGTCTTTCCCATTCTATTGTTTTCCTCTATTTTTTTGCATTGATCCCTGAGGAAGGCTTTCTTTTCTGTCCTTGCCTTTCTTTGGAATTCTGCATGGGTATATATTTCCTTGTTTTCTTTGCCTTTAGCTTCTCTTCTTTTCTCAGCTATTTGTAAGGCCTCCTGAGACAACCATTTTGCCTTTTTTGCATTTCTTTTTCTTGGGGATGGTCTTGATCCCTGCCTCCTGTACAATGTCATGAACCTCCTGTCCATAGTTCTTCAGGCACTCTTATCAGATCTAGTCCCTTGAATCTATTTGTCACTTCCACTGTATAATTGTAAGGGATTTGATTTAGGTCGTACATGAATGTCTAGTGGTTTTCCCTACTTTCTTCAATTTAAGTCTGAATTGCCTAATTCACTTTGTTCTATGGCAGAAACTAACACAACATTGTAAAGCAATTATATTCCAATTAAAAAATAAAGTGAAAACCCTGAAAATATTAACAGCTAAAAGACTCCACGTGATCTTCCTCCTCGTCATAACCCAGTGTTCTTCCTTCCTGAGCTCATCATGTCCTCCTCTCTCCCTTACTTGTTCTGTGGTTGCTTCCTGGGTCCCTGTGCTCTTTGAATCTATTAAAAATGTTCTGACTGTAGGGCTTTTCTGAAAATGGCTTCCCTGGTGGCTCAGATGGTCAAGAATCTGCCTGCAATGCGGGAGACCTGGGTTCGATCCCTGGGTCGGGAAGATCCCCTGGAGAGGGGAATGGCAACCCACTCCAGTATTCTGGCCTGGAGAATCCCATGGACAGAGAAGCCTGGTGGGCTGCAGTCCATGGGATTGAAAGAGCCGGACACAGCTGAGTGACGACTAACACTGTCACAAACGTTCACTTTCCAACCCTCACTTTCTAGAGTTTTTACTCAAGTGTGGCTTTTTCAATGAGCTCTTTCTTGTGACTCCTACATATAGTCCATCCTGCTTCCTTTTCCCACCCTTGCACTGTTTATCTTTTTTCTTTATTTTTTCTGTTGTACCTACTACCATCTAAAATTCTCTGCAGCCATCCTCATCATCTGAGAGGGACTAGTTTTGGGACATCTGGAACACCAAAATCTGCCAATGCTCAAAGAAGAGTGAAAGTGGAAGTGTTAGTTTTACTACTTTCTTATAAAGAGAATGAAAAAAAGTGAAAGTCACTCATTCATGTCTGACCCTTTGCGACCCCATGGACTGTACCCACCAGGCTGCTCTGTATGTTGAATCATCCAGGTAAGAACACTGACGGTAGCCTTTCCCTTCCCTGGGGATCTTCCTGACCCAGACCTTGAACCCTTCACTGCAGACGGATCTTTACCGTCTGAGCCACAGGGAAGCATTCCAGCACTCAAGAGTCCTACAAAAATGGCAGCACCATTGGCTCTCTGAGTCTGCTGATTCCATGCCAGTTGGGGGGTGAATGGAAATTTCGGATACTGTATCCCTCTCCTTTCTTTCTTTCCCGCTTTCTTCCCTCCCTCTGAAATAATGAGATTCTCCCCCATAGGAAGCTTTCTGATGACGGGAGCTCTTGTTTTCATTGTTGCTTTCATGGTACCTCCAGGGTGTGAAGAAGCGGCCTGGCAGGCAGTAGTCACTCAAACCTTTGTTGAGTAAGTGGATGAGTGAATGTATGAATCAAGCCAAAATAGAAACAAGGAGAAACCTAGAAAAATTTAAAAATTCAACTAAGGAGCTTTATCTAATGGATTTACATTGAACTCCAGACTTAACGATTTGCAATATACATTTGCTAGTTACACTGTGAATACATATTGATCACTTGCCAGAATCAATTATGCATCTACCTCTAAAGCATGTCTCCGTGAAAACCAAAGTTGCAGTAGTAATACATCGCCTCTCTTCTATAACCACAATGCAATCAGAAGACTACAACAAAAATAAACTAAACAATTACCAGATATGATTGGAAAGCAAAATGAGCAAAAAATAAATAAATAAACTTCCTTCTTACTCATTGATTACATAGTAGTCATTATGTAGTCAGAAAATACTTAGAAGTGCAATACATGAGCTTTTTACACATCAAAAATCTAAAGCAGTATTATACGGAAATTTATATCCCTTGGAAAAAACCCAGCAGTTTAAACATAAAACAAATAGAGGAAAATGGAATAATAAATTTAAAAGCAGAAGTAAGTAAAGTAAAAAACAAAAACTTGAGAGGATCAAAAACCCCCAAATTGATTCAGTGTGAAAAGTAATAATAACATGTGCAAAACTCTGAGTCAATTGATTAAAAAAAAAAGAGAATACTGAAATATACATGACTGGCAAAGAAGGGTTCCTAAGTATACATGGCAGAGATCTAAAACAGTAAATTACAACAACTATTTTTATGCCAATACATTTTTAAAATAAGAGAAAACAGACCATTCTAAAAATGACAGTCACATTATTTTTCCAAGTTAACAATTTTATTAAAATTTTAAAATGTCCTGTATATTAAGTTTCTAAAGAAGGCAAGCATTTGGTTTTTGAAATCTTTCTAATCATCTTTGGCAAAATGAGCAAAAGCATATATTTTTCAGTTTCTTTATAGAACTTAAAAATTCTAAAGTGCTTTAATCAAAATCCATTTAGTTACAATCTCAAATCAAACTTTTCTAGGCAAAAAAGGGTTTATTGGCTCATAAAACTAGAACTTTAGAAGTGTTTGTAGCTTCAGAAGGGCTGGATCCGGTAGCTAAAATAATGTAACCAGGAAATTGCCTTGTTCCCTGTCTTGGCCCTGCCTTACCTGGTTTTGGATTGACTCTCATGAAGCTAATGTGGTCATTAACGTGGTCACCAAAATTTCTAGGCTTACATCATTCTCACAGCTAATGATCACAGAGAACAAAGAATTCCTCTTTCCTGAGAGTTTCAGCCAAAGTCCCACGGGTCAACACTGATTGACCCCTGACGTCACATGCCCATCCTTCAGTTGATTCCTTTGACCAATGGAGGGAGTTGTCTGGCCATGTATCAGCCCCTGGATCAAATTCATTCTTTCCACATCATGTAGACCGAGAGTTGAGAGAAGCCATGTTCAAAATAGCTTCCAACTGTCTCCTGTAGACACCATGTTAGCAAAAATGACACAGGTTACCAGATACTTATTTTTATACACTTTATGCAGTCATCATCCATGTCTACAGTATAAAGTGACAGAAGATTTTTTTTTTTTTTTTTTTTTGGTCTCCTTCTCTTGTTCAGAAGCAGCAGTGAAGCTAGAATGTTAATCTAACTGTAATTTACCTTTATACATATACTGTCCTGATTGTTGCTGTTTTTCTCTAGTATTTCCAAGCTCCAGGAACATGTGGAACTGAGGGTCCAGGGGAAGGAAGTGACTTTCTCTCAGCCTTGCATCCAGTCTCTAGAGAAAGAGGAGAGAACACAGGATGAAAAGAACAGGAGAAATTGGAGGGAGGTTGAGAAAGAATTCTCCTGTGTTTACAAGGGCCGCAAGCTGTTTTCATCAAGGGTATATGGAATTAAAATTCAAGGATGCAGCAGGCTTGTCTGGTGGCCCAGAGGGTGAACAATCCGTCTGTAATGTGGGAGACCCAGGTTCGATCCCCGGGTCAGGAAGATCCTCTGGAGAAGCGAATGGCACCCCACTCCAGTGTTCTTGCCTGGAGAATCCCATGGACGTAGGAGCCTGGTAGGCTGCAGCCCATGGGGTCGCAGAGTTGGACACGACTGAGCGACTTCACTTTCACTTTTCACTTTCATGCATTGGAGAAGGAAATGGCAACCCACTCCAGTGTTCTGGCCTGGAGAATCCCAGGGACGGCGGAGCCTGGTGGGCTACAGTCCACAGGGTTGCAGAATCGGACACGACTGAGCGACTAACAGGCACACAGTGAGATAAAAAGAATCCCGTGTTGAGATTATGTCAGTTAAGTATTTGCCAAACTGGAAGTTACTCTGTGAGTGTGAGAAATTCAGCTCTATCATGTCTGGGGTTCTTATCTCTCTTCTGTTTTTTAACAGACATAACTGGGCAAAGTGTGTTCCCCAGAATAGAACATTCTGTGACATAGACTGTGAGAAAATGTTTTCATAATCACATAAATCTGGTAAAACCAACATATTCTGTACTCATGGTGTCTTACCATTCACATATTAAAGTCTACTAATATAGAAAATTTCAAATTTTATTTAGTCTTGCTGACTGTAAGACCTGTCCTACCCTACCCCTCCTTTTTTGTGTGTGTGGGAAAGCCTTTACCCATACTCTGGGAAAGACTAATTTTTCTCCCTTCAAGGAGGAACTAAACGTGGAAATCGGTAATTGACTTATAAGGAGTTTTTGTAGTTTCCCATACAACTGCTTCTCTTTTCTCTTTCCCTCTTCAGTTCCCATTTCCATAGCTCACTGACTTCTGCTAACGATATTAATCATAAATTGCTGATTGCCTTCAGGGCGTCTCATTCATGACTTTACAATGAAGCAATTGGTATGTTTCTTCACTTCATAAATGCAGGATGAGGGGTCAGAAGCTGAGGTCACGTGATTAAGGACAGCAGTAATGACCCCGCATTATTGCTGGAAACAAAAACAGCAGCTGCATTGTGAGCGTGTTTGAAAGAAAGGTCGTCGTGCTGGCGACAGGGGGGTGAAGCTTCTCTCTCTTCCTTAAGCTTCCAGCGAGTCATTTTCACATATGGACGTCTGCTCAGTGTCTCATTACCGCAATCTTTGTTGCCCTAAATCATTGTTTCCAAGGATACTTGGAGACAAAAGAATGTTCATCACAATGGACACAGTTGTGCAAATTATGAGGACTGTTAAGCAATATACATATTTATCCAAATTAGCCAACAAAAATATCTATGATAGGTATGACAGAAGGAAAGGTCAGGTTTTAGAAGACATGATGGAGCTACAATTTCAAGTTTTGGGTCCGATTTGGGGTTATCACTTTTAGATGACTGGAATGGGAATATGGCCATGAATTTGCCAGTCAGTGACTGAATAAGCTGTCTGCCTGGCAGACTTCAGAGTCCAATAGTTACTGGCCTCTAGAATAAAGGAGAAAGGGATGGACGGAGGGAGAAGGGAAGGAAGGCAGGTGGGAAACACTAGTGATTGGTCTGCTCTGCTCTAGGGTCCAGGTACTTTCAGCACAGCGTTGAGCCTATTAGCCTTTACAAGGCTACTCGCCTAACTTCTTGGAGGCTTCATTTTCTTAAAATATAAGACGGGAGTGGTAATACCTTTTTTAGTTACTTTGCAGGATGGTTTTAAGGCTAAGCAGAAAGAGAGAAGTGACATGCAAAGGCTGGCTGTGTGTGAAAAGCAGCACGGATGTCTTTATTCATTTCATAGCATGATAATGAACACATTCATTTCCAACTTCAGGCATAAATATGACACATGTGCAACATACGTGTGGGCCAAGCGAAGATTTATGCTCAAGTGAACACTCTCTCTGGTTGACAGATGGACTACACAAAACATAGAAAAACAAAAAGCTTAAGAATAAGAATTTTTAAATGGTATAATTTAATTGTTTTAATGAATTAATTAAAAGCCACTTTTAGAGTTTAGAAAGAGCGACATCAATATTGTTCTGGACAGTTATTTGGAATTGAATTTAACTATTGCTCTGAGGCCTTGGCCTCAGCTTTAGTCTTTGCTTGCTTTTTTCTTTTCTTTGTACTTGGTGTGTTCCTTGGAGAAGGAAATGGCAACCCATTCCAGTGTTCTTCCCTGGAGACTCCCATAGACAGAGACATCTAACAGGCTACAGTCCATGGGGTCCCAACGACCAGGACGTGACTGAGTGAGTCCACTTCCACTTTCCACTTAACCAGATGGATGTTTCCATCTCCCAGAAGCCAGGCGCCAGAACGTCGGTTTCAGGCACTCAGAGGAAGCCATGTGGCTGATGAGCTGGTTTTCCTCCCCTAACACAATCCACCTCAAACAGATGTAACTAACATTTCAAGTTTGCCAAAGATTAAGGTTTGGTTTATTATGTGGGACAGGAACATGGCTGCAAATTTGCCAGGCACTGATGGAACTGTTTCCTTGACTTAAGTCAAGGCTGCTTATGTAATTGATTTTTTCAGGTGTGTGCATTTCTTTCTCTTGGTTTGTCTCATTGCAGCAAAGATATGAAACAATGGACCAGTGTTATAGCTCGGTTACAGCTCAAGCTTTTATTAAGCAGACAGCAGATCATACATACACCCCTGAGAGGTGAGGGCAGGCAGACCCTGAAGAAGTGGCCTCAACCTGTCTTAGCTCCTCCTGTTGATGCTTTTTTGTCTCCTTCCCCCAGAGCCTGATTGGTTTTGCCCTACGCAAAGTGGCGCAGGCTACCCATCAGGAAGGTGGTGTGTTTTTTTTCCCACTGGAGGTTCCCACTCCGGTCCTTGGATTTTTTCCTTTGTTTTCTTTTTCTCAGTCTTTTTCCTTTCTTTCTTTGCCTTTTAGCTGCCAATTTTTAACTACCATTTTGGACTCCCTTTTTTCTACTCTCACTACCTAACAGTTACAATCTGCTTTTGTAGATAGAATCAATGGTGACACCACCTTAAGATGAAAGCAAACCCACAGAAAATTTTGTTTCTAGATAATTCTTCTAGATATTTAAATTTCTAAAGAACAGTTACTGAATTGGAAATTTTTGTTGTCAGTATTTCAGGCTTATTTTTCCAGTTATATTTGTTTTGATTTTGCTGTTTTGCTTTTTTTTTCCCCCACTTGTGGTTAAAAAAGAAAAGAAATGTCTAGGCCTGCAAAGGTCAATTCCTGAAATTTGTATGAGCTCCAGGTAAACTTTATCTGAGTTTATCATACTAAAATTGCCTGGGCCTAGATACAAAAAAAATTTTTTTTGACAGTGGTGACCGCATATCTCTTGATTAAACTGTCAAATTTGTAGACTGATTGACCCAGAGATAGGATTTCAATTATTGCTTTTGATGGTTCTGGACTTCGTATCTAGAGATAAGACATTCGGCTCTGGGAGACATTTTCTACTGCTGGGGCAAGAGATGTAGGTCACTGAAAGTGCATGAAACTTTATAAACCATTCTGGTTTGTTTACTCCAAGAGTTTTACAGCCATCTATGGCTTTTTCTTGGTCTGTTGTGCAGAAGGCACATATGCATGGCCTTCACACTTTAGAGCTGAGTCACAGAGTTTCAATCCCAGATGCTCTACCTCCTGTCCTTGGGAACTTGGGCAAACGCTTCACTCTCCGGTGCCTCAGTTGCGCTGATGGTAGGACGTGGTGCCTGCCTGGCAGGATGTTGGAATGGGTAAATGATCTTGGCACATTATTGTCATTACTAGCATCCCCTGGAAGGACAGTATTTAAAATCTGTTTGCATTTGAAATTTGATTCATAGTTTATAAAGTATTTATTATTTGTGAGAATAGTTCATGTGTTAAAATATTAAGGCAAGTATAAAAACTTCCCATTTTTTTATTCTCATATTTCCACCCTTATTTATTTATTTATTTGGCTTCTGACTATACAATCTGAAGCATGTGGGATGTTAGTTCCCCAACCAGGCTTTGGACCCACACCCCATGCACTGGAAGTGTGGAGTCTTAACTACTGGACAGCCAGGGAAGTCCCCAGACTTCCTATTTTAAAGACGAGAAAACCAAGGCCAAGATACATAAAATGGATTTTTCAAGGTTCACGACATTGCAAATCAAGGCAAATCAAGAAAACTGCCTTAGGTCAGCATCATCCCTTATTATCTATAACAAAGATTCTCTTCTTGATTAAATTCCAAGCTCTCTTGAACTATTTCTCAACTAGGCTTCAACTCTTGGGCTTCCATATTTGTTTCTGTATTTTCCCATTTTAGCAATGTCAATTTAGCTAGAATTTCCCATATCTGATCACTCTTGATATCTAATTGGGTTCCTCACCTTCCACCATCCCTCAAGTGATATTTGATCACACTGGACTACCTTCAATAAAACTCGTTTGGTGGGCTAAGCAAGAATCTTCCCTTACCCCAGATATTTTCTCTTAGTAATTTTCTACCTACTGACCCCCATCCCGCTCCTTGACTATAAATTCCCACTTGCCCAGGCTGTGTTCAAAGTTGAGATCACTCTCTTCTCCACTACAAGCTCCTATTACAGTGGTCCCCAGCCAGTCCCAATAGCCGCACTTTGAATGAAATCTGTCTTTCATCTTTAACAAATGTCATGAATAATTTTTTCTTTTTCACAACATCTAGAATAGGCCTTGGCTTTTCATAGGTCTTAACATTTTTGTTGAATACATGAATGAAGTGCTTGAGGCAAAAATTCTCTGACCTCCAGGGTCACTACTATTTTTATTGCGCTCAAGCCGCATATCTAAACCAGGGTTGCGTTTTCTCCTAAAGACAGCAGAAGAATGCGAATGCAGATAGAGTATGAGCTTCCCTGGTGACTCAGTGGTAAAGAACCTGCTGGCCAATGCAGGAGACGTGGGTTTCATCTCTGAGTTGGGAAGATGCCCTGGAGAAGGACATGGCAACCCACTCCAGTATTCTCACCTGGGAAACCCCATGGAGCTTGCTGGGTCTCAGTCCATAGGGTCAGAATGAGTCAGACACGACTTAATGACTGAGCAGGCATGCACACAGATAAAGTACAGCTTGTTTAATAAAAATGTGAACTGAGTCACATTTGTATGTTCCAGAATGCTGGCGAGATCCCCCTTTTTCCAGTGAGTCTCATTGAGTATCTAGTCTTAAGGGCATTGAATTGAGATGGTTGAAGTACCCTCAGCTTCTGGAAAGAGTAACCCAATGATTTACCAGCAACAAGCCATTAACCGGGTCACCTGAAGGAGAGAGACTCTTGGTAACTAATGTCCACACAAGCCACAGAACAGGCTGCATTGGGAAACATGCTTGTATCTGAAAGAATACACATTCCTTCAATTCCCTGAGACTGTCCAGTGTTCAAGAACTTTTTTCCCTTGAGTGAAAAGGAGAGCACTGATTTGATGAGAAGGCTTTGAGAAACTTGACTGGACTTCATATTTGAGTACTAAGAAAAAAGTTGCTGGGAGAATATACTTATTTGGCAAGAATATTTAGTGGTAAATTACAGATCCCTCTAATAAAAATATTTCTGATGGCAGAGGCTGCTACCATGAAAAGAATGCTGGATGGAGAGTGAAGACTGGTTCCTAATTTCAAGTCTGTCATTAAGTAGCAGCAGGGCTGTAACCAAGCTACTCAGCTTTCCTGGGCTGCATTCTCTTCTATAAGTGAGTTGGTTACATAAATAATGTTAAAGGTTCCTGAAATTCTAAATTTATATATTCATGAGAAATGTTTTGGATCCACACAATTAAAAAAAAGAAGCCCTCCTGTCTATAAAAACAAAAGGAACTGAGTGGCAATCAGCATTGAAACAGAAATTAATTCATTAGCATTTAAAAATATCTCAATGGCAATATTTCCCGAACAATGACTTCATTGATGACATGAGTGGGCCATTGTGCCTTCTGCCAGTAGAACAGACTCCACTTTATTCTTAGCAGCTGTGGTCCCTAATTGGAAAGGGGACTGGTCCAAAAATGATAAAGGGAAATTGCGTCCCGGCACTGAAAAGGAGCATGGAGCTCGGGGGCTTCCGCCGCCTCAGTCATTGTTCACCTCTTGAGCTTCTTGTCAAGGAATTTGCCCTCTGGAGACTGAAGCCCCATGGTGGCTTAACTTTTGCTGTTGAGATATTTGTCTGAAAAAGTTCCTTTTGCTCTCTTTATTGCTAAAAATAGTATGCATGCATGCTAGTTGCTTTAGTGCTTTAGTCGTATCCAATTCTTTGTGATCCTATGGACTGTAGCCTGCTAGGAGGCTCCTCTGTTCATGGGGACTCTCCAGACAAGAATACTGCAGTGGGTTTCTATGCTCTCCTCCAGGGGATCTTCCCAACTCAGGGATCGAACCCACATCTCTTTACATCTCCTGAGTGGACAGATGGGTTCTTTACCACTAGGGCCACATGGGAAGCCCAAAAATAGAATAAAAAGGTTTTATTCATAGAACCAGTTCTTCACTGCAGTGTCCCTTGTACTTGAGCTTTGCTTAAACAGTTTCCCTATTTTTTATTTTTTAGTTATTATTTTTTTTACATTTTGGCCACACTGGGTCTTCATCATGGCTCTCGGCTCCCCCAGGTTGCAGCGCTCGGGCCTTCTTTCTTGTCGCTGTGCATGGGCTTTCTCTAACGGCAGCCCTAGGGCTTCGTTGCCCCATGGCATGTTGGATTTAGTTCCCTGACCAGGAATCAAACCCAGGTCTTCTGCATTGGAAGGCGAATTCTTAACCACTGGACCACCAGGGAGGCCCCTCTATTTTCCATTTCCAAATAATTTTGAAATAGGGGAAAGCAGAAGAGACTAAATGTGATTCTTGAATCAAGTATTCAAGTTCTGAGGAGTGATGATTCTCTAGATTTATTCAAAGAGCCATGAATTCTTGCTACTTCCTTTGTTGGGAAAACTCTTTAAGAGAACGCCCAAGGCTCTTACCTCACCTACTTCAGAGCTTTGCTCAAATGTATCTTCTGTGAGCCTTTCCCTGTCCAAACACATGCACTGCTTCTGATCCCATTTCCTGTTCCCCATTCCTGATTTATTTTTCATCATAGCATTTTTTCCCCCACCATCTCATCAAGGATAGCATCTTTCTGATTATTCTCTGGGTCTCAATATGTAGTGGTGCAGTGGTGAAGAATCCTCCTGCTAATGTTGGAGATGTGAGAGACACAGGTTCCTGAAGGGTGCCTGCATTAAATAGATTATGCCTCTGCCTGCCTCTTGCATGCAGCACAGAGCAAGACATGCTTGTGTGTGTGCTCAGTCATGTCTGACTCTTTGCAACCCCATGGACTGTAGCTTGCCAGGCTCCTCTGTCCATAGCATTTTCCCAGCAAGGATATGGAGTAGGTTGCCATTTCCTCCTCTAGGAGATCTTCCCAACCCAGGGATCAAACCTGAGTCTCCTCTGTCTGCTGCACTGGTAAGAGGATTTTTTTACCACTGAGCCCCTGGGAAACCCTTTCCAATTTATTGGGTCTTTTATATGTATTTTGACAAGTCCTGTTATGCTACTAGGATTGTATTATGAAGTCTGAGATGTTACTTACAACTACTATGTGGCCATGGTGGGACTTTAGACAAATCTTGCCTCACTTCCAATCTTTTAGCTTTTTCTACTGTCTGTATGGTTTACCGCTGGAGAATTATAGAGAATCCATCAGCTAGATGCTCGGGGATACTCCTATTACTCCAAGGAACCAAAGCTTGTGGTTCAATCATTTCGTTTGTCTGCAGGAAGACTCAGAACCCAGCATCAGTCTCTGGGAATAATTTATCATGTTCTTGAGATCAAACACAATAACAAAGACTCAAGTTGGAATTTTTATAGGCACAGAAAACAGGCAAGATTAAGTGGCTTTTAAGCATTCAGTTTGGATAGGAATGAAAGCAACAGAAATAAAAGTGGTGTTAGAAAAATAAATCATGTATGGAAAAGAGGAAATATAATCTCACTTTGGAGGAAATGAGCGTTGACAACAATGTGTAAATTTAGGAATGTCAGTTATCTTCTTTATGCTCCTTGCACTCCATACCTATAAAATGGAGGTAATACATAATCTACCTGGAAAATATGTAAAGTTTTAGAAAACAGAAAAAAGTACTATGTGAATGCAACAGAGCAATATATTTGAAAATAGATAAATCTGGAATATGTGTGCTGCGGGTTAATTTATGTCCCTCCCACGTTTGTGTGTTGAAGTCCTAACATCTAGAACTTCACAAGGAACTTTATTCGGTAATAGAGCTGTTGCCGCTGTACTTAGTCAAGGTGCAGTCGTCTGGGGTAGAATGGGCGCTGAGCTGATATGACTGGTGTCCGTATAAAAAGGGGAAATGTGAACAGACACACTCATGCAGGGAGAACACCATGTGGAGACTGCAGCTATGCCGCCACGACCCAGGAGCCGCAGAAGCTACGCGAGGCTGCCCCTGATGCTGCCTTAGCGCCTGCAGAGGGGCATGGGCCTACTGACGGCTTGCTCTTGGACTCCAGTCTCCAGAGACGTGAGACAAAAAATTTCTGTTGTTTAAACCACTCAGGTTGTGGTACTTTGTTAATGCAGCCTTAGTGAACAATTACGGTATCCCTGAAATGGTGTTCCTATAGTGAGGGCTATCTGAATGTGCCACTTCTTAATGTCACCTTGTGTAACAGATCCAACAATTCCATTAGAAGTCCAGACAGTGAACATGATGCCATTGTGAAGATCAAGAAGATGGGGTCTGTTTTCCAATATGCAAACTTCTTGATTTATAGATAAAAGTGAATCCCAGGGAGGTGGTATATTTTGCCTAGATGTTCTCAGGACTAGAACTTCATGTGTTAAATTATTGGACCCCAAAGAGTGGCTAAAAGTCCCTCCTTGTATCGCCATAGTGGGTGTCATAGATGGATGTGAACTTTATTGATTAATTTAATCAATTATTATTTATTGAATGTTGATTATGCAAAGCTCTAATCTCCTTCCTCAGAACATTTTTGTGGAAAGAAAGTTGTGCTAACTTTATTTAGCTAACTACCATAATGCCAGCTACCATGTTTCTCCACATTTGGGCATCCTAAGTAGGGAAACCAATCTATATGCCCTACTTTCTTTTCTCTTCTCCCCACCTCTTTTTCCAACTCAAGATTTTCCTTTTTACCCACATTTGGACAAGAAGAGTCTTTGACCTAAGACTCTGTTTTAGAAGGGCTTATGTATTACACCCACACAAGTAAGTGCGAGTGGTAGTTGCTCCGTCATGCCTGACTCTTTGCAACCCCATGGACTGTAGCCTGCCAGGCTCTTCTGTCCATGGAATTCTCCAGGCAAGATTACTGGAGTGGGTTGCTATTTCCTTCTCCAGGGAATCTTCCTGACCCAGGGATCCTGCATTGCAAGAGAGTCTTTACCAACTGAGCCACCCGGGAAGCCTACTATTAAGAGATATTTCTAAGTATAAAGACAGGTCAACTTAAAAAGTTTCAGCAGATACATGCTTGACTTTATCTTATAATCTATGGATAGTACTTTAGAATGTTGGATTAGAATAAAGGTGTAATGAATTCTTACACCTTTTCCAAAGGAATACCCAAGACAGAAGTAGCAATAAAGTTATAAATGACAGCCATCAATCAGATGAAATAATTTAGATGAAGCTTTTCTCTCTCGAAGAGATGGGGACTGGGCAGTGGTCAGGAAGGAAATACAATGTGCTTTGAACTTTGTATGAAAAATAATGTTCAGTTCCACGTTGCTGAACATGGTTCTGTTTTTGCCAAATAAATCGTCTATTTCAAATTACTGTCCAAATGCTTTATCAAAACTCCACTTCTGCCTTTGTTTTGGAATCTGTTACCTTTGTTGCCCCCTCCTGATCACTGTCCTCTGAAGCTCCTACTTCTTTTCTGCTGTCCCCTGACAACTCGGTGGCCTTCGTGCTGTCCCCTGAAGCCTCAGTTGCCTTCCTGCTTCCTCGGAAGTTGCACTATTCTTCCTGTGGACCTTCTAGCTCTGGTTGCTCTGTGGCCACAGAAAGCTGTCAGCGCTGTGAATCATGCCACTTTTCCTATACTTCTGTTACTGATGCAGTAAGGATGTCAAAGCAAACACCCTGCTTTCCTTTGAGAAAGACCATTCCCTTCACTAGCATAACTAATGTTTGCCATTTCAATCGAGCGCCACAAAATCATGGTCACAAAGCCCACTTCTGAGTTGCTCAAGGAGCGCTGGTCTACTGACCTGGCCCTGGAGAAGTGGGCCAGGGCGGCTGCCAGGGCTTCCAGGGCTCCCTTCTCCCCAGTCAGCTTCTCGGCTGACTGCTTGAAGTGACCCAGTGCAGTGGGAGGCACAGAGTCCCAGAGCCTGATGGCTTCTTTGCTAGAAGCTTTTATTATCTCTGTTGCAGAAGGAACACCTATTCGTTTAAATTTGATTCCCGCTTTTTGCTCCACTTGGGCTAACTGGTATTCTTTGTGATGGGAAAAGCAGATGCAAACCCAGGTCCTGCCTGCTTTACCTGTTCGCCCAGAACGATGAATGTAGGATTCCACATCCTTTGGTGGAGAACGTTGAACAACCAGATCAGCCTCAGGGATATCTAACCCACGTGCAGCAACATTGGTTGCAACCAAAACCCCAACATCTCCATTTCTAAAGCCTTTCAGGGTGATTTCCCTTTGCTTCTGTGGAATGTCTCTGTGTAATGACTGGGCATCCTGTCTTACAGCCACATTCTGCAACAACTCTGGGCTTCTTTCTTCGTTTCACAAAATATGATAGTGCGCCCTTGAAAACCACTGCATGCTCTCCTCACGTCTCCAATAACTGCTGCTCTCTGAGTCCAGTGGCACCTGATAGCCAGATGCTCTACAGTTACTGCCGTTTTCTGCGTCTTTTTACCAACCAGGCCCTCTTGTCCATACGTATGTTTCATGTATTTCTTAGCAGCAGTGTACACCCAGTGGGGGCAAGGTGCAGAAAAAGCAATGGTTTTTTTTTTTTTTGGTTTTTTTTTTTCTGCAACACCCACACAGCTAAGGCTTTAACAACAACAACAAAAAAAAAACAAAAAAAAACTTTTCCACGTCCACGTCCTGGGTGGGACAAGATCATGGAGACAGATATTCTATCAGGGCATGGAAATAATTTGAGTGGCAGAACTCATAAATAAAAGAAAGACAAACTAATTAACAAATCATTTTTCTCAGACAGCATAAAGTCAATAGATTTAAGGAGATATAATTTCCAGGAAGGGACAAGAAGGCATTCATTAATTGGCTCAATGTGCCAACTGAGAAATATTTTGCAATGTGATAAATTCATATTTTTTTTAGTTTGTTTATACATTGGTCAAGATCTATGCTATCCAATATGGTGGCTATTTAGATTTAAATAAATTGAAATTAAACAAAATGAAAAATCCAGGTTCTCTGTCCCATTGACCACAATTCAAGTGCTTAACAGCCTTGTATGGAGCATGGTTGACATATTGGACAGTTCAAATACAGAACATTTTCATCATTGCATAAAATCCTATTTGACAGCATCAGTCTAGATGTAATAAACATGGAGCATGACATTGATTTTTTTACATTGGCAGTTAGGTTGATACAGAAGCTGGGATTGTGAAAGTTTTATTTTTATACAAATATTTAATATAATTTAATAAATTCTCAAAAAGTATTAAAAGATCAGTCAGAAAAGGCCTAAAATAAAGGCACCAAATGGTAGGTAAGCTAAAAAAGTGTGCAAAGGAGGATGTTCACTGAAATACAGAAGCATTCTGTGTGCCATGTAAGGTGCAGCATCTGAACCTGTTACTAGGAGAATGGTCTCAGTGACGCTCGTAGAAATGATGCTGGGAACAATTCAGAGACTATGTTCTCTGAATCTAGTGAGTGGAGGGACATCCTGATGAAACACGTATCAAATCTGATGTCATAACTATTCTCAGATACATGCTAAGAATAATGACTAAATGCTCTTAAAGCAACAAAATCAAATTTTGTTTAACATATGAGATTTACCAGAAGAGAGAAATGAGACATAGGTTTTATGAACTTGAATGTTTCATACAGAAATGCTAACTATACAGTGCACTGTGGTTTATGTGATAAAATTAAGATATTTTATGACAGAAAGTGAAGTGAAAATTGCTCAATTGTGTCCAACTCTTTGTGACCCATGGACTGTACAGTCCATGGAATTCTCCAGGCCAGAATGCTGGAGTGGGTAGCCTTTCCCTTCTCCAGGGGATCTTCCCAGCCCCTGGGAAGATTGAACCTAGGTCTCCCACATTGCAGGCAGATTCTTTACCAGCTGAGTCACCAGGGAAGCCCAAGAATACTGGAGTGGGTAGCCTATCCTTTCTCCGGTGGATCTTCCCAGCCCAGGAATTGAACCAGGGTCTCCTGCATTGCAGGCTGATTCTTTACCAACTGAGCTATCATTTGAGTTAATAATTTATTATATGTGATCACATTAAAATGTTTTAAATTATATGTAAAATTATAGTTAATTTCTGAAGCTAAGTTTTGCTTCAAGAATTCATTGACAATGTTAATTGCTATTTCCTCAGAAGAGGGAAATTTCTCTACATTGAATTTAATTTAAAAAAACTAAGAACTACAATGACTCAAGAATGTTTTGTCTAATTTGGCTTTGCTGTCAATTTACCCGAATTATGCAAAAAATCTTTAACAATGTAATTAGTGTGCTGAAATAAAGGCAAGCCATATTTTTATGAAAAGTATAATAATTTATGAATGGCATGTCTTTAGAACTCATTTTAACATGGGCAGTGTACCAACAGAACTGTCACTTGAATTAAATTCAGTTATCTTTGACGTTATACTTACTTTTGATCATTTAAAACTAATGGTCAAAAAAAAAACCAAAACTAATGGTATTAAAAATATTTTTCAGTTTTGTCATTATGAAGGTTTAATTTTCAAGGAAGGAGGATAGAATACATATGTTTAAAATTTTTATTTATTTATTGGCTGTGCCACACAGCGTGTCAGATCTTAGTTTCTTGACCAGGATCGAACCCGAACCCGAACCCCTGCAATGAAAGTACAGAGTCTTACCCACCGGATGGCCAGGGAAGTCCCATAGGACAGAGTTTAACTAACGACTGTCAGCTTGATGTGTACCTTTAACATACATTGTTATATGGTGTGTGGGCCTCTATTTGTCCCCTGGCCTTTGGTCTGGGAATAATAAGAGTGGCCTGGCTGTGTTCGTTAGTCCTTCTGGAGGAAGTAAAAAATACCTTTTCCCACAGGTTAGAGCTTCCTGTTTCAGAGCCTGAGAGAACTTACAGAGACAAGTACAGGATTCTAGTTCAGCTTCACAGTTCACCTGTAACTATCACTTCATTTCAGACACTTAAGGGTTGAGAATATTTAGAGAAGATTGTGCTTACATATTTGCAATGGGTTATACTTCAGTGGAAACAGTGTCAGACTTTATTTTTCTGGGCTCCAAAATCACTACAGATGGTGACTGCAGCCATGAAATTAAAAGATGCTTACTCCTTGGAAGGAAAGTTATGACCAACCTAGATAGCATATTCAAAAGCAGAGACATTACTTTGCCAACAAAGGTTCGTCTAGTCAAGGCTATGGTTTTTCCTGTGGTCATGTATGGATGTGAGAGTTGGACTGTGAAGAAGGCTGAGTGCCGAAGAATTGATGCTTTTGAACTGTGGTGTTGGAGAAGACTCTTGAGAGTCCCTTGGACTGCAAGGAGATCCAACCAGTCCATTCTGAAGGAGATCAGCCCTGGGATTTCTTTGGAAGGAATGATGCTAAAGCTGAAACTCCAGGACTTTGGCCACCTCATGCGAAGAGTTGACTCATTGGAAAAGACTCTGATGCTGGGAGGGATTGGGGGCAGGAGGAGAAGGGGACGACAGATGATGAGATGGCTAGATAGCATCACTGACTCAATGGACATGAGTCTCAGTGAACTTTGGGAGTTGGTGATGGACAGGGAGGCCTGGTGTGCTGCGATTCATGGGGTTGCAAAGAGTCAGACACGACTAAGCGACTGATCTGATCTGATACTTCAGTGGGGGCTTCCCCGTTGGTTCAGCAGTAAAAAATCTGCCTGCAATGCAGAAGCCGCAGGAAACACGGGTTTGAGTGCTGGGTTGTAAAGATCCCCTGGAGGAGGGCATGGCAACCTGCTCCAGTATTCTTGCCTGGAGAATCCCATGGACAGAGGGGCCTGGTGGGCTACAGTCCATGGGGTTGCAAAGAGTCTGACATGACTGAGCAGCTGAGCGTGCATACTTCAGTGGATACCAAACCGTCTTATGTCACCTCTACAGAAACAGAACAGCAGGAAAAAGAAACGATTAGGTTCTGGTTTGAGGGATTTCACTTGTGCCCCAGGAAAAATATGTTTGGTAGCAGAGTTGCCTTAAACTGTGGACTGGTTGACTGAATGGAAGATAGGAAGCCCCGTTCCCTTGGGCTCTGACTGGATTTCTCTGATTTGAATGTTATAGATCTGGTGGAGTTATGTCTAAAAGCAGACATAGGAATTATTTCCAGTTTTATTAAATTATAACTGACTACAATTGTAAATATTTAAGGTGGACAACTTGATGTTTTGTATATGTACACATTGTGAAATGATCAACACAATCAAGCTAATTAACACATCCATCACCTCAACAGCTACCGTTTTGTTTCTTCTTCCTTTTGGTACAGTCTTTACAGGTCTAAAAGATTAGGGTTTTGCGGCTTTGCCGTTTTGCTTTCCAAGAGGCTCAAGTGGTGAAGAACCCGCGTGCCAATGCAGGTACTCTAAGACCTCAGTTCGATCCCTGGGTTGGGAAGATCCCCTGGAGAAGGGAATGGCAGCCCACTCCAGTACTCTTGCCTGGGAAGTCCTGTGGAGAGAGGAGCCTGGCGGGCTTACGGTCCATGGGGCCACAGAGAGTCACACACGACCAAGCGCGCAAGTGGAGACACAGACAAGTCTGCTATTAAACACTGCAGTCATGTCACTGTAGCTCAGAGGTGGGAAGTGAGTTTTACCCCAGTTTCCCTGGAAGTAAAGAACAGTCTGCATGAGTTGTAAAGCTCCATGCTCTTTCTGTTTGCATTCTTGCTAAAGCTTGTTGAAGCCCTTCAACACTGGGGACTTTGGGTTCTGTTTTTACCAGTGACCTAATCTGCTGTGGATTACCACCAAGAGAGTGGCCTGCGTTAGCGCCCACCGGCCAGGCCGCTGTGACCACAGTGAAGATCGGCTTCCTCAGACGCCTCCCTCCGCGCAAGTGCCCTCCGGCCTGGCCCAGCGGGGAGGGCCGTTCCTGGGGTCGCAGCTGGGAAGGGCTCTGGGCTCAGGTTTCAGAGCAGCTGAGGGCCGTTCAGGCCTCTGAAACCTTTGCATAGAATGTGTAGTGTCTGACTTACAAGGAAAGCGGGCAGCTCTAACCTCACGGAAGAGACGGCTTTGGAGGGAAAGATAAGCTGGAGCAGGAAAGGGCAGGCGGCAGACGAAAGGGGCGGCGTCTGTGGGCTGGGGTGGCAGAAAGAGGGGCGCACTTCCAGAAGGGACGACTGCCAGTTAATTTATATGTGTGTGTGCGCGTGCGTGTGTGGGGGGGGAGGGGAGGAGGATGCTTGAGTGACAGCTGGCTAAAATGAGGGCCTGGGGCCCCTTAGAAAGTGAGCCGACAAGCGTGTGTGTGCTCAGTCACTTCAGTCGTGTCCGACTCTTTGCGACCCCATGGACTGCAGCCCACCAGGCTCCTCTGTCCTTGGGATTTTCCAGGCAAGAATACTGGAGTGGGCTGCCATGCCCTCCTCTAAGGGGTCTTCCTGACCCAGGGGTCGTACTCTTGTCTCTTAAGTCTTCTGCGTTTGCAAGCGGGTTCTTGACCTCTAGCGCCACCTGGGAAGCCCCTGAACTGATGAGGCAGAGATTACATGAAGATAGAGCCTGTTGGTTCCCTCCTTCGTCTGAGATGCTGAGTGTGGAGGAGGTGATCAATAAATGACTAGGAATTAACCAGTGAGCGAATGGCTCAGCACTTGTGTGAGTTTCTTGACCCTACTGGAAAGTGCTTGAAGGTTCCACCAGACGTGATGGGTTTGGAATAATGGCTCCTTCTATGTGAGCTCAATGCTTCCAGCCTCAATTTTTCCTTCTTTTTTTTTTTTTTGATTTCTTTAAAATTTTGGATTATAGTTCATTTCAATGTTATGTTAGTCTTAGGTGTACAGCAAAGTGATTCAGTTAAACATATACACATATTCCTGGAGAAGGAAATAGCAACCCACTCCAGTATTCTTGCCTGGAGAATTCCATGGACAGAGGAGCTTGGAAGGCTACAGTCCGTGGACTTGTAAAGAGTCAGACACGACTGAGTGATTAACACATACATATTTTCATTCTTTTTTCAGACTCCTTACCTATTTAGATGTTTACAGAATATTGAGTAGAGTTTCTTGTGCTGTATAGTTGGTCCTTGCTGGTTATCTGTTTCATTTTTTCACTTAGTTTTTTGAAGTGCACTTGCTTTTATGCTGTGTTAGTTTTCACTGCACAGCAAGGTGAATCAGCTGTACATGCACGTATCTCTCCTCTTTTTTGGATGCTCCCCTTCAGGTCACCATGGAGCACTGAGCAGAGTTCTGTGGGCACAGGTAACCCTCATTACTTATCCATTTTATGCACAGTATCAATAGTGTGCACACACCAACCTCAGTCTCACAGTTCATCCCCCCCTCCCCACCTTTCCCCCTGGGTATCCATACACTTGTTTAAAATTTGTTGATGATAACAGCTTTGCTCAGTTGTGTGAGAATTCAAGTGGCATATGTAAGTTCTAGGTGTGTCTTTATCCTGAAGACGTAATCTCTTTAATCTCTTTCCTTTCCAGAAGCTGGGAAAGGATAGTTGTAAGGGTAGTCAGCCCATATAATCTGCTTTTAGTAGTCAACGTTATCTGATACTTAGAAACACGGCAAAAAGGACCGTGTGTCCTCTCAGTGTTGTCCAGGCTCACAGAGCAATAGGCCTCCCAGACTACTTAGCATCTAAGAGAAGATGCCCGTATTCGATGTTCTGTTTTCTACGGATCAGGCCGTTCAGGAGAAATGCAAATTTCTATCCAATAGAAAGTTTAGCTGCAGAGGACAGTTTGTTTTCTACCTAACCCAACAATTTACTTCGGTGTTCTTTAATCCCTGTAAATTCTCAGTTGCTATTTGATACTATTTTATGATTCTGCTGATTCCCTCTTAGACTGGTCAGATAAATTGATCCTTCTATATAAATTGGTAACATAAATTGATCATGCAAGTCATGTTTTCAACTTTTGAAAATCACACTCTGACAGTATTTAGAGATCTCCATCTTTCGCTATCAATGTCTAGAACAAACCTATGTTGGGCACTCAGCATAGTTTTTTTGAATAAATGGGTGAAGAATAAACGAAAACATGAACCACTAAAGGAGGACAGAAGGAACCCTGAGTTCTTCCAACTTTTGAGAAAACTAATATTTAATGAGTTTTTTAAAATATTAGATTTATAGCAGAATTTTAGAATTCTGAGATAATTTCCTTTTTACCAGTGTTAAAATGAGTTTTATATAGGAAATTATGGTAACAGTACTTTGAGTTTACTTTTGAATGTTGTCCTTGGAAATAAAAAGTTGGAAATTTGCATCTCTGTGCTGGTTCATTGTTTTTAGAAATGTCTCTGGCCCTTGTAATTCACTTGATCTCTAAGATTTAGTCCTCACTTGAAATGATCATCATGGGGAGATGAGATCTGGCTTACTTTAAACAAGTCATGTAGCTTCCAGCAAGATTTCCAAGACTCGCTATCATTAAGAGAAACAGCTGTTTTGAAAGGCACTGTGCCTGCAAACTCTTTTATTCCCGCTAATGTCAGCTTTTAAGTAGCGTTTAGAATAAAAAAGAAAAAATTTCCTTTTGCCGTAAAAAGAAACAAGATGGTGTGGTCTACATCAAAGGCTCATGTAATTATCATTAAGCTGGTATGATGCCTGAAATATATTAGGTGCTCACTTCATATTTGTGAAATACATTTATTTTCTACTTTAAAGATTATTTTTAATGGAGTTTAGTTGCTTTACAATGTTGTGCTAGTATACACATGTATAGACCATGTATATTTATACATAGTATCAATTGGAATTCATTTAGACAAGGTTCCTTCTTGTTTCCCATCTTTCATTGATCAAGCCTCACCCTCTAGGGTTTTAACTTATTACCATTTCACATATTTGTAGAATGAAAAAAAAATATAGACAGCTATAATATCTTTCGGAGAAGGCAATGGCAACCCACTCCAGTACTCTTGCCTGGAGAATCCCATGGATGGAGGAGCCTGGTAGGCTCCAGTCCATGGGGTCGCGAAGAGTCGGACACGACTGAGCGACTTCACTTTGACTTTTCACTTCCGTGCACTGGAGGAGGCTATGGCAACCCACTCCAGTACTCTTGCCTGGAGAATCCCAGGGACAGAGGAGCCTGTTGGGCTGCCGTCTATGGGGTCGCACAGAGTCGGACACGACTGATGTGACTTAGCAGCAGCAGCAACATAATATCTTTATATCATAAAACATAGCTAGTAGTAATCCTATGGGTATTACATGAGAAAATTATAAGATGCACTTTTAAAAGTCTTTTAATATTAATTGTCACTATTAGGAAATGACAGGAGTGGACAGTAGCAATAACAAGGAAAACAGACTTTCTGAAAGAGGAGCCTCACATGCGTCACATTCCCTTAGGAGGCTGGAGCAAAGATAAAAGTGCCAATGGATTAGCCTTAATGCTCTTTATTACAACAGATGACAGTGCTTTGTTAAAAACAGTTGTTGAGAAGATATTCTCAATCAGGAAGAAGACAAGGGTTAGAAGGAAAA
The DNA here is from genome assembly GCF_019923935.1 of Bubalus bubalis. Taxonomy (NCBI): domain Eukaryota; kingdom Metazoa; phylum Chordata; class Mammalia; order Artiodactyla; family Bovidae; genus Bubalus; species Bubalus bubalis. The sequence continues at coordinate 72,824 of NC_059171.1, read as the reverse complement.
TAATAAACTGATTGTCAAACAGAAAAAATGACAAGTAATTATGAAGCCCCCTTATGTCTCGTGATGCAATGATGAATCAACACTGAATTACTAATGCATCATCACTAATTTGCAGAAAGGTAAATTGTTTACAAATACAGTAGTCTCCCTGAAATATGTTCACAGTCACCTGCGACTACTTATCTTTTGAGTTTATTTAGGTCACTATAAGTGTCCAGAACATTTGACAATTGGGTTTAAATTCAAACACTCTTTTTTTTCCCCCTAGAAAAGTGACTTAAGATGGAAACTAAACAAATATTTGAAGTTGGTGAAGGAGTGTCGAGTAGATGAAGAACTTCAGATAGACTTTGACAAGATGGGCATCAATTAATGTTGAGTATTAAAGCAATGGTGTGTGTGTGTGTGTGTGTGTGTGTGTGTGTATCTGGTGGGGGTACACTTTGAACTTGGTCCCCATGATTGCATTGTGAATACCTTCCTATATTCCAAGAAAGTGAAAAGTATACATGGTGCTTTCAAACATGAGCTCTTCCAACTTGATGCTGCCCAGCTCAGCAAACGCAGCAGAAAGCCCGGGCTGAAGCAGGTGTTCAGATGTGTCCACTGAGTGGTTCATAGCTTGTGCTTATCGTACTGTTCTGTGGTCACAGTTCTGGCTGTAAGAGTTTGTGACATTTTACAATGTTGAGGTATTCTATGAAGAAGTCTCTGCCTTCCCAACTAAGGATGGTGTCCCTCCCACATTATATCACTTTCAGAATTATAGTCAGGGCTATACAAATTATGGTTGCATTTTTCAGTATAATTTTTCCTCTTATTTTTGATTTATCTGTAAGTAGATAAAAAATGATCATATATTTAAGGATAAGAACTTTTTGAAATACTATTTTCTTGTTTAATTACATCATTGCTGTTTGCTTCAAGGCACACGTTTGAATGAGTACTAAAAGGATTTAAAATGAGCAGGTGCTATTTTTTCACTAAGAAAATAATATGTGCTCATTATGAAAAAACTGCTTTTATGAAAACAAAAAAGTTATCTGTATTCTTATCACTTAGTGATAGTCAGCGTTAGCATTTGCTTGTGTTTCCCTTCCAGTTTTTTTAAAAAATGAATCATTTAGTTTTTAACATACTGTGATCATACCAAACATACATGTTGGTGCAGAATGTTGAACTAGATTCTATCAATTCTTGTTAGTGAGTAATAGAAAAAAAAAGGCCAGGTTAAATGAAAACTGAAAATAGCAAAAACTCAATGTAATCAATGGTCTAAACTTCCTCTTCCATCAAATCTTTTTTTTTTATGTTAAAGAGCACCTTTTCTTTTATTATTTTTCTAAATGAAGCAGCTAACTATGTGGTTATGGTGACTGGCTCATCACCACCTCATGGGAGCTCCTTAACAAGCAGGGTCAGCGACAGTCGTGGGGCTGCCCCGGAGGTCCAGCGACTAAGGCGCCACCTTCCCATGCAGGTAGGGTGGCTTGGACCCTTGGTTGGGGAACTAAGATCCCATATGCCTTGTGGCCAAAAAGCCAAAATATAAAACAGAAGCAATATTGTAACAAATGAAATACTTTAAAAATGATCCATGTCAAAAGAAAAACTTAAAAAAGAAGTAGTAGCTGTACCACCATTAACATGTTCTGATACAGTCGGGTCTAGGAACCGGGTGTCTGAACTCCCAGTGTTCTTACCATTGCATCAGGCTCCCACCTTTGGGATCTATTGGATGCAAATACTTCTGTAAGCTCTTCCTAGGTCACAATTGTCTTAGTCATTTTTTGGCATCTGAACTTGAATAAGCTGAAGAGATCTAAGAAGTCTGGTATAAACACCAAGGACCACGCCTGGCTCCCAATTCCAGAAGTTAGTTTGTTCTGTTGTACCCATGATATGAGCACTAGAATATATGAAAGGCAGATATTTTGATTGGAATCTTTGTTCCATTTTTTCTACTTGTGTGATTTGTAAATTTATTTCTAGTTATGTATCTGAACTTGAGCTTTCTGATCAGTAAAATGGGAATAATATTATCTCCTAGGGCATAATAGAGCTGTCCTTCAGCTCTCCTGGGACTCGAGCCCAGCCAAAACCCAGGATGCCTGGCTTCAGGACCTAATGAAGCTCAGGCTCTGATGTCTCATTGCAAAAATTCAGTGATAGACAAAGCAATTAAGTAAGAGGTGGATTTGTTAGGATTCAGAAAGAAGCACACTCTTCAGGGTGTGGGCCATTGCCGAGGGCAAGGGCTGGGGCCATGGTTTTGCTAGCGGAGAAGGCAATGGCAGCCCACTCCAGTACTCTTGCCTGGAAAAATCCCACAGACGGAGGAGCCGGGGGGGCTGCAGTCCATGGGGTGGCGAAGAGTTGGACACGACTGAGCAACTTCACTTTCACTTTTCACTTTCATGCATTGGAGAAGGAAATGGCAACCCACTCCAGTATTCTTGCCTGGAGAATCCCAGGGATGGGGAAGCCTGGTGGGCTGCTGTCTATGGGGTCGCACAGAGTCGGACACGACTGAAGCGACTTAGCAGTGGCAGCAGGGCATAATACTATCTCATGAATTTTGAATGTGATCATACAACTTAGAAGTGACGGATAAAAAGCACTCACCACATATTAGAAGGATAAATCAGGTCAACAACAATCAGATATAACCCCTTAGGTGATGCTGATAAATAGCTAAGCCTTCTAAAGACTAGGGATTGTGGAACAAAGGGCTCTGCAGTTAGCCTTGCATCCAAGGCTTACAGAGATGGGAGGATATTCAGGACTCGGGTGGGAAAAAGGATGGAAGTATTTCAAAGTCTTTCTCATTGCTTTCCAAAGAACTTTTGATAACAGTGACCCACCATTCTTGTCTTTGAACCTCCAGTGCCCCAGTTCTAAATAAGTGAGTTTATGTGCCAGAAAACCATCTAGATGCTAGGGACTTTCAATAATTGGTTTTCAAATGAATCAGTGTATGGTTGGGGTGACTTATGCACGTTGCAAAGGGACGCTTTATTTTGTTTTTTTAATCAATTAACTTTTTGGCCGTGCCGGGTCTTCGCTGCTGTGTGCGGGCTTTCTCTAGTTGTGGTGGGGCAGGGGCTCCAGGCACGCGGGCTCCAGGAGTCGAGGCTCATGGGCTCTGCAGCACAGGCTCTGAAGTTGTGGCTCATGGACTTCAGCTGCTCCCTGCATTAGCAGGTGGGTTCTTCACCTCGGTACCACCGGAAAGTCTCAAAGGGACCTTTTAAAATAAATTTTATCTTCTTTTCTTCCTCATCCTGCTCTTCAGTTTGGACCAGTCTTAGGAGGACAGTCCACGGGGTCGAAAAGAGGCGGACACGACTGAGTGACTTCACTTTCAGACAATCATATTCTGATTTAATTGATATTATTTAGTCCTGGGATTTGAACTCAAGATTGCTTGATTCTATATTTGTTTCTTCTTCTGCCATGAACACCTACCATATATCTGCTTCTATAGTAGCCTCAGAAAGGATCTATAAATGTAAATCTTTAAAATTCGATACTCAAAGAGCAGAGGGGACAGAGCCAAATAAAAGAAATAATAGTGATCCAGTATATTAACAGTGACTCAGTGTATTAAGAAAGTACATTAACTTTTTAATTATCTCCTCTCATCAGAATAAGGCAAGCTACATGAGAGAATTTTCCAGGTGATTGAGGTGATGTTTCTGCAAGGTTCAATACAATTTTGATTTTCATCATTTTTACAGTGAGAAATCATATGCTGCTGCTGCTGCTGCTGCTACTGCTGCTAAGTCACGTCAGTCATGTCCGACTCTGTGTGACCCCATAGACGGCAGCCCACCAGGCTCCCCTGTCCCTGGGATTCTCCAGGCAAGAACACTGGAGTGGGGTGCCATTGCCTTCTCCAAATCATATGCTAGGACTATATATTATTTTCTACATTTTTAACCAGACAACATTGAATGTGATTTTACCTTTTATCAAGGATTGGGACATTCTCTTTTTTCGCTCATGAATGTCCTTGGGATTTTGGGTTTGTTTCTTGTGTCTCTCTTTCCTCTGAGTCTGAATCTTGATCTTCACTTCTGCCATGTTTATGCATCTTTTCTTTCTCTTTTCCTTTGGTTTATTCTTTGGTTTCTTTCCCTTTTCTTGGTTTCTTCTGTTTGCTGGTGCTAGTTTTTCTGGCCTAAAAATCAGATGATTGAACAAGTTAAAACTAGCCAAGATGTCATGTTCAGTGAGTAAAATGCAAGCTGTAATAAGGATGCTATTTATTCTGTTTTCTCATTTAATTCAACTGTGGGTGTTTTTAGGGTAAACACCCTAAAACAGGAAAGGGGGGCTTAGTGAGAGGCACACTGACCTCCAGGTAAGTGAATGTGAAGAAATGTAGTAACAGTTCTTCAAGAAAGTCAAGTGTGGCAAGAACAGATGGAGATTAGCAAAGGCTGGGCAAACAGGGCTGGAACTAGTTCTCTGGGAAGAACTGGACTGAGAGTCAGGGAGACACAGAAGAGGAGCTAGACAAGAGATGAAGCGGAAGAGGAATGAGAGTAAGTGCCAAAAAGGGAAAAGGAAATGAGCTGTCACATGAATACCACGCATCCTATACAGCCTGGCTATTTTATTTAATCCTCTGAGCACATTATGTAGGTGTTATTACATTTATATGACGCCCCTCCCCTGAAAAAGATTTACTCTTTACCCTTCCCCTGCCTTCTCCTTTATCTTTTAACTTCCTATTGGGTTTCGTCCATAGGAGACTTTGATATGGAATGGAAGGCGAAAAGAGACAAGGTCGGGGTATTGATTTCTCTGGGTCACGGCAAGGCTGCATCCGTCAACACTGTGGTCCCAGCACCTCCTTGCCCCTTTAGGCCTACTGCCGTAGCTGGTCCAGGCTGCGGGCTCCTCTAGACCCTGCCCACGTCCTTCCAATAGTCCTTGTATCAAATTCTCATCAATTACCAGTTTCATGGTGTCCTTGTCATCCTGCTGTTACCTTGATTGACCCAGGCACTGTGTTTTTATTCTTCTGTTATAAATGGTATGAGTGAATTTTAGAGATTTTTATGTAACATGCCCACATTCGCACATCTAGAAATAGTTGGCTCTGGGATTTGTAGCCAGGTCTGTCCAATGCCTATGTCCTTTGCATTATGCCAGGCTGGATGAGTATTTATGGGAGAAACTAGGGGACCAGTATCCTTAGCTGGGAAGGATCCCACTATGAGATGAAGACAGAAAAAATTATGATCTATGTATGTTAACTGACTGTCTAATCTGGACAAGATACTGTAGCTGGAGGACCGTAGGACATTAGACCTGGAATGAGTTTTCATGCTGTGTTCATTGGAGCCCCAGGAGTTCCACACAGAAACATTTGGGACTCCATGAGGAGCAGAGAGATATGGGCTGGGCTTAGACATTCTCATCTGCTTTCTTGAGGACAGATACAGTTTAATCAGCTTTATTATTTTTTTTTTTCTCTGTGCTCACCAAATAAAACTATGAGAGAGAAGTCTCTAAAGCTTTCCTTGGTTTCTTCTTTAAAATGAGACTGTCCTATCCCTTAAGATGGTTGGTGCTATCATTGAGATCTCACATATAAAATACCTGGCTATCAATAAATTGTATATTTTCTTCTTATTTTCATTCTTCTTGAGTATATCCAGAGAATAAAATTCAGTTTAGGCCATGATTTTTTTCAGTTACATCTCTCACCATCAGTAGCTCTCTAAGCGTGGGTGTGGTCTTGTAACTGAGCAGGACCCTCTGGAGCCTTCCCAGGACAGAACTGCCCCCATACCCTCTGCAGCAGCTCCTCTCTGGAGGACCTAGATAACAGTATATGATGATGCGCACTCCCTGAGTTGTTTTACAGATGCTAAAAACCTCAGCAGATGGAAGAAATTAACTACTTGATGACCATGAGCATGTAGCCCCTGACCTACTGGCAGCTAAAGATGGAGAATGCTAACTCACCCTGTGGCACGTCCTGGTGCCTCACCATCAACCAGTCAGAAAACTGGACATAAGTGATCACATGGCCTGCAGCCTCGCTCCCTCACTTGGCTTTTAAAAATGCTCCCCTTCAGGGAGCTCGGGTTTTTGGGGGAACCTGAGCCACCCTATTCCTTGGATACCCCTACAATAAACCTTTCCCTGCTCCCAATTCTGATATATTTTTTGTTTGCTTGTTTGGTCTCACTGTGCATCAGGTACCTGAACTGGAGTTTGGTAACAGCCTGAGAAACTGCAGCAACTAGAAAGCTGAGGAGAGGGACATGAGTGTTCTCTGAGCTCTGATGAGCCAAACGTGCCTTCTCTGGCAAGACACAGCTGTGTTGTTCCTCTGACTCATGTTGATGAGCAGATGATCCAAGGGCTGATCCATGAGACACAGGCTTGCACCCAGCTGCTAACACCTGCCCCCGAGGCCTTCACCCTCCTGAGCAGCATCATCAGGCTCACTCCTGGGGCTCGCTAGGTAATCTGAGCTGGAAAAATACCATTTGCTAGGCATTTACCTCGAGCCATGTTTTTCCCACAACAGTGTTTTATAACCACTGATCTAGAGAGTTAGGTGGAAGGTATAGTCCATGTATATATGTATACTCAGTTGTGTGAGCACACAAACATCTAAACACACACTAACACACTGCATCCATTCCTTTGTGGTGTAAAGTCAGTATAACTACGTGTATATAATGAAGAATAACTTAACACTTGAGTGCATCACATCAGTGGTTCTCAAGCTTGGCTGCATAGTAGTAGAATCACCAAGAGGGTTTTAAAATTTTTTAGTGCCCAAGTGGCATCCCAGAATATTTAAATCAGAAACTTTTGGAGTGATATTCCAGGTTATGCCAAAGTGAAACCAAGTTTGAGTATTGGTGTACCAGATTAAACGCTTCTTATGATGAAATGCCCTTGGAATGCATTTACTTTGATAAAATAAGACATCTAAATTTTTATATATGGCCAGATTTCATACATGTTTACTTCTGCTTCTGGCTGTGATGGAGTAACTGTGATAGGACATACCCCTTCACGGTAAACAGTGAGAAAACTGCATAAAATATATGAGACAACTGTTTCTGGACATTAGACAACAGGCAGTGCAGGACTGTGATTCGTGAGAAAAGAAATAATGTGAACCTGATGTTCATCTGGGCTGTGTGTCTGGAGGCACTTCCCAGATTGCAGAGAAGGGAGGAGAAACTCAAGCAAAGCACAGGAGGAGAGAGAGTGGAATTTTGGAAGAGTGAGGTGTCTGGACTCTAAGGGTCAGAGTATCAGGGAGGAGGAAGCTGCCCAGAGAAAAACTCCAAAATACACATAAAGGTCCCCTTGAGTATTGTGTTGAAGAGTAACCTACAGATGTGAAGGGCGAGCCTCCATGAGGCTGGGCAGAAAAACAACCAAGGAACTGTAAGCTGAAGCGTTCCTAGAACACACGCAGGGCTGGGAGATGTCTGAGTTCCGGTCAACTGTAGTGAAGAGTTCGTGTTGGGGCCCTGAGGACGCTGGAGGATCGTGCCCAGTGAGACAGAGTAAATCCGCTCTAGAGCAGAGGACACTCAAACTTGCCCTAAAAAGCTTTTAAGAAAACTTTGCAAATCTCAGACTGAATAACAAGTAATTTAAGTGAATGAAGTCTGATGCATTTAAAAGGAATGTATATTAAAAGAAAATCCAGCATTCAACATTATAAACTGCACAGCGTCCAGGATTTAACAGAATAAAATACTAGATGTGTGAAGAAGCAGAAAAAGTACAACCTACTACAAGAAGAAGCACCAATTATTATAAACAAAATAAAAATGGCAAAGATAATATAATTAGCAGATGAGAATCTTAAAATAGCTAATAACCTTCAAGAATTTAAAGGCAAAATATAAGCCAAATTAGAAGAGGAATAAAGGACTTTAAAGAATGGAATTTATAGAAATGAAACAATATCTGAAATGGAAAGATTCATTGGAATGGATCAATAACTATTAGACACTAAGAAGGAAAAAAAATCACTGAATTTGGAAGTGTAACAATGGAAACTGTGCAACTGAAGCACAGAGGGAAAAAGTCAACATGAACAGAACCTTACTGGCCAGGGGACATTCTCAAATGTCAACATATGTGTAATCAGAATTTTTTATAATGTAGAGAAAAAAACCCCAGACAATTATTTGAAGAAACACTAGCAAGTATTTTGCAAACATAATGAAAACTATTGATACACATATTCAAGATACTCAACAGACTCCCAACAAGGATAAGGAAAGAAAACGTCATGTTGAATAGCATTTTTGAAAATCTATGGTAAAGAATAAATCTTAAAACAAAACAAAAGCTATCACCCTAGAATCTGTTATTCAATGCAGTTAGCTTTAAAAATAAAAAAAAGAAAGAAAAACTTTTTCTGAGGCCAAAATCTGAAAGAATTCAGACCTGAGTGCAGACCTGCACTATAAAAAATATTTTTTAGAAGTTTTTATGTTTTTTGTTTGTTTGTTTTTTAATATGGAAGGCAAATACCAGATGAAAACTCAAAACTTGAAAAAATAAGTAACACTGGAAATGGTAAATATGTTGATTTATACTTGAAAGACTTTTCCTTACCAACATGTACTAAATACATAAAATTATTAATGAGACTCTGACACTCTTTTCTTTAGCACTAAGTGTTTGGAGTCCATCACATTTCGCCTTGGAGTAACCACATGTTAAGTACTCAGCTGCCACACATGGTGAACGGTTACTGTAGTGGGCAGCCCAGCGCTGGCCCATCAGCCTGGTTTGTTTCCTCATTTACAGCTGACCCTTGAACAACAGGGTTTAAACTGCTTGAGTCCACTTGTGAGTTTTTTCAACAAATCCATACAGCATGATCTGCAGTTGGTTGATCTTAGGATTCAGAGCTAGATACAGAGAGCTGACTATAAAGCTACACTCAGATTTGGAAATGCACAGAGGCCCAGCATCCCTAACTTCAGCATTGTTCGTGGGTCAGCAGGATTTATTATCATCTGAAGACAATATACTTCATACTTATGTTCTGTCTGTAAAATGTGAGCTGTTAACAGAAAGGACATAATCTGGTTCACTGCGGTGTGCCCTGTGGTTAGAACAGAACCTAATACACGGTAGGTTCACCTAATACACGTAATACTATTATTTATGTCTTGAATAAAAGATGTTTCAAAGAAAAGACCTGGACACTATGTGCATCAGGTAGGGATCCTGCTGTATGTAATTCCTTTATGTTCCTTTAAAGTCAACTTCCTCTTCCTGATGCCTGGTTCTTGGCAACTATTGGTCATCTTTCTTTTACTATAGTTTTGGCTTTTCTAGAATTTTACTTGAATTAAATCATAAAATGTGTAATCTTTTGTATCTGAATGCTTTTACTTAGCAAAACTGTTCTTGACATTTATTTATGTTATTGCTTTTATCAGTAGGTCATTTCTTTGTATTGCTGAATCATATTGATATCAACATTTCATTGTTTATATATATATATACCACAATCTGTATAAGTTAATTAGATGTTAATGGAAATTTGAATTCTTTACAATTTGGGGGCTATTGTGAATAAATCTCCTTTTGAGTATAAGTGTAGACTAATGTTTCCATATCTCTTGGAATTTCTGTGTATATGTTAGATTATGTATAATTTTCAAACTGCTGCATGATATGTTCAAACTACTGCATGATTGCACTCATCTCACAGTCTATTTTTTTTTAATTTTATTTTATTTTTTAAACTTTACATAATTGTATTAGTTTTGCCAAATATCAAAATGAATCCGCCACAGGTATACATGTGTTCCCCATCATCTCACAGTCTAGCAAAGTAATGCTCAAAATTCTCTAGGCCAGGCTTCAGCAGTACATAAACTGTGAACTTCCAGATGTTCAAGCTGGATTCAGAAAACACAGAGGAACCAGAGATCAAATCACCAACATCCACTGGATCATTGAAAACGCAAGAGAGTTCCAGAAAAACATCTACTTCTGCTTTATTGATTATGCCAAAGGCTTTGTGTGGATCACAACAAACTGTGGAAAATTCTTAAAGAGAAGAAAATACCACACCACCTTACCTGCCTCCTGAGAAATCAGTTTGCATGTCAAGAAGCAACAGTTAGAACTGGACATGGAACAACAGACTGGTTTCAAACTGGGAAAGGAGTACATCAAGGCTGTATATTGTCACCCTGCTTATTTAACTTATATGCAGAGTACATCATGCGAAATGCTGGGCTGGATGAAGCACAAATTGGAATCAAGATTGCCAGGGGAAATATCAATAACCTCAGAAATGCAGATGACACCACACTTATGGCAGAAAGTGAAGAAGAACTAAAGAGCCTCTTGATGAAAGTGAAAGAGGAGAGTGAAAAAGTTGGCTTGAAACTCAACATTCGGAAAACCAAGATCATGGCATCCAGTCCCATCACTTCATGGCAAATAGATGGGGAAACAATGGAAACAGTGACAGACTTTATTTCAGAATTTATTCTCTTGGGCTCCAAAATCACTGCAGATTGTGACTGCAGCCATGAAATAAAACATGCTTGCTCCTTGGAAGAAAAGCTATGACCAACCCAGACAGCATATTAAAAAGCAGAGACATTACTTTGCCAACAAAGGTCCATTTAGCCAAAGCTATGGTTTTTCCAGTAGTCATGTATGGATGTGAGAGTTGGACTATAAAGAAAGCTGAGCACTGAAGAATTGGTGCTTTTGAACTGTGGTGTTGGAGAAGACTCTTGAGAGTCCCTTGGACTGCAAGGAGATCCAACCAGTCAATCCTAAAGGAAATCAGTCCTGAATACTTCTTGGAAGGACTGAGGCTGAAGCTGAAGCTCCAATACTTTGGCCACTTGATGTGAAGAATTGACTCATTTGAAAAGACCCTGATGCTGGGAAAGATTGAAGGCAGGTGGAGAAGGGGAAGACAGAGGATGAGATGGTTGGATGGCATCACTAACTCAATGAACATGAGTTTGAGCAAGCTCCATGGTTTGGTGATGGACAGAGAAGCCTGGCATGCTATAGTCCATGGGGTCACAAAGAGTTGGACACAACTGAGGGACTGAACTGAACCGATGTATACTTTTAAGAGAAATCCCCACTGTTTTCCCATGTGTATTTTCACTAATGATGTAAGAGAGCTCTAAATATTTCATATACTTGTCAATAGTTGGTATTGTCAATCTTTTTTATTTTAGGTTAATAGATATGTAATGGTATCTCATTGTGATTTTAGATTGCATGATGATGAATGATAAGCATATTTTCATGAATTTATTTGGCATCTGTATACCTTGTTTTATTAAGTATAGTTTTTACATATATATTTTTAATCAGATTATTTTCCAATTATTGTGTTATAAGAATTCTTTATGTATTCTGGATGAAAGTACTTTGTCAGATATACATGTGTTGTAAGGATGCTGTTCCAATCTGTGATTGCCTTTAAAAATTCTTAACAGAGTCTTTTGAAGAACAAAAGTTTAAATTTCAATGCAGTGAAATTTGCCGAGTTTTTTTGCATGTGTGATATTTATTTATTTTGGAAGTGTTTATTTATTGGCATTGAATTATAGTTGATTCAAATGATTTAGGTGTATAGCAAAGTGATTCAGTCATGAACATATAACTGAATTTTTTTCAGATTCTTTTTCACAAGACACTGAATATCATTCCCTGTACTATATGGTAGGTCCTTGTTGTGAATAATTTTTCTTTTATATTCCATACTTTTGGTGTCATATTATTAAATCTATTTAATGTTTGCTGAATTCAGATGTGCTACTGCGGGCAGGAATCCCTTAGAAGAAATTGAGTAGCTATGATGGTCAACGAGAGTCCAAAATGCAGTACTTGGATGCAATCTCAAAAGCGACAGAATGATCTCTGTTCATTTCCAAGGCAAACCATTCACTATCACAGTAATCCAAGTCTATGCCCCAACCAGTAATGCTGAAGAAGCTGAAGTTGAACGGTTCTATGATGACCTACAAGACCTTTTAGAACTAACACCCAAAAAAGATGTCCTTTTCATTATAGGGGACTGGAATGCAAAAGTAGGAAGTCAAGAAACACCTGGAGTAACAGGCAAATTTGGCCTTGGAGCACAGAATGAAGCAGGGCAAAGGCTAATAGAGTTTTGCCAAGAGAATGCACTGGCCATAGCAAACACCCTTTTCCAACAACACAAGAGAAGACTCTACACATGGACATCACCAGATGGTCAACACTGAAATCAGATTGATTATATTCTTTGCAGCCAAAGATGGAGAACCTCTATACAGTCAGCAAAAACAAGACCAGGAGCTGACTGTGGCTCAGATCATGAACTCCTTATTGCCAAATTCAAACTTAACTTGAAGAAAGTAGGGAAAACCAGTAGACCATTCAGGTATGACCTAAATCAAATCCCTTATGATTATACAGTGGAAGTGAGAAATAGATTTAAGGGCCTAGATCTGATAGATAGAGTGCCTGATGAACTATGGATGGAGGTTTGTGACATTGTACAGGAGACAGAGATCAAGACCATCCCCATGGAAAAGAAATGCAAAAAAGCAAAATGGCTGTCTGGGGAGGCCTTACAAATAGCTGTGAAAGAAGAGAAGCAAAAAGCAAAGGAGAAAAGGAAAGATAAAAGCATCTGAATGCAGAGTTCCATAGAATAGCAAGGAGAGATAAGAAAGCCTTCCTTAGCGATCAATACAAAGAAATAGAGGAAAACAACAGAATGGGAAAGACTAAAGATCTCTTCAAGAAAATTAGAGATACCAAGGGAACATTTCATGCAAAGATGGGCTAGATAAAGGACAGAAATGGTATGGACCTAACAGAAGCAGAAGATATTAAGAAGAGGTGGCAAGAATACACAGAAGAATTGTACAAAAAAGATCTTTACGACCCAGATAATCACGATAGTGTGATCACTCACCTAGAGCCAGACATCCTGGAATGTGAGGTCAAGTGGGCCTTAGAAAGCATCACTATGAACAAAGCTAGTGGAGGGAATGGAATTCCAGTTGAGTTATTTCAAATCCTGAAAGATGACGCTGTAAAAGTGCTGCACTCAATATGCCAGCAAATTTGGAGCACTCAGCAGTGGCCACAGGACTGGAAAAGGTCAGTTTTCATTCCAATCCCAAATAAAGGCAATGCCAAAGAATGCTCAAACTACCGCACAATTGCACTCATCTCACACGCTAGTAAACTAATGCTCAAAATTCTCCAAGCCAGGCTTCAGCAATATGTGAACCATGAACTTCCAGATGTTCAAGCTGGTTTTAGAAAAGGCAGAGGAACCAGAGATCAAATTGCCAACATCTGCTGGGTCATCGAAAAAGCAAGAGAGTTCCAGAAAGACATCTCCTTCTGCTTTATTGACTATGCCAAAGCCTTTGACTGTGTGGATCACAATAAACTGTGGAAAATTCTGAAAGAGATGGGAATACCAGACCACCTGACCTTCTTCTTGAGAAACCTATATGCAGGTCAGGAAGCAACAGTTAGAACTGGACATGGAACAGACTGGTTCCAAATAGGAAAAGGAGTACCTCAAGGCTGTATATTGTCCCCCTGCTTATTTAACTTCTATGCAGAGTACATCATGAAAAACACTGGGCTGGAAGAAGCACAAGCTGGAATCAAGATTGCCAGGAGAAATATCAATAACCTCAGATATGCAGATGACACCACCCTTATGGCAGAAAGTGAAGAAAAACTGAAACGCCTCTTGATGAAAGTGAAAGAGGAGAGTGAAAAAGTTGGCTTAAAGCTCAACATTCAGAAAACTAAGATCATGGTATCTGGTCCCATCACTTCATGGGAAATGTATGAGGAAACAGTGGAAACAGTGTCAGACTTTTTTTGGGGGGGGCTCCAAAATCACTGCAGATGGTGATTGAAGCCATGAAATTAAAAGATGCTTACTCCTTGGAAGGAAAGTTATGACCAACCTAGATAGCATATTGAAAAGCAGAGACATTACTTTGCCAACAAAGGTCTGTCTAGTCAAGGCTATGGTTTTTCCTGTGGTCATGTATGGATGTGAGAGTTGGATTGTGAAGAAAGCTGAGCGCCAAAGAATTGATGTTTTTGAACTGTGGTGTTGGAGAAGACTCTTGAGAGTCCCTTGGACTGCAAGGAGGTCCAACCAGTCCATTCTGAAGGAAATCAGTCCTGGGTGTTCTTTGGAAGGAATGACGCTGAAGCTGAAACTCCAGTACTTTGGCCACCTCATGTGAAGAGTTGACTCATTTGAAAAGACTCTGATGCTGGGAGGGATTGGGGGCAGGAGGAGAAGGGGACGACAGAGGATGAGATGGCTGGATGGCATCACCGACTCAATGGATGTGAGACTGAGTGAGCTCCGGGAGTTGGTGATGGATAGGGAGGCCTGGCGTGCTGCAATTCATGGGGTTGCAAAGAGTCGGACACAACTGAGCGAGTGAACTGAACTGAACTGAAGATTTTCTTTTAACTTTCTTTTTCTTTTTGGCTAAGCTTTTTATGTAGGTTTTTCAGTAGACATGTTTTTATTAGTTGAGGAAAGTTTGCGTTTACTCTCAGCTGAGCATTTATTTTAATTTTTTAAAATTATTAATGAGCACTGAATTTTTTCCAATGCTTTCTCTGCATACGTTGTGCATTCTTTGACTGATGTAATCAATATGCTCAAATACCATGAGGGTTCAAGCTTTACCATGCTAACATTATTATCTAAACTTCTTCCTTTAAAAAAAAAATCATTCCAAAGTCATCTGGTCTTCAGGGATGGCTGGATACTTCTAAATACCGCTTTATAATTCTGTCTTTACACCCAAGCATAGATTTTTCTCAGGCAAAACCTGAAAATTTATTCCTCTTCTCCAACTTGCCTACCATGGGAACAATGAGAAAGTTCAAGAAGTTGAACTAATTTAAACTTTTTGTCTCTGAATTTCTCTATAATGAAATGTTTGTGAGAACTGAGTGAGATAACATTTGTAATAGACCTAGTTCAGTACCTAGAATACAGCTGTTATTTAAAAAATCCTTTTTAGTTCAAAAGCCTGATTTTGTTCTCGTCTATCTTGACCTTCAGTTAGTTTAGGATATGACCTCAACTTTTTTCCTTCCAAATAGTTTCTATACTCAGATTGCTTGCCTGCATTCACAATCTTTAGATATACCTTCATGAACCAAAGACTTCTCTGCTTTGGGTAATAACTTGAGGAGTTCAATATTTCATGTTTCCTAATTTTCTCTTCCCTCTACTTGTCCCTCAGAGAAGGCAATGGCACCCCACTCCAGTACACTTGCCTGGAAAATCCCATGGATGGAGGAGCCTGGTAGGCTGTACTTCATGGGGTCGCTAAGAGTCGGGCACGACTGAGCGGCTTCACTTTCACGTCTCACTTTAACGCATTGGAGAAGGAAATGGCAACCCACTCCAGTGTTCTTGCCTGGAGAATCCCAGGGATGGGGGAGCCTGGTGGGCTGCTGTCTATGGGATCGCACAGAGTTGGACACAACTGAAGCGACTTGGCAGCAGCAGCAGCAGCTACTTGTCCCTGTCATTACATAATGCAATATTAAAGCAAGCTTCCACTGTGTTTTGGTAATTATTTTTTGAGCACTTTTGATTTTAAAAAGGGAGTAATTGTAACAGATTCAGTTCAGTTCAGTCGCTCAGCCATGTCCAACTCTTTGTGATCCCATGAATTGCAGCAGGCCAGGCCTCCCTGTCCATCACCAACTCCCGGAGTTTACTCAAACTCATGTCCATCGAGTTGGTGATGCCATTCAGCCATCTCATCCTCTGTCGTCCCCTTTTCCTCCTGCTTTCAATCTTTCCCAGCATCAGGGTCTTTTCAAATGAGTCAGTTCTTCACATCAGGTGGCCAAAGTATTGAAGAATCAGCATCAGTCCTTCTAATGACTATTCAGGACTGATTTCCTTTAGGATGGACTGGTTGGATTTCCTTGCAGGCCAAGGGACTCTCAAGAGTCTTCTCCAACACTGCAGATCAAAAGCATCATTTCTTTGGTGCTCAGCATCTTTATAGTCCAACTCTCACATCCATACATTGACTACTGGAAAAACCATAGCCTTGACTAGTGAGACCTTTGTTGGCAAAGTAATGTCTCTGCTTTTTAATATGCTGTCTAGGTTGGTCATAGCTTTTCTTCCCAGGAGCAAGCATCTTTTATTTTTTTTAATTTAAATTTATTTTAATTGGAGGCTAATTACTTTACAATATTGTATTGGTTCTGCCACACATCGACATGAATCCACCATGGGCGTACACGTGTTCCCCATCCTGAACCCCCTTCCCACCTCCCTCCCTGTACCATCCCTCCGGGTCATCCCAGTGCACCAGCCCCAAGTATCCTGTATTGAACCTGGACTGGAGATTCGTTTCTTATATGATATTATACATGTTTCGATGACATTCCCCCAAATCATCCCACCCTCTCCCTCTCCCACAGAGTCCAAAAGACTGTTCTATACATCTGTGTCTCTTTTGCTGTCTCACATACAGGGTTATCGTTACTATCTTTCTAAATTCCATATATATGTGTTAGTATACTGTATTGGTGGAGAAGTCAATGGCACCCCACTCCAGTACTCTTGCCTGAAAAATCCCACGGGCAGAGGAGCCTGGTGGGCTGCAGTCCATGGGGGTTGCTAAGAGTCGGCCACGACTGAACGACTTCACTTTGACTTTTCACTTTCATGCATTGGAGAAGGAAATGGCAACCCACTTCAGTGTTCTTGCCTGGAGAATCCCAGGGATGGTGGAGCCTGGTGGGCTTCCATCTATGGGGTCGCACAGAGTCGAACACGACTGAAGCAACTTAGCAGCAGTAGCAGCAGCATACTGTATTTGTGTTTTTCTTTCTGTCTTACTTCACTCTCTATAATAGGCTCCAGTTTCATCCACCTCATTAGAACTGACTCAAATGTATTCTTTTTAATCGCTGAATAATACTCCATTGTGTATATGTACCACAGCTTGCTTATCCATTCATCTGCTGATGGACATCTAGGTTGCTTCCATGTCCTGGCTATTATAAACAGTGCTGCGATGAACACTGGGGTACAAGTATCTCTTTCCCTTCTGGTTTCCTCAGTGTGTATGCCCAGCAGTGGGATTGCTGGATCATAAGGCAGTTTTATTTCCAGTTTTTTAAGGAATCGCCACACTGTTCTCCATAGTGGCTGTACTAGTTTGCATTCCCACCAACAGTGTAAGAGGGTTCCCTTTTCTCCAAACCCTCTCCAGCATTTATTGCTTGTAGACTTTGGATAGCAGCCATTCTTACTGGCGTGAAATGGTACCTCATTGTGGTTTTGATTTGCATTTCTCTGATAATGAGTGATGTTGAGCATCTTTTCATGTGTTTGTTAGCCATCTGTATGTCTTCTTTGGAGAAATGTCTGTTTAGTTCTTTGGCCCATTTTTTGATTGGGTCATTTATTTTTCTGGAATTGAGCTGCAGGAGTTGCTTGTATATTTTTGAGATTAGTTCTTTTTCAGTTACTTCATTTGCTATTATTTTCTCCCATTGTGAAGGCTGTCTTTTCACCTTGCTTATAGTTTCCTTTGCTGTGCAGAAGCTTTTAATTTTAATTAGGTCCCATTTGTTTATATTTGTTTTTATTTCCAATATTCTGGGTCATAGAGGATCCTGCTGTGATTTATGTCAGAGAGTGTTTTGCCTATGTTCTCCTCTAAGAGTTTTATAGTTTCTGGTCTTACGTTTAGATCTTTAATCCATTTTGCGTTTATTTTTGTGTATGGTGTTAGAAAGTGTTCTAGTTTCATTCTTTTACAAGTGGTTGACCAGTTTTCCCAGCACCCCTTGTTAAAGAGATTGTCTTTTCTCCATTGTATATTCTTGCCTCCTTTGTCAAAGATAAGGTGTCCATAGGTGTGTGGATTTATCTCTGGGCTTTCTATTTTGTTCCATTGATCTATATTTCTGTCTTTGTGCCAGTACCATACTGTCTTAATGACTGTGGCTTTGTAGTAGAGCCTGAAGTCAGGCAATTTGATTCCTCCAGTTCCATTCTTCTTTCTCAAGATTGCTTTGGCTATTTGAGGTTTTTTGACAAACCCACAGCAAACATTATCCTCAATGGTGAAAAATTGAAAGCATTTCCCCTAAAGTCAGGAACAAGACAAGGGTGCCCACTTTCACCACTACTATTCAACATAGTTTTGGAAGTTTTGGCCACAGCAATCAGAGCAGAAAAAGAAATAAAAGGAATCCAAATTGGAAAAGAAGAAGTAAAACTCTCACTGTTTGCAGATGACATGATCCTCTACATAGAAAACCCTAAAGACTCCACCAGAAAATTACTAGAGCTAATCAATGAATATAGTAAAGTTGCAGGATATAAAATCAACACACAGAAATCCCTTGCATTCCTATACACTAATAATGAGAAAATAGAAAGAGAAATTAAGGAAACAATTCCACTCGCCCTTGCAACAAAAAGAATAAAATACTTAGGAATATATCTACCTAAAGAAACTAAAGACCTATATATAGAAAACTATAAAACACTGGTGAAAGGAATCAAAGAGGACACTAATAGATGGAGAAATATACCATGTTCATGGATCGGAAGAATCAATATAGTGAAAATGAATATACTACCCAAAGCAATCTATAGACTCAATGCAATCCCTATCAAGCTACCAACGGTATTTTTCACAGAGCTAGAACAAATAATTTCACAATTTGTATGGAAATACAAAAAAACCCTCGAATAGCCAAAGCATCTTTTAATTTCATGGCTGCAGTCACCATCTGCAGTGATTTTGGAGCCCAAGAGAATAAATTCTGAAATAAAGTCTGTCACTGTTTCCATTGTTTCCCCATCTATTTGCCATGAAGTGATGGGACTGGATGCCATGATCTTGGTTTTCTGAATGTTGAGTTTCAAGCCAACTTTTTCACTCTCCTCTTTCACTTTCATCAAGAGGCTCTTTAGTTCTTCTTCACTTTCTGCCATAAGGGTGGTGTCATCTGTATTTCTGAGGTTATTGATATTTCTCCTGGCAATCTTGATTCCAATTTGTGCTTCATCCAGCCCAGCATTTCACATGATGTACTCTGCATATAAGTTAAATAAACAGGGTGACAATATACAGCCTTGATGTACTCCTTTCCCAGTTTGGAACCAGTCTGTTGTTCCATGTCCAGTTCTAACTGTTGCCTCTTGACATGCAAACTGATTTCTCAGGAGGCAGGTAAGGTGGTGTGGTATTTCCATATCCTTAAGAATTTTCCAGTTTGTTGTGATCCACACAAAGCCTTTGGCATAATCAATAAAGCAGAAGTAGATGTTTTCTGGCACTCTCTTGCATTTTCAATGATCCAACGGATGTTGACAATTTGATCTCTGGTTCCTCTGTGTTTTCTGAATCCAGCTTGAACATCTGGAAGTTCACAGTTCACATACTGTTGAAGCCTGGCTTGGAGAGTTTTGAACATTTCTAGTGTGTGAGATGAGTGCAATTGTGCAGATTATAACAGATTGGTTTCTCTTATTTAATTACATAAATTAGCTTTGGGGGATATCTACCATTGAGTCTGAGTTTCCACCGCTTAAATACAAAGCTTTTCTTTATTTGTTAATTTTCTTGGCTACTGTTTTTTAATAATATCATACCTGTTAGGTCTTCCCTCATAGCTCAGTTGGTAAAGAATCTGCCTGCAATGTAGGAGACTTGGGTTCGATTCCTAGGTTGGGGAGAGCCCCTGGAGAAGGAAATGGCAACCCACTCCTATATTCTTGCTGGAGAATCCCATGGGCAGAGGAGCCTGGTGGGCTATAGTCCATGGGGTCTTAAGAGTCGGACATGACTTAGAGACTAAACCACTACTACCATACCTCTTTCACTATGGTTGAACACATAGATGCATTTGAGGTTCTTTTTGAATTTAAGCTCTTGAATGTTTCAAGCAGAAATAAGGGCTAAATTATGGGAGCATTTTAGTGCCCTCAGATCAAAGGAAATCACCTACAACAACAAGATGGAATCAATGGCTAGAATAGATTTTAAGAGAATAAAATTTCAGAATCACTGAATACAAAATGGATACATCAGGGCTCTTTATATTTGTGGAGGTGAAATATAATATATAGTTTCAAATTATTTTTTATTAGGCAACATTTTCATTGCAGAAAATATTTTAAAATATGCATGTATAAAGAAGATAAACTTAAAAATAAAACATTTTTATTGAAAGTATGCTTTAAAAATATATATAGACATAATTTTACAATTCATAAATGTCATATTGTACCTATTGTTTTTCTGGTGTAGCTTTTGACTTCTTGGTTATGTTTTTCTCTTTACTTTCTTAGCCACCAAATAATTCTTTTCAAAAATCTGATCTACCTCCTTAATGTATTTTTTGCCCATGTTTGCAAGATAATAATATATAGCAGTTATATGCATATTTTAAAGCTCACCTGTACTGGTATTTACTGAATATTAAAGGTTATGCTAAATGCTTTATGTGAATTTTCACCTTTCATTCTCATGAAAATGCCCTGTGTGGTTACTATGTTTTCCCCACTGTTTTAAGGATGTTTTAAGGATGATATTTAGCTACAGAGAAATTAAGTGATTTGATCTAAGTTACTCAGGAAGCAAAAGAATTAGAACTTATACTTTAGTTAATATGTATTTATTTTAGAATATTATATACACACACTGCAGAAAAGCTTTATTTTTGTTTAATAATACATTGTAAATGTTTATTTGCATAGATACTTATTGTAATATAATGTATGTCAGATGTTGTTCCATTTGGCTTTCATTTCCATTAAATCAGATTAAATGATGCGGTCTGAGAGCATGTTTTCCCTTTATTTCCAGTAGCCTAAAGAGATACCATCTACCTTTCTTTGAACAAAAGGGAAAGCAGACTAAAGGTGGTCAGGGAACAGCTTGCCAGGGGGCCCTATGGAGGAGCTAAAAATTATGTCACACTTCTGTGAATTGTTCATGGCTCTGGCCTTAAAAATCCCATATCACATCAAGCCCTTTCATTCCTCTGTTATGGCTAAATATATGCCCATCATTAGAGCCAATCAGCTCCCAAAGGGGACAGATTTTGTCTCTCACCCATTCATATAGCTCCCCAACCTCAAGATGAATAGAGTTGACCTCCAGACATTTGTTCCCATGGAAACTCAACAGGCATTTAGAAGGAGCATTCAAAATTATGCCTCTTTACGGGGCAGAATCCATTAGGCCTGGGCATGTGGCTATAAGTTCCTTTATGTGGCTATTTTAAAGTAATGGACCGGAGCCTTTCCAGGGTCTGATTCATGCTTTTAAAAGGCAGTAAGAGACCCCTTTCTGAAGAAGAGTTATCCTCAGTCTATATTCATCAGTAAGGTAGCCCTTAAAATAAGTGGGTGATGAAGACCTGTCATCCTGCTATCATTTGAAAATTGGAGTAAGCGTCAAGCTTTGGCTTTATAGGACATGTGCAGACCCTGTAAAGAGCTCTAGAAGTTTATTCGTTTTCTGCCTGATTTATTTCCCTTCCCAAGGTACTTTTCTATCTCTGATTGCATTCTTGGAGCCAAATCACGTTAGATATGGAATAGTGTGGGGTGGTGCTTCATATGGAAAATATTATAAAGGCAAGAAGGTAACTGGTATTCTTTGAATTCTACTATTTCCCAGGCCCTCTGATAGGGAGATTGTGTGTATATATTTTACATATGTATGTATATGCATATATATAGGTAGTACAAAAGTTATATAGTATTATGTTTATATACAATATATGAATATATAATAAATATAAAAATAAACAAAATATATCTTTTATTTTGCATACATCAATTATATATATATATATATGTTTATAATTCAATCTTGAGGGCAACATTTTTTCCAACTCTTTGACATCCCATGGACTGTAGCATGCTAGCTCCTCTGTCCATGGGATTTCCTAGGCAAGAATACTGGAGTGGGTTGCCATTTTCTTCTCCAGGGGATCTTCCCAACCCAAGAATCGAACCCATGTGTCTTGCATCGGCAGCAGACTCTCTACCACTAAGCCACCACGGAAGCCCTATAATATATAATAAAATATAAAAATAAATTAAATATACTTTTTATATATGTCAATTATATATATATATATAAAAGTGAAAGTTGCTCAGTCATGTCTGACTCTTTGCCACCCCATGGACTGCAGCCTGCAGGCTCCTCTGGCAAGAACACTGCAGTGGGTAGCCTTTCCCTCCTCCAGGGAATCTTCCCAACCCAGAGTTCGAACTCACGTCTCCTGCATGACAGGCAGATTCCTTACCATCTGAACCACCTGGGAAACTGGTCAAGTACTTGTAATTGAAACTTGACGGCAACATTTTGAAGTAGAATTATCTCCAGGAAGAGCCAGGCTCCAAAAATATTTCTGGTTCCTATACTTCTAAAGTTCTTGCTTTCTCCATTACTGTGTGTGCATGTGTGTGCACAGCTACACACAGTATACATTACTGTGTGTGCATGTGTGTGCACAGCTACACACAGTATACATTACTGTGTGTGCATGTGTGTGCACAGCTACACACAGTATACATTACTGTGTGTGCATGTGTGTGCACAGCTACACACAGTATACATTACTGTGTGTGCATGTGTGTGCACAGCTACACACAGTATACATTACTGTGTGTGCATATGTGTGCACAGCTACACACAGTATACATTACTGTGTGTGCATGTGTGTGCACAGCTACACACAGTATACATTACTGTGTGTGCATGTGTGTGCACAGCTACACACAGTATACATTACTGTGTGTGCATGTGTGTGCACAGCTACACACATTATACAAAGCGTGTGAGAATTAGAATATACTATTGTAGTATCTTTCTACCTTTTATAAAATGGCACCCTAAGTATTTTATCATACCAATATACCTAAGTTTATTTGCCAGTGTTTTATTTTTGGTCATTGAGATCAGAAAATATTGTATCATATATGCCATCACTGATTTATTTAACTACACTGTTCTTTTTTTGATATTTAGTTGTACCCCTTTTTCCCCCACCATAGATAATATTGTGATGAACATTCTTGCATTTGCTCGATATTTTTGTTAGGGCAAATTACTAAAATTGGAATTACTGGATTAAAGGGCATAAATATTTCCTCATAATTTTTTTTCAAAATGTCATAAATGTTTTAGTTAGGCTTGCCTAACTAAAAGGCAAATATTATTTATATATGTATACAAAAACTTTTCTACTATGCTTGATAAAGGCTTGAGAAAAAACATCAAAAAAAAAGAGATGGAGAAATTCTTTAAGATTTTTTTTTATGTGAAATATTTTTTAAAGTCTTTATTGAATTTGTTACAGTATTGCCTCTGTTTTATGTTCTGTTTTTTGGCCACAAGCCATGTGGGATCTATATAAAAATGTGGGATATAAAATCCTAGTTTCATTCTAATAAGGTGAATGAACCTAGAGTTTATTACAGAGTGAAGTCAGAAAGAGAAAATCAGACATCCTCCTGACCAGGGATTGTACTCATACCCCCTGAACTGGAAGGCGAAGTCTTAATCACTGGGCCACCAGGGAAGTCACAGGGAATAAATATTTCTTAATGGCTCTAAATAGTGAAGTGAAAGTTGCTCAGTCATGCCCAACTCTTTGCAACCCCATGGACTATACAGTCCATGGAATTCTCCAGGCCAGAATACTGGAGTGGGTAGCCTTTCCCTTCTCCAGGGGATCTTCCCAACCCAGGGATAGAACCCAGGTCTCCTGCATTGCAGGCAGATTCTTTACCAGCTGAGCCACAAGGGAAGCCCATGGCTTTAAATACATATGGCCAAATTGGGCTGCAAAACAATTATAGTGCCTACACTTGCCCTTAAGTGTTACTCAGCTGTTAAAAAGAACGCATTTGAATCAGTTCTAATGAGGTGGATGAAACTGGAGCCTATTATACAGAGTGAAATAAGTCAGAAAGAAAAACACTTATATAGTATATTAATGCATATATATGGAATTTAGAATGATGGTAACGATGACCCTATATGCGAGACAGTAAAAGAGACACAGATATAAGGAACAGACTTTTGGACTCTGTGGGAGAAGACATGGGGTGGGATGATTTGAGAGAATAGTACTGAAACATGTATATTACCATATGCGAAATAAATCACTAGTCCAGGTTTGAGGCATGAAACCAGGCACTCAAAGCTGGTGCACTGGGATGACCCTGAGGGATGGGATGGGGAGGGAGGTGAGAGGGGGGTTCAGGTACACCTGTGGCTGATTCAGGTCAATGAATGGCAAAAACCACTACAGTATTATAAGGTAATTAGACTCCAATTAAAATAAATAAATTAATTTTTTAGAAAAATGAATGATGCTGTTGTGCAAACTCAAGATAGAATCAAGTGCCATCTGTTTGTAAAGCTGTTGTAAACTTTCTGTGAGAAAGATATGAAATACAAATTCTACACCAAAAAGAAAAAAAAAGAGTGTAGTGGTTAGACGTCCTCTGGAAAAATATAAGATTTCTGCCTTTCCCACACGTTTGCTAAGCTAGATGCTTTCATTTTTAGTCATTACCAACCTGATAGGCAAAAGGTAATATCTCACTTTAATTGTATTTTCTGATTAGGATTTTAAGCATCTTAGTATTGTATCTTGAGCAGAAATGTATTGGTCAAGAAAAATAGAATTTAATTTCTACTAAAAAGAAAAGTTAAGCATGGTCATTTTAGTACCCAGGAAATATTTTGAAACAATTTAAAATCAGTGAATTGATTAGAACTTCATTCTAGTTGTACATGGTATTTAGGGAATCTTTTTTTCCATCTAATCATGCTGTGTATAATTACATAAAGACACAGCAGGAAATAGACTTTTTTTGAAGAAATATCTGAAGCCAAGTTGGAAAGACATCCATCACGATGCATTGCACTCACGTGGTAATTATTTTTGCAAGCATTTAGTGCACAGTTTGAACCTTGGTGTTCATAGAAGCCACCATTTTCTCTGCATATGACAGAATTATGCATTCAAAAATATGGATAAAAGAGAATTTCTATTAAGACTTGTTGCATAAAATTTGACTCAGTTCTAATAAGGTGAATTAACCTGGAGCCTATTATACAGAGTGAAGTCAGAAAGAGAAAATCAGACACCGTATATTAACACAGTTAATGGAATATAGAAAGATGGTTCTGATGAGCCTATCTGCAGGGCAGCAGTGGAGATGCAGACATAGAGAAGAGACTCGTGAACACAGTGCAGGAAAGGGTGGGCGGGAGGGATTGAGAGCATAGCGTTGAAACACGTGCATGGCCACATGTACAGTTAGATGGCCAGTAGAAATCTGCTGCATGTCGCAGGGAGCCTGAATCTGGTGCTCTGTGACAACCTAGAGGGATGGGATGGGGTGGGATGTGGGACATGTGGAAGGGGACATGTGTATACCTAAGACTGATTCATGTTGATATGTGGCAGAAATCACCACAATAATGTAAAGCAATTCTCCTCCAATTAAAAATAAATAAATTTAAAAATTATAAACACCCACAATGACACAGGGAACTCAGTTCAGTATTTTGTGCCAACCTAAATGGGAAAAGAATTTGAGAAAGAGTGGATACATGTATATGTATAACTGAATCACTTTGCTGCTTGAAATTGTCACAGTATTGTTAATCAACTTGCTCTAATATAAAACAAAAAGTTAAAAACCTTTTCTGAATGAACGACAAGTCTGATAAATTCTCTTTTCTGTTGAAGATTGTCTATTTGCTCCTACAGTTTTTTTTTTTTTTTGAATCTTACAGTGTGAGGAATGTGTACAAAATTTGAACAATTGTGTGTAATGGAAAAAGCACTGTACCACCTGAAGTGAAAGTTGCTGTCGTGTTTGACTCTCTGCGACCTCACGGACTATACAGTCCATGGAATTCTCCAGGCAAGAATACTGGAGTGGGTAGCCTATCCCTTCTCCAGTGGATCTTCCTGACCCAGGAATTGAACCCGGGTCTCCTGCATTGCAGGCGGATTCTTTGCCAGCTGAGCTACTAGGGAAACCCGAAACTACCTGAAAGAAATCTTCAATTTCAACCTAGAATTAATTCAATAAAAAGCTGAATCACATTAGCTAGATAACTTCACATTTCTGATCTTTAACTCCATCATCTGCAAAATGATGCTCTTCTTTGTAAACCTTTTCTCCTAGTTTCTTTCTTTTCTGTTCAGAGAATGATTAAAGCATACGACTGGATGCCTCTATATCAATAGCTTGTTAGTCCTAGAATCCCAGTTCCAACTAGCTGGTGCATTGCCTACATCCTTTTCAACTTTGACATGCAGGAAACTATTTTTCAAAATACCTTGTCAATTGCCTTCTGTCTAGGTTCCACCAAAGAGACCACTAGTGAGCGCCTGAAGGAAGGAGAGGCCCTGATATTCTCTGCGTTCTCTCTCCATTGGCAGCATCTCCAGTACGGGCTAGGGCTGCTGCACGACTCCAGGTTCTGACAAACAGCCTCTACATCCTGGCAGGCTGTCTTTGTCTCCAGCTTCTAAGAGGCCCCAGACCTTGACTCCAGTAAGACCCTTCTTCACATTTTTGCATCAGCCTTGGAGGTGGTAACAGCTTCCTGATGGTATGCATTCCTGGTTTGTCTCACTGTCCCCTCTTTTACAGCTCAGTTCTTATATCATCCATGTAGCCAATTCTCTGTATTAAATTCCTCCTATTTAAAACACTTGCAGTTTTTCTGAATGGACCCTGACTGATACAGTTAAACATTTTTGTTTCACTTCTGCCAAATACATAGATATGAACATTATTGGGCTTCCCTCTGACTTTATTTTTTTGGGCTCCAAAATCACTGCAGATGGTGACTGCAGCCATGAAATTAAAAGACGCTTACTCCTTGGAAGGAAAGTTATGACCAACCTAGATAGCATATTCAAAAGCAGAGACATTACTTTGCCAACAAAGGTCCATCTAGTCAAGGCTATGGTTTTTCCTGTGGTCATGTATGGATGTGAGGGTTGGACTGTGAAGAAGGCTGAGCGCCGAAGAATGGGAGTCTCCAGGCAAGAACACTGGAGTGGGTTGCTGTGCCCTCATCCAGGGCTGACTCCTGTACCATTTACTTACACTTTGTTCCAGCTCTGCTGTCTTCATGGACTGAGCATCCATTTCTTCTCTACCTTCTGAGTATTCCCCAGTCTTCAAGACTCAATGTGAGCCCCACGTCTTCTTTGAAGCTGCTTTTGACTGTTGCAATCTGTGTCAGTCCCAGTTTCCCTGAAGTATGAGATCTGCAGGTGCTACTTCATATTGTTACTTTCAGGTCTCATATCTGCACATGAGGAAAGGCGAGAAAAAGTGCTATGATTTGTTTTCCTAATTATATCTATCCCTGAGTTCTGGAAGGCTACAGTCCTTGGGGTTGCAAAAGTTGGACATGACTTAGGTTTTAAAGAAGCCTCCCCTTTTCCAACTTATCTTTTTTCTGGGTTGGAAGACTTAGTATTTCTATCCTGCAAGAATTGACATAGATCCTATAATAGGGAGAGATAAATGCTAGTTCCCTTATGGCCTTTCAAGATATTTTTTATTAAATGAGCTAGTTCCATTTAGTGTTTGGTTATAAATGTAAAAGAAGTAATACTTAGGTTGAATATTTGCTGCCCACAAGGCATATGCTGAAAATTTTTGTTTTGAATGTATCTCTCAATAAGAACTTGTTTTCTTTGGTTTTCTCATTTTCTTAAACTTGTAACGAGAGGAATGGGGAATACATTCATTTGTTTATTGAACATTTGTTTATCTCAAACCACATGGTAGCTGCCCTGCTAGCCGTAAGGAAAAGGAATAAGGCTTAGGCAGGCCTGACGCAGCCGTCATGGTGCCGGAATTCTAGTGAGAAAAAGAAACAGAAGGAACATGTACAAATAAGGGTGCCATAAAGGAGAAAAACATTTCCTTCTCTGCTTCTAGGTTCTGTAGCTGGTCTAAGAATTAAATTGGCATAAGACAGATTAACAGGAGAAAAAAATTAATTTTAATTCCATACATACACAGGAGAGTTTCATAAAAATAGGAGAGTCAAGAGGGGTCAAGTTGAGACTTGTATACTATCTGGAATAATGGAAAGGAATAGGGTTTTGACACGTGGTTGGGGGAGTGAATTAGGGGAGCAAAGGAAACATCTGATAAGTTAAAGGCTGCCTTGTTTTGCAGTTAAGAGTCTCTAGGGTAAAAACAAAAAAAGGTGTCTCTGGGTGTAGCTTTTCTCCTAATACAGATGCCTTTACCAACAGAATATTTGTTTATAAATGCAAATTTCCTTTACAAAAGAGGAAATTTATGCTTTGTTTTAGGCACTTAAGGGGGAGATAAAGAGCTCTCAGGCATCTGTTGGATCCGATCGCCTTCACCTCAGAATACTTCATGTGCAGAAGCAGCCTGTGTTAGGGTGTCATGCCCTGAGCCCTTCAGTACGAGTGATCAGAAGTGCTGTGAAGACAAGGGGCTGGGCTGAGGGGCAGGTCTGCTGTCCATGGAGTAGTCATAGGGGTTTTGCCTGCGGTGCTGACACTTGGATGGGGCCAGATGGTCTTCTCACTGGTGAGGGGCTGAGAGGTGTGGGGCCGGAGCTCAGCCCAGGCAGACAGGCAGGCGTTTGCTCGGTTCAGTGAATGGAAGGAAGCCCCATGTGGTCAGAGCACACGGAGCGCGGGAAGGGAGGAGGTGCGCAACGGGGATGCTGAGACGATTGGCGCAGATCACCTGACTGAAGCTTCCAATAAGCTGGACTCCTTTTAGAGAAGGTTTTGTGAAAGAACACTCTATAGTACTTTTCAGCCTCATGAGATTTACTGTCAAAACTGAATAGTTGTGTTTGAAGAGTGTTAGACCACTGGTTGTCGACTTTTTTTGGGAGATTTTAAAATGAACTCTCTGAAAGATTCTTGGAGATGAGCAGTAGGCAAAGAGGTTCAAGGAAGCTGGTAGTTAAGCCTTGTATTAATATTTATTTATCCTCCATTTGGAAAGATTGAGAGCAAGAGGAGAAGGGGGCAACAGAGCGTGAGATGGTTGGATGGCATCACTGACTCAATGGACATGAGTTTGAGCAAGCTCCAGGAGATAGTGAAGGACAGGGAAACCTGGCGTGCTGCGGTCAGTGGGGTCGCAAAGTGTCAGACATGAATTAGCAACTGAACAACAAGGATCCTTCATTCATTCACTTATTTGTTAATTCACATAACATGAGCCCTTCACCAAAGTACTTTTCGACAGTCTTCCAGGGATAGAATTCTTGGCAGAATGGACTGTGACTGAATTCATGTTTATTTTTTAGTTTACTTTTTGTCTATTTAAAAATATATAACACAAAGCAGTGGACTGTAGCTGTTGGGAACAGGAGCTGAATGTTTCGTTTTGTACCTGGACATTTGGCAAGTGTGTACATAGGACAGTCATCTTAAGTCCCAATCTTTTATCTGTCACTGTGGTGCTGGGGCCTGATGTGCCTATGTCTGTCTTCCTAAGGAGAGTTCCCAGAGTTTGTGAAACTTCAATGTCTCTTTTGTCTTCCCTCTGCAGCAATGGGCTAAATGTTCTCTTGACTGGCAGGCATTATTTATGACAAAGGTTCCCTCAATGTCAATTAGTCCACAGAGGGAAGCACAGCTCCAAGGGCACGTTCTTCTCTGGATGCCAGACCCAACTCCATCAGCAGTGACGAGCTTTACGTGTGTGACTGCAGCCGTTTCTGGGCAGTTGCTGCATGGAGCAATGCCTTTTGTCATCCATCACATCTCCAGAAACCCTTGCTCCCTCTCTTCTCCCTTCTCTAAATAGCTTTCCAAAAAGGAAAGTGAAAACATTATTTATCTCTGACCAAAATGTTCTTTCCAATAACAGTAATGAGGTCTTCTGAAACCAAAAGGCAGAGTTCGCTCTCCCTGGACACAGGACAATGCTAAACGGATTGCCTCATGGGAAGACCCTGTGGGAAGGCCCCAAATCTGGGACCACTTTAGGGGTGTATTGTCATTTCTTGGAGCTCAGGAACCCTGACTTCCTTGGATCCAACACAGTCCTTAGCCTTCTGAGAGGCAAACGGCAGGTGCTCTATAGTTATAGCCAGCTACTTGCTAAGCCCTTCACATGTATTATCACAGATCAGTTGACTTGATATGTCTGATGGATAGTCATCCTTTTGGTCTGCCCAACTCGAGAAGTCTATCTTATGTGTGAAGAATTTTTCATTCAGGAGACTCAAAAAGGTGCTGGATGATAGCTTCCCTGACCTCTAACGCAGCTATGATGGGGGTGAGTACCAATTCACTCTTCTCTCATCATATGGATACTCTGCAGACTTGGAGTTACTGGAAGGAACGGGCACCACAAGGAAGATTTTTGGGGGCAGCAGTGGTAAAAGCAAGACTAACCCCAAACAGCAGAGGGAGCGGAACTGCAGGGTGTTCTGATGTCAAGGTCAGTGGTATCTGCACATGACATTGGGCAGAGCTCACTGGCAGCAACAGTGATTTCCTCTCTAGGAAAGTTCTGTGGCATAAATTTGGGCATTGTTCTTTGCTTTCAAGATGCAAATCTGGTTATCTACTGTTCAATCAAGTCTGTGAGCTATTCAACATCTTTTTATTGGTTGGCCAAAAAATTTGTTCAAGTTTTTCTGTACCATCTTAAGTACCCAATACAGTATCATTAGTTATAGGCACTACATATGTCTGTAAATTATTGTATTCATGCATAGGATAAAGATACTTTGACTAAATAATTATGCAGCTCAAAGCAATGTAATTTTATTTAAATTGTATTTGCATTGCTTCTCTCCATACCAAATAATAGTATAAAATTATCGTCATGTGAAGAGACAATGATACAAAAAGTATACAGACAAAAATATAGGAAAAGAGTATAATAGAGGTATAGTGTGTTATTTTTGAGATTTTTGTCACATGTGTGGTATTTGTCAGCTTTTAAAAAAATAATAGAGTTAAAATTCACATAACATAAAATTTACCACTTTTACCATCCAGTAACTTTAAGGACTTTCACAATGTTGTATAATCATCATCACTTTCAATTTTAGAATGTTTTTCATCAACTGCACAGAAACCCTGTATCCACTCGGCAATAACTCTGCATTCCCTCTGACCCTCAGCTCCTGGTAACCAGTAGCCTGCTTTCAGTCTCCATGGATTTGACTATTCTGGACATTTCAAATAAATGGAATCATTTAGTAGGTAGACTTTTATTTCTGGTTTCCTTCTCTTGGCATAGTATTTTCAAGGTTCTTTGTTGTAGCATATATTAGAACGTCATTTTTTATATGGATGAATAATATCCCACTGATTGGATATACCATATTTTGCTTATACATCAGTTGATTAACATTTGGGCTGATTCACTTTTTTGGCTGTTATGAAAGATGATGCTATGAAAATTCATATGCAAGTTTTTGTTTGAATGTATGCTTTCAATTCTCTTGAGTATATACCTAGGAATGAAATTGCTGTATTGTATAGCAATCCTGTTTTACTTTCTGAGGAACTGCCAAACTGTTTTTCACAGTGACTTCAATATTTTACAACCCTTTGAAAACGTATGAGAGTTACAATTTCTCACCAATACTTTTTGTTTCCTATTTTGTTTTTAAATTCTAGTGGGTGTGAAGTGCATATTATTACTGTTTTTATTTGTATTTCCCTAATGATGATGATATTGAGCTGCTTTTCATGCACTTCTTGGCCAATTGCAGAACTACTTTGAAGAAATGTCCATTCAGTTTCTTTGTCCAAGTTTTAATTAGGTTATTTGTCTTCTTGTTGTTGAGTTGTAAGAGTTCTTTTTAACATTTGTATTTATTTATTTATAGCTGTGCTGAGTCTTCATTGTTGTACGGGGCTTTCTCGCGCTGCCGTGAGCAGGGCTGCTCTTTGTTGCAGAATAAGGGCTGCTCACTGAAGTGGCTTCTCTTGTTGCGGCGCAGGCCTCACGCGTCACAGACCTCACGCGTCACAGGCCTTACGCGCGCGGGCGCAGGCCTCACGCGTCACAGGCCTCACGCGTCACAGGCCTCACGCGTCACAGGCCTTACGTGCGCGGGCTCAGGCCTCACGCGTCACAGGCCTTACGCGCGCGGGCGCAGGCCTTACGTGTGTGGGCTCAGCAGCTGCAGCGTGTGGGCTCAGCAGCCGCGGCACATAGCCCTAGAGGACGAGGGCTTAGTAACTGTGATGCTTGGGCTCCGTTGCCCCATGGCATGAGGGATCTTCCCAGACAAGGGATTGAAGCCATGCCCCCTGCATTAGCAGATACAGTCTTAACTACTAGACCATCAGGAAAGTCCCTGTAGTTGTTTTCTTAAATTCAGTTTTGAGTTTTTCACTTTCAACTGTGTAGAAATAAAACTGATTTTTGTATGTTGATATTCTGCCCTGAAACTTTCCTGAACCAGTTTACTAGTCCTAATATTTTATTTGTGAATTCTTTAGGTTTTTCTCTATATAATATCACGTCCTCTAGAGATAGTTTTACTACTTCTTCTTCTATTTGTATATCCTTTTATTTCTTTCTTTCCTCTCTCCTTCCTTGCTTTCTTCCTTCTTCTCCCCATCCCTGAACAGTTGTCCTGGCTCAGACTTCCAGTAAAATATTTATTACTTATCTTGTTACTGATTTGAGGCATAAAGTTTTAACATTAAGTATGGCTGATGAAGATTTCTCATAGATGCACTTTATTAGGTTGATGCAGTTTCCTTCTCTTTCCAGTTACTTGGACGTTTTCAGTTCTCTTGACTCTACAGCCTCAAGTGCAGCACCCTAGTGCGCAGTCAGAGGCTGAGGGTCAGGGAGGGTAAAGTATCCCTAAAACGAATCAGAATTATGACGTCTCTAGTTTTTACCACATATAACTTGAGAGGCTTAATTAGTTTAGCTCCTGCCAAAATGGAGAGCGTCCTCAAGTCACAAAGAGAAA
Source organism: Bubalus bubalis (assembly GCF_019923935.1). Taxonomy (NCBI): domain Eukaryota; kingdom Metazoa; phylum Chordata; class Mammalia; order Artiodactyla; family Bovidae; genus Bubalus; species Bubalus bubalis. The sequence continues at coordinate 39,750 of NC_059171.1, read as the reverse complement.
GGTCTGCCTTGTTATCACCCACCTATCTGTGTTGAGAGTTGTGACTCACATGGCAAGGCATAGCTGAAAGTCTGCTGAAATTCTAAAAATGAATAATACATGATATAGTGCTGTGTCCCAGAACTTGTTTTATTGTCTAAATTTTGCACACATTAATATGCCTCCCAAGAAGGTGACTTGTTTCTGAAATATCACAAGAAAATGCAAGAGAAACAAGAACTGCATAGGGAATAAAAGGTTATGCCAAATTATTTCACTGCTTTGGTAAGTGAATTTGAGTTAGTAACCGAATCTATTTCAGTATAAATTTTATTTAGAGAAAAATCTGTTTCTTCCTACCCAAATAAGTAGCTATTGAACATTTGTTTGAAATACCAAATTATTAGCTACTGAGATTGCCTGCATGGCTTGCTGTGAACCTGCAGAAAAATCTAAGAAGTAAGCAGTGAAATGATGGAATGAGGTTGTGTGGACTTGTTCCCATGCTGTGTGAGCTGCAAGTTATGCCTAGCGTTCTTGGGAACAAGGACACCACTTAAGACGTCACCTTAGAAAACTTTGTTATGAACTGAATGTTTGTGTCCACAAAATTCACATGTTGAAATCTTAAATGATGGTATTAGGAAGTGGGAACTTTGGAAGGTAATTAGGTCATAAGGATGGAGCCTCATGTGTGGGAGTAGTGCCCTCGTAAGAAGAGACATGGGAGAGCTTGCATCTACTCCCAGTTTTCTGCCATGTGAGGATAAAAGGAGAAGATGTCTGTCTGCAAATCAAGAAGAATGTCTTCACCTGACATCTCATCTGCTGGTACCTTGATCTTGGTCTTTCCAGCTTCCTGAACTGTGAGAAGCAAACATTCGCTATTTAAGCTGGTCAGTAATGGTACTCTGCTTTGGCAGCATGTATTGAGAATAAGCTGCTCAGTAACGGTACTCTGTAGTAATGGTGCTCTGTAGTAACGGTGTTCTGTAGTAATGGTGCTCTGTTTTGGCAGCATGAACTGAGAATGAGACATGGCTTCTCCTTTTCATGTAAATACGTGGAGAGATTTTGTTGCTGTTTTTGCTCAAAGAAGAATGTAACAAACAGTCTCAAATAAAATTATTCATCCACCTCTTTTCTTTTAATTAAAATGATTTAAGTCTAGTTATTTTTATACTTCTGACAAAAGTCATTTCCCAACCAATTGTGAATTTTACCTTTGAGAGAAAAAATGAGCTTATATATTCATATATTAAATAATGAATTGAGAATCTCTATAAGCCAAGATTTGTGTTAGCTGCTGAGTGTACAGAGATGAGTAAGGAACATTCCCAGCCTTTAGAGAACATTATAGTGCAGGAGATTAAATATAATACAGAATTTGCTATTTTGATGAGGGCTGGGGCACACGAAGTCATGAATTTGGTGCTTATTTCAACAGCTCATTTCAGGAAAGTGTTCAGTGGAGTTGGTCATCAGCTCATGCCCCCGGACCATGAATATCTCCAAAAGTTCAATTTATATGTGTTCGGTTGCTTTAAGGACCATATTGAATAAACAATTGACTTACCCAGTAGGTGACTAATAGCTTTTTGCTTACTTTGGGATAAGCCCTGTGTGGTTCTCAGAAATCTCTTAATTGTTTGATTATTTAACAAAAAATTCTTGCCTGTTAAGACTTCAAAACCTCCCAAAGTCCTAGTAAGAATTAGTTTTTCATGCTCTTAGTCATTGTGGGCTCATTTCCCCCTTGTTCTTGAAAAGGGTGATGAGACAGGTTTGGTTACAAAGTAGCTGTTAATAGTGAGATGGTGCCTGGTTTAACTGAACACAGGCTAAAGCAGCCTCTGTCTCCCTTTGCCTGTAATCAGATTTTCCAGATAGGGCCACAGCCATTAGCTCAGTAGGTGATCGGTGAGGGTTTGTGGAATGCATGAGTGAGTCATTTACCATGGACCAATTTCCAAAGCTGATTCTCTGATTCTGTCACTTACGTAATGAGCATTACAGAGGCACATCTTTCTGTGGACCATAGTTTAGTTTCTGTTTTCAAGGATGTGAGTACTATGCTTGTGTTCATGGCTCACCTTTGTGTGGTGGTGCAGAGCCTTCTGAAGGTAAATGTTATCTTGAAATGATACGTCTCTATATTTTAAGAAGCCCAGTCCTCACCATTAGGCAACACACAGTGAAGATGAATCTTCCATTTAAATAACCAGGCCTTGGAGTAAGCAGAAGGCCCTGAATGACATGAAAACTCTTGCCCTTGTGGTTTATTTATTTTATTTTTTAAATTTTGGTTGCGCTGGGTCTTATTTGCTGCATGTGGGCTTTCTCCTGTGAAGCACAGGCTCTGTGGTGTGGGCTTCAGTAGCTGTGACCTGCGGGCTTAGTCGCCCGATGGCATGTGGGGTCTTACTTCCCAGATCAGGGATTGAACCTGTGTCCCTGTGTTGGCAGGCAGATTCTGAACCTCTGGACCACTGCAGAAGTCTCACTTGTGGCTTACTTTTAATCTAAAATTCTGTTCCACATGCTCTTTGGGCTCCACTTTATTCACAGTTTACAGAATCAAGAAGCCCACTCAAATCCTTCTAACCCTGCCTATCACTAATCTCTTAGCAATCATAGTTCATATGCCTTGTCAGTCAGCTTTTGGCAGAAGCCTCAAGAACAATACCTTTTTGCTTTTCACTTTTTGAGGAAATGGTTTAAACATCCTTCTGCTTACAGCTTAAAAGATAATGACTGTAGAAGGTATATTAGATCATCTATTTAAACCATTACAAGAGCTGGATTTCTGACCCAGGGATTCAATCCAGGTCTCCTGTGTTGGCAGGCAGACACTTCACCACTGAGCCACCAGGTAAGCCCATTGAACAAAATCAGTGGTACTTAAATCAAGTTGGCAACCTAATCTTTGACCACAAAATAGATATATTTATGCCTATTATGCTAAGAGATTAGGAGCTTTGATGCCTAGTACAGTTTGCAAGCCTCTACCTTGAGTAATCAGCTAATTATTGGTCAATAATAGTCAATGGTCAATCCCACTGTGTCCTAGAGCCATGAAAGAGGCATCTTGCCAACTGCAGACGTAACTGCTACTTCTTCACATTGTAACGGAGGACATCGCCCTGGCCTAAGGTGCCTAACAAGAAACTCTAGATTTTTGTCTAAAGCAAGGAGAGTCCTTTAAGAGCAAAACACTGGGGTTGGAATGACTGGGGCTTGACTCCTTTCCACTATATTTGGCGTAATTGTTGCAACTTCCCTGAACCTTAGTTTCTCATCCTATTGTGGAAATAAAAATAATATAAATGAATAACTCATTGAATAACTCATGTCTTCTGTTTCCCATCCTTGCCTTAATCAAGAATTGGTTCACTCAACACTGATTCTCCTTTGCTTTGCTCTAACACAGAGACAAAAAAGCTAAGCATTCAGTTTTCCTAGCTGCAATTTAGATAACGACTAGAACTGTGATGCAACACAGTTCTAACCAATGAAATGCCAGCTTAATCCGATGGGAAGGGCTTCCATTAGGCAGAAGACCAGTGGCCCTCCTACCTTCTTCCTGACTGGGAAGCAGGCATGACGGCTGAAGGTGCCAGATCTCCCTCCATCCTGAGAACTAGAGTCACATCACAAGGACAGTGGGGCCAGGGGGTAGGAAACCCTAGTCCCCAACAATATCACATAGTGGATATTCAGATTACTGGGCAAGTGAAAAGCTTCATTCACCAAAACAGCTTTTATCATCCTTCTTGAGAGATTAGTTTTCTTCTTCTTGTTGTTCTTTTAGTCATAAGTTGCATCCAACTCTTTCGCAACCCCATGGACTATAGCCCACCAGGCTCCCCTGTCCATGGAATTTTCCAGGCAAGAATACTGGAGTAGGTTGCCATTTCCTTCTCCAGGGTATCTTCACAACCCAGGGATTGAACCCGTGTCTCCTGCATTGGCGGGATTCTTTACCATTGAGCCCCCTGGGAAGTCCTTTCTTCCTATTAGAATAAAATAGACCCATTTTGTTTGATTTTGCTATGCTGAGAGAGGATGTGCCTACTCCTTGCCCTGAGTTACATTTCGGAATGATGGACTGCGTGGAGGAAGAGGCAGAATCCAGCATATTCTCCACCAGCAATGAGCGGCTAAAGGTTACTCAAGAACTGAGAGCAAAGAAAGGACGATGTAGTCAAGTGTGGAACCCAAAAAATAACAACCAGAGCCTGAAACAGAGGCAGTGAACTCCAGCAGGGAAGCTCCACAATGCCTCAGCCAGTCAAAAACTCCCAGATCAACTCAGACCAAGAAGCTAAGTGCCTCTTTACCAAGAACGCTGCCTTGGAGTATCCAGACATCAGTGATGGAGTGTGTCAAAGCGTGTGTCACAAGAAATACACCAACATTTTCAGTGACTTTAAAGACTGAATGAAGTCAGATCATGAGTGAGAAATGGAAAGAGTTGTATTAGAAGCTTGAGAAGAACCACATTCTGAAATGGAAGGAGAAAAAACATAAGCTGTAAATAAAGCTATAGCCAATAGACAGGGTAAAATGGACAGAAAATGTAAGCAAGTAAAGAAAATGTGTGAAAAAGAATTTGTAGAAATATTGTGTGGCTCAACCTTAAATATCTGACAGTACTCAGACCCAGATCTCTCTGACTCTGGGACCTGTTATTCACCACTGCGCTCGTGTATTTTGCCCCAATGCCAGACACTTAGCAAATGTTTAAAGAAAATAAAAGTTGCTGATTGATGAATTAAAGTTTCTTTCTATTCATACATTAAAAAGTCTCCAATTTCAGCACAATCTCATACTGACATTGAAACCAAAGGTCTCCATTAGCAGGATCTTCTCTCTGTAGAAGTGAGAACTGAGCTGGGAGACAGCTGAAATAAATTCTGCGTGGCATTGGCCTTGGCTGTACAGATGAAAGGCATGTCCCGAAGTTCTTTGGCTGGACCCCCAGGATGACACACTTGTGGCCGTAGGGGGGCGGGGTACGGGGGAGCCATGCGGGGAGGACTGCCAGCTGCACACACAGCAAGAACGAGCCTCCGCCTCAGGTGGCCTTGCTTGGCTCTGTCATCGTGGCCCTTTTAAGGGATCATAGCAGAGACAGCAAATTCCACGTTAATCCACTTTTTAAGAACAGAAGAGATGTTCTTCAGCATCAGCCAATAAGCTGTAGTGACTCAAAAATGGGTCACAGATATTGCCTTTTGCCCAGGCTGAAGGCCCAAAACACACCAGGCAGTGTGTCCAAAGTGGGATTAGAGTGGGCTAAACCCAGGCAGCTCACAGCCTCAAGTCTGTGGCTCAGTAAAGAGCTGTGCTCACTGAACACAGAATCTAGATTTCTGCCTGCTTCCCTAACCCTGTAGTGCTTGTTTCAGACGCAAAGTGCTCGGGGCAGCTATACATGTCCCTTTACACTCTCTGCTGCTTGTGTCTGATAACTTAGTAAAGAAAACCTCAGACACTAATGATAGAATCTTGTTTGTTTTTGTTTGTTTTGCCAGGCTGTGCAGCATGTGTGATCTTAGTTTCCCAACCAGGGATTGAACCCGCATCCCTTGCATTGGAAGCACAGAGTCTTCACCACTGGACCACCAGGGAAGTCTCATTGATGGTAATTTTTTAAAACAGGAAAATAATATATATACACGCTAAAATTTCAAACAGTGTCAAAAGATGAAGAGGAGCATTCACCCTGCGTCTGGTCCCCTTTACTCACTTGTTTGGCATTCCCATGGATGAAACAAGCTCATTCAATAGAAGGAGACAGGCTTGAGAGGAGAGAGAGAGGGTTTTTCTCTACCTCCAGGGACCTGGGGGACTAAGGAAGCAGAGAGAACGGTTCTGTCACAGACCACTGCGGAGTTGGAAGCACTTTCCAACTTGGCCTTGCTTAATGGGAGGTCTGCTTTGGGAACATATCTGAGAGTGTGTGTCACTCAGCTTACCTGTCACTGGTCAGAACTGTGTCGCATTCCCATCGCTAGCTAGCATGCAGCTAGGAAAATGGAATACTTAGCTTTCTCTTCTCTATGTTAGGGGAAAACAAAGGAGAATCAGTGTTGAGTGAATCAATTCTTGATTGAAGCAAGGATGAGAGAGACAAAACATTAGTTACAACCTAAACATGGGCTTCCCTGGTGGTTCAAATGGTAAAGAATCAGCCTCCAATTCAGAAGATCTAAGAGACCCAGGTTCAATCTCTGGATCGGGAAGATTCTCTAGAGAAGAGAACAGCAACCCAGGCCAGTATTCTTGCCTGGAGAATCCCATGGGCAGAGGAGCCTGGTGAGCTACAGTCCATGGGTTGCAAAGAGTTGGACTCGACTGAGTGAGTAAGCACGCACACACAACCTAAACCAGGTAATCCAAACGTCAGTAATATGAAACCTGACCCAAGAGGTGGGACCAGCAGGCAGAGCTCCCCATAGCAACATACACCCCCAGGGAGAGAGGCCCCTCCTGGTTCCACAGAGGTTCTTTCTGCTCCCATGCTGCGTGCTTGCAGACCACAGCAGCTGCAGTGAGCCCGGCTCCTTCTTGGCCTTCTAGGGTTAGTGGCTGGGGCCGTGTGGCAGCACAGTGGGTGCTTCAGTGGTGAACTGGCCGAGGGGGCCAGATGGCTTTACTCTGCAGCAGCCGCAGCTGCAGTCGCAGTGAAAGCACACAGCCGCCTGTGGGACTGAGCGGCGTTTCTCTCTACAAAACCGGGGCTAAGTATCTGAACTAGGGCAAACCCTGAGAGGGGTGGTAACCTGAAAGAGATAAAAAGAAACTTCTTAAGGTGATAAGGTGGGCTTCCCTGGTGGCTCAGTGAATTTGCCTGCTAAAGAATTTGCCTGCCAATGCAGGAGACAGAGGTTCGATCTCCAGGTCGGGAAGCCCCTGAGCTGTAACTACTGAACCTGTGCCCTGGAGCCTGTGAGCCATGACTACTGAAGCCTGTGGGCCCTAAATAAATAAATAAATCTTTAAAAAATGTTGGTTCAGCATTAAATGAAAAACAATCCTGTGTGAGCCAAAATTGTGCAAATCAAACCAAACCTGTCTGTGGCAGGCTGCAGCCTCCTTGTTGCAGGCAGTGGCCTCATGAAGGGTTCATGCTGCACCCGCAGTGCCCCCGTGCCGTTGGGGGCTTCCTGCAGAGAGATGGGCGTGGGGCAAGGGAGGTTCTCGTCAGCCATCCCCCCAGAAGTGACCTGTGGGAAGCCTACCCCTCAACGGGGAAGCCTAATAGTAAAGGCGGCTGATCGGCTCAGTTAGATCCTCTCTCTTGTGGAACTGGACCCTAAGACAGAGTTACATCACAACAACAGAAGCAGCAGCAGAGCCCGAGACTTGCCAAGGAAACTTGATGGCAGAGCATTCAAGCTGGAGGCTTGCTACTGAGAGTCTGATCATGTGATGGAATGACTGGTGCTTTCCCTGTGTTTGGTGGATCGCTAGAGCTGACGAGTGTTTTCTGAATGAACATCAGGTTTTTCTTAATGTCCCATTTTATCTTTACAGTAAAACTGACTGCCCAAGGTAAACCTGGGTGTGTCTGGGGATCTTGGAACTTCAGAGATGCTGGTCAGTGCAGCTCTCTGTGGGCTGTTGCATAGATTTATTTGTATCAGAACACTTATTCCTCCTCATGATGATTGGTTCTGATGACCATGTGGTCTTCACGACCATCCACTCCTAACAACTGGGTAAGTAGGGACTACTTCAGCCAAGTTGAAACAATCAGACTTTATACCTTGTGAGTTGAAGTCTTGTTAGTTCGCTCATGATTAATGCTTGAGATAATATAAATGTAGGACTTGAGGTTCTTCTGATGGGATGGCCATTGCTGGTAAAATTTATTCATGCAGTTTAGAAGGCCCAGCAAGCAGTGACTTCTGCTGCCCTTTCTGGTGTTGCTCACCTGTGTCCCCGATACTCTTTCTGCTCCAGGCCTCCTGGCCTTCTTTCAGGTCCGCACAAAGTTGTGATTATACTGCCTCAGGGCCTTTGCACAAGCTAGTCTTTCTTCCTGGTGACTAGTTAGCTCTTATGCAACCTTACAGATCTCAGACCAAAGGAACTTTTCCAGAGATCTATTCTTAAGCTTTGACCCCTCCCCCATTAGATTAGATTATATTACACCTCCCCCCATTCTCTTTTCTCCCCTCACAACATGCTTTTGTAGCAGTATACATTTTCTGTTTCTTCATAACAATAGTTTAGTATGGTCTTTCATTATGGTTTTCCTGCCTACATCTTTTGCTTGTCACAAAAGTAGTTACGAGCATATGTATACTTATAGCGGATTCACCTCGTTCTACAGCAGAAACAACATAATATTGTAAAGCAACTATACCCCAATTAAAAAAAAATTAAAATGAATGGGGATGACATATTCCAAACATGAATGGATCAGTGATTGAAGACAGGGAAGAAGACCTCAAAAGGGAGTCAGCTCAGCTGACACCTGTGAGGTTAAATAACAACCCAAATAAGATGCCCTCACGCCAATGAGGCAGGAGGAGTAGGGCCCATAAAGTCCTCTCAAATTAGAGGTGGCCCCCTCTGAAGGAGACTCCTCAGTTTCTTAAGATTAAACCTCTAATAATCTGGAGTAAATCTAGTAATTGCAAGTAAGTAAACTTGCAATACAAATAAAGTTCAGAAATTAAAACATATTTCTCATACATTTCAGCTTGGAGAAAACATTTCTGACACATTTTCTAAGGAGAGCATATAGTGAGGCTATTTTGGCACCGTTTGATAATAATCTCACCTTTTCCTTTATAGTTCATGATAGTTGCTAAGGGAAGCCAGACCTTGTACAGCCCCTTGATTCAAGCATCACTCCCTGGACAGTCTTATCAGCAATGGCAAGGGTGACAAGTGACCATATCTTATTAACGTTAATGACAACTCTTGCAAGGAAGGTTGCTTGGGACCAGTTTGCTGGAAGGGTAACTGGGTTTGTGGCAGACACTTAAGAATTTATGAACTACTTGGAGACAGGGTATCCTTGGGCTATGAGGCTTTGAGGAGACAGATAGGACATTTAAGTGGACTAGGAGTCAAGTTGAGAAAGGAATATGTCAAGGCTGTATATTGTCACCCTGCTTATTTAACTTATATGCAGAATACATCACGTGAAATGCTGGACTGGATGAAGCACAAGCTGAAATCAAGATTTCCAAGAGAAATATCAATAACCTCAGATATGCAGATGGCACCACACTTATGGCAGAAAGCAAAGAAGAACTAAAAAATCTCTTGATGAAAGTGAAAGAGGAGAGTGAAAAAGTTGGCTTAAAACTCAACATTCAGAAAACTAAGATCATGGCACCCAATCCCATCGCTTCATGGCAAATAGATGGGAAACAATGGAAACAGTGACAGACTGTATTTCAGACTTTATTTTCTTGGGCTCCAAAATCACTGCAGATGGTGACTGCAGCCATGAAATTAAAAGATGCTTGCTCCTTAGAAGAAAAGCTATGACCAACCTAGACAGCATATTAAAAAGCAGAGACATTACTTTGCCGACAAAGGTCCATGTAGCCAAAGCTATGGTTTTTCCAGTAGTCATGTATGGATGTGAGAGTTGGACTATAAAGAAAGCTGAGTGCCAAAGAACTGATACTTTTGAGCTGTGGTGTTGGAAAAGACTCTTGAGAGTCCCTTGGCCTTCAAGGAGATCCAACCAGTCCATCCTAAAGGAAATCAGTCCTGAATATTCATTGGAAGGACTGATGCTGAAGCTCCAATAGTTTGGCCACCTGATGGGAAGAACTGACTCATTGGAAAAGACCCTGATGCTGGGCAAGACTGAGGGCAGGAGAAGGGGATGGCAGAGGATGAGATGGTTGGATGGCATCACTGACTTGATGGATATGAGTTTGAGCAAGCTCCGGGAGTTGGTGATGGACAGGGAGGCCTGGCATGCTGCAGTCCATGGGGTCGCAAAGAGTCGGACACGACTGAGTGACTGAACTGAACTGAATGGAAGAGTCATAATACAGAGTCCCATTGGGTACTCTGATTAACTTCATATCAGTTTTTCTTTGTATTTTTAGGAGCGCAGTCTTAGAGATTTGGCACTCTGTGTGAGGGTTGGGTGACTTTAAGACAAAGATGTGTGCCCATAAAGTGGAGGTTTCAAAACACAGGATTGGTACAGCATGGAGAAATCTTAATTTTATTTTTGCTGCACTAATAAATTGAGGATGGTGAGATTTCCGCTCTTCTTGGTGACAGTTGAAGAGGAACATGTGTAAAATAGAAAGCAATTAAGAGAGTGAACCATGTTATACGAAGGATGGCTGAAGGGTCTGGGAATATTTACCCACAAAAAAGAGAGCTCCAGGTGACACGATCGCCAGCTTCAAATATTCAAAAGCCTGTCACTTGGAAGAGAGATTACACTTATTCTGTATGGCCCTAGGCCACATCTGGGTTCAGTAGTTAGGAGTTATAGAAAGGCAACTTTTGACACAGAGCAGGCAACTCAAATAGCGACGTCTGAGGTTTGGATGGACTGAGCTCATGACCAAAAAAGGACGTCGAGCATAGGCTGGCAGCAATATCATAGAGACAAAGCAGTGCAGTGTGTTAGTTGGATCCTAGAGATGGGACTGGGTTCCAGTTTTGGCACTTACCACATATAGGACATATAGCAAGTTAATTCATTTTTCTGCTTCAGTTTCATAATAATTCAAATGAGAAAAGGCATAATTGTTGGCAAGGCTTTAAATAATTAACTTCATTGTCTATAAAGAGGATGAGTGTGTGTGAGTGTGTGTGTGTGTAAGAGAGTGTGTGTGTGTGTGTGTGTGGCACTTCTGTTTCCTCTTAATCTGAAGTTCTATGATTCCAAAGTCTTTGGTAGACAAGAGCTGAAAGAATAAGCTATTCTACGCATTCCTCAGGTACTGCTCAGTATTTTGAAATGAGCTTAAAAGCCTTTGGAAGGGCTCCAGTTTCTTATGAAATTGTTTTGAAGTGGTTTTTCTCCAATCACAAATTCAGCTTAGAACAGGTGGAAAATATTTAACACTTATTCTAGTGCCACCTAAGGCTGAGAAAGGTCCCTCCCTTTGCCTGTGCAGAATGGGGTATGAGGATATTTACTGAGAGTTGAAAAAGACAGGGAAGGATGAGCAATCACAACTCGGTTCCCTGGTTAATAGTGCAATTTGATTATGTTTACATATCAGATTTGTGTTTGGGGACCTCTGAGCCCCTGTGCACGTTTATCAAATTGCAAACAGCACCGCTTAAGCACAGCTGGTGATAAAGTGCTACCACACAGCTGAATAGCTCTCCCAGTAGATGATTATTTCCCAAGATAAAAGCCAGCTACCTGATGCCAAAGCAATTCATCAGTTCAATGACACATAAAAACCCCAAAATCAGACAAACCACTCTTGGTGTAGTGTAGGATGAACAGTTGGTTGATTGACAGGGTTTTGGCTGCAAATACAGCCAAGCAAACCTAAGGCAGCATTAGGAGTTCATGGGAATTTTCATTATAATGAAACTGTTTGTGCTAAGCCTTCTTTCTGGTTTCCAATTTGTTCCCAAGTTAACTATGAGGGTGGAAGTTAGGGGGCCTCTCACCATTAACTCCAGCACTCTTGCCTGGAAAATCCCATGGTGGGAGGAGCCTGGTAGGCTGCAATCCGTGGGGTCGCTAAGAGTTGGACACGACTGAGCGACTTCACTTTCACTTTTCACTTTCATGCATTGGAGAAGGAAATGGCAACCCACTCCAGTGTTCTTGCCTGGAGAATCCCAGGGACGGAGGAGCCTGGTGGGCTGCAGTCTATGGGTCGCACAGAGTCGGACACGACTGAAGCGACTTAGCAGCAGCAGCAGCAGCACCATTAACTGTGAGGTGGAAGTTAGGGGGCCCTCAGTATTAACTATGAAGTGGAAGTTAGGGGGCCCCACATTATTAATTATGAGGGTAGAAGTTAGGGGGCCCTCACCATGAACTGTGAGGGTGGAAGTTAGGGGGCCCTCACCATTAACTATGAGGTGGAAGTTAGGGGAGCCCTCACCATTAAGGATATTTTGGGTTTGCAGATAAGAATTGTGGTTTTCACTTCCGATCTGAAGACACTGTGCAGTTTTCAATGATAATTTATATGGACGGAGACGTTGGGTTTGTAAAGAAAGAAACGCAATCCTGGTATCATGACACCACAGAGGAGACATCTCAGAATCTAAGAGCAGCTTCCATTTGAGTTTTGCTTGCCTAGCCACAAGTAAGGTGGAGTAGATTAACCCTGGCCTTTGAAGTCAAAAAGAACTCATTTATTTGTTCATTTACCCAGCATATTTTCATTGAGCTCCTTTTTAAGTGCCCAGTACTCTGAGGGATTGGGGATTCAGCAACAGACTGACAAGTTTCTTGTTCCATAGACATGACAACTAGGGCAGTGGAGGTGGAGGGGCTGGAAGATAAACATACCAGTATTCCTCAACTCTGAGTCTCTGTATTTTCTTTTTTTTTTGGTATGATTACCCTGGTGGCTCAGAGGGTAAAGTGTCTGCCTGCAATGCAGGAGACCTGGGTTTGATCTCTGGGTCAGGAAGATCCCCTGGCAACACACTCCAGTACTCTTGCCTGGAAAAACTCATGGACAGAGAAGCCTGGTAGACTACAGTCCATGGGATCACAAAGAGTCGGACACGACTGAGTGACTTCACTTCACTTTTCACTTCACAGGGTAAGTAGAGGAAAACAACAGAATGGGAAAGACTGGAGATCTCTTCAAGAAAATTAGAGATACCAAGGGAAGATTTCATGCAAAGATAGACTCAATAAAGGACAGAAATGGTATGGACCTAACAGAAGCAGAAGATATTAAGAAGAGGTGGCAAGAATACACAGAAGAACTGTACAAAAAAGATCTTCACGACCAAGATAATCACGATGGTGTGATCACTCACCTAGAGCCAGACATCCTGGAATGTGAGGTCATGTGGGCCTTAGAAAGCATCACCACGAACAAAGCTAGTGGAGGTCATGGAATTCCAGTTGAGCTATTTCAAATTCTGAAAGATGATGCTGTGAAAGTGCTGCACTCAACATGCCAGCAAATTTGGAAAACTCAGCAGTGGCCACAGGACTGGAAAAGGTCAGTTTTCATTCTAATCCCAAAGAAAGGCAATGCCAAAGAATGCTCAAACTACCACACCATTGCACTCATCTCACACTCTAGTAAAGTACTGCTCAAAATTCTCCAAGCAGGCTTCAGCAATATGTGAACTGTTAACCTCCAGATGTACAAGCTGGTTATAGAAAAGGCAGAGGAACCAGAGATCAAATTGCCAACATCCTCTGGATCATCAAAAAAGCAAGAGAGTTCTAGAAAAATATCTATTTCTGCTTTATTGACTATGCCAAAGCCATTGACTGTGTGGATCGCAATAAACTGTGGAAAATTCTGAAAGACATGGGAATACCAGACCACCAGACCTGCCTCTTGAGAAACCTATATGCAGGTCAGGAAGCAACAGTTAGAACTGGACATGGAACAACAGACTGGTTCCAAATAAGAAAAGGAATACCTCAAGACTGTATATAGTCCCCCTGCTTATTTAACTTATATGCAGAGTACATCATAAGAAACACTGGGCTGGAAGAAGCACAAGCTGGAATCAAGATAGCCGGGAGAAATATCAATAACCTCAGATATGCAGATGACACCACCCTTATGGCAGAAATTGAAGAAGAACTAAAAAGCCTCTTGATGAAAGTGAAAGAGGAGAGTGAAAAAGTTGGCTTAAAGCTCAACATTCAGAAAACTAAGATCATGGCAACCAGTCCCATCACTTCATGGTAAATAGATGGGGAAACAGTGGAAACAGTGTCAGACTTTGTTTTTTTGGGCTCCAAAATCACTGCATATGGTGACTGCAACCATGAAATTAAAAGACACTTACTCCTTGGAAGGAAAGTTATGACCAACGTAGATAGCATATTCAAAAGCAGAGACATTACTTTGCTAACAAAGGTCTGTCTAGTCAAGGCTATGGTTTTTCCAGTGGTCACGCATGGATGTGACAGTTGGACTGGGAAGAAAGCTGAGCTCCGAAGAATTGATGCTTTTGAACTGTGGTGTTGGAGAAGACTCTTGAGAGTTCCTTGGACTGCAAGGAGATCCAATCAGTCCATTCTAAAGGAGATCGGTCCTGGTTGTTCTTTGGAAAGAATGATGCTAAAGCTGAAACTCCAGTACTTTGACCACTTCATGTGAAGAGTTGACTCACTGGAAAATACTCTGATGCTGGGAGGGATTGGGGATAGGAGGAGAAGAGGACAACAGAGGATGAGATGGCTGGATGGCATCACGGACTCAATAGACGTGAGTTTGAGTGAACTCCGGGAGTTGGTGATAGACAGCGAGGCCTGGCATACTGCAATTCATGGGGTCGCAAAGAGTCGGACACGACTGAGTGACTGAACTGAACTGAGGGTAAATTATGGAGAAGGCAATGGCAACCCACTCCAGCACTCTTCCCTGGAAAATCCCATGGACGGAGGAGCCTGGTAGGCTGCAGTCCATGGGGTCACTAAGAGTCGGACACAACTGAGCGACTTCACTTTCACTTTTCACTTTCATGCATTGGAGAAGGAGATGGCAACCCACTCCAGTATTCTTGCCTGGAGAATCCCATGGACAGAGGAGCCTGGAGGGCTACAGTCCATGGCGTGTCAATAAGTCGGACATGACTGAAGTGACTCAGCACAGGACAGGGTAAGTTATTAGGGCTTTCCAGGTAGCTCAGTGATAAAGAGTCCACCTGTCAATGCAGGATACGTGGGTTCTATCCCTGGGTGGGGAAGATCCCTTAGTAAGGAAATGGCAACCCACACGATTATTTTTGCCTGGAGAATTCCATGGACAGAGGAGCCTGGTGGGTACAGTCCGTGGGGTTGCAAAGGATTGGACAGGACTTAACAACTAAACAACAACAACAAAGGGTAAGCTATTAACTTATATAAGAGGCTCGGGGCTCAGCAAGTGATAATATTCTAGCCTTCTCTACTCCCTGCACTACAGGACCCTAGAAAAAGAACAAATGGTCTACTTCTCAGCTTTGGTAGATGCCTTTCTTGGGGCCAGAAAAATGAAGATCCTTGTCATCCTATGAACTGAGGGTAGATTCAGGATGAATTGGTTTATTGTCCAATGTTCCTGTGAGGGTCTGTCTTTTATGTTGCAGAGCTAATCAACTTTTTTTTCATTTTGCCTTGCCAAAGAAAATACTTCCAGATGAACTCCTTTCAACCCATTAATGCTATTTAAAAATCAAAACAAGCAATAAACTGCCTACTGCAAAAAGATCATCTTGACTTTATCTTTTCCTGAATTTTCATTAATTGAGGTGACTTAGGAAAACTGAAAAGTAGTGGATTTTATAACCACTCTCTAGGAGGCTCAGAGGTTGTTTTAGGGGTGCTGTTAGGATGACTATGTGGTTACCTGGTTAGAGATGAGACTTAGACGAACTTTGGGAGACTTAGACTGATGAGACTTAGACTGATAGGGAAATAAATATCATTATCGAAAAATAAATATCATTATAATTTTAAGTGCAAACACAACTGATGATGGATAAAAAATTGTAGTCAGAGTGCTATTTCTCAAATAAAATATGTTTGGAGTTTCACAGAATTGAATTGAGACAAATATCTGGACTTTGTGCAGCCCACTGGGAAGTTGAGGGAATGAATAAGATGTGAATTAAATAGTCCCTTTACTCTCTCTCATTTCTCTTGCTCCAGGTACTTATAGTTTATACTTCATCCTTAGTGTAGATTTTATATGTGATACCAAAATCTTTTTGCCTTGTAAACTGAGTAAATCTATAATTTGTAGAGAAAAAATTATTATTGTAGAGAAAACAAAATATTATTGAAATATTTACATAACTCTCCCTCTCCCCAGAAGATGCTTGTACTGTTCTGGTAAATCAGTCTAGCCCTTTAGTTGTGTTAACTGGACAAGCAGCCAAAGGGAAATCTGGAAAAGCCTGGAAGAGACAAGAGGGATTTTTACTGGAAAAGGCAGAGCTATTGGCAGAAAGGGGAAAATACAGAAAGGATAAAAGAATACAGAAAGGATGGAGGCAGAGAGCCTGTTGGGAGAGATCTTGGGGGCTTGGGGGTGGGTTGGAAAAAGATTTTGTGAGTAGCTGTATCTGAAATACATAGAATAATGCAGGAAAGAAAGAGACTTTTAAGAAGTTTGGCTCTATATTGTAAATGTAATTTACTCCTGGCCTTCTTTTAGGATAATACAGTAAAATGTAAATTACATTCCAATTATTATGACTGCTAAGTAGGTTTTTTTTTCTTCCTTATACAATACTAAAAAGAAATGGGGCCTCAGAATGACTTTATAAAGTTTAATTGTGAATGAAGCATTGAAGCCATTCTGGCATTTTTGTGCCTTAAAACTCCTTGTTTCTCCAGGCACCCTTTTAAGACATGTCTTCCAGCTATAAAATGAATAAGTCATGGGATGTATTGTATAGTATAGCGAATACACTCGATAATATTCTCATAACCCTGTATGGTGACAGATGGCAACTAGAGTTACCATGATGGCCGTTGTGTGATGTGTAGAAATATCAAATCAGTACATTGTACACCTGAAACTAATATAATATCATGTATCAATTATAATTCAATAATAAAAAGGACATTTCTTCAGTGTTGAGGAGAAATAGCTAAAAATCCATGGGCTTTTCAGTTAGACACATCTGGGTTTGAATCCTTACTTGTTAGCTTGTCTCCAAGGACAAGGTATGTTGTCTCAACAAGCTTCAGTTTCCTCATCAATAACATGGGATTAAGAGTACCTACCCCTTAGGACTGTTGTAATCACTGAAATATAGGGATGTTTAGAAGAAAACCTTGAAAGGGTTGGGTTTCCTCAGCCTAAGTTCCTGTAGGAAACAGATGGCCCATCCAAAGTAGGAAAATGTGAGGAAAGTGCAGCAGCAGGACTGTTCTAACAATGTATAGGCGAGGTGCAGGAAGAGCGCAAGGGACGGCGCAATACTCTGTTTACAAGAGCCAAGGTGCAGGAAGAGCGCAAGGGACGGTGCAATACTCTGTTTACAAGAGCCAAGACCCGAAAGCAGACTAGACGTCCGTCAGCCGATGAATGGATAAGGAAGACGTGGTGTGTGTGTGTGTGTGTGTATACACACACAAAGGACTATTACTCAGCTTTAAAAAGAATATAATCATGCCATTTGCAGCAACATGGATGAACCTAGAGATTATCATACTAAGAAAAACAAATATCGTATGATATCATTCTTATGTGGAATCTAAAAAATGATACAAACCAACGTATTTACAAAACAGAAAGAGAGACACATTTAGAAAACAAACCACAAACTTTTGGTTGTCAGAGGGGAAAAAGTGGGATATAAATTAGGAGTTTGGCATTAATAGATACATACTTCTATATACAAAACAGATAAACAACGTGGACTACTAAATAGCATGGGGGACTATATTCAATATCTTGTAGTAATCTATAATGGAAAAGAATCTGAAAAACAACAAATATATATGTATATTCAGTTTTATACATGTGTATACAATTGAATCACATAGCTGCACACCTGAAACTAATACAACATCGTAAATCAATTAAGCTTCAAAAACAGAGTGCAATACTCTGGGGACACCAGCTTCAGGGCTGAAGGTTTGGGTAAAAGCAAGTTTCCTGGGGCCTGGAGGCAGAATGTTGTGTCAAGGGAGCTACCGGAGGGGCGCTGAGACCTTCACAGAGATGGGCCAGTTCTTGGCGACCGCTGGGTGACTGGGCGATGACGCCACTGCTGAGAGAGCCCATTAAGGTCACAGGACGGGATCCTGGGAGCAGGGCGAGAAGGATGCAGCGAGGATCTGGGGGTGAACTGAACATACCCACCAGGCTCCGTAGGTGTTGTTTCACTTTTTTTCCTCTTTCTGAGAGTGCAGACAAGAAGGCATCTTTCCCATGGAAGAATAAAGACACAGAGAGCTATTACTAGTCTGTGAAAGACTGCCTTATATGTGAGTTCTGTAGTTTATGACACTTCACAGATACAGCTCTGCAGCTGGAAACAAACATGTTAATCTTTACTGAAGGGCGATGGGAGGGGCACAGATGGCTAGCGGCTGATTCTCCAAGAGAGTGAACGATACAGAGAGCTTGTTACCCTGATCAGATATAAACAGGAGCTCTTGTTTCAACAGTGGCTTTTCAAGTTTGCCTCTTGGCATGAAGCTAACTCTGGCAGACAGTATCACATAAACAGGCCACATGCTCAAGCATGTAGGCCAGTCACTGCTTGTTGGACACAGCTTTACCCTCTAGCCCATGGCCCACAGTGAGCTGACAAAGCTGTTGGCAGAGCATCATTTCAGAGACTGTGTTATGGGCTACTTGGATCTACTTCAAAATGAGTTGAAGGCCACTTTTAGAAAAAAGTGTTTTGTCATCACTGGCGGTACAAGGAAATATTTGCTTCATTCCACTTGTAAAGTATCTGGCCTTTGGATAAATAACTCTTCTCCTAAAATAAATAAATAAAAATCCTTTTCCTTTGCCTACCATAGTGGGCTGAATAGTAGCCCCCTCCCTACAAATACATCCATGTCTTAATCCTCAGAACCTGGGCATGTTACCTTATTTGGAAAAAGGGTCTTTGTAGATGTAATTAAGGTAAAAGATACTGAGATGAGAAGATCATTCCGGATTGTCTGAGTGGACCCTAAATCCAATGCCGAGAATCCTTATAAGAGACATACAGAGGAGGGACACAATGAAGAGAAGTCTGTATGAAGAGGAGGGAGAGACTGGTGTGGTGTGGCCATAGCCAAGAATGCCAGCAGTCACTGGACGCTGGAAGAGGCACGGACTGGACTCTCCCCTGGTGTCCTCGTAGGGAGTACGATCCTAACTGTGGACTCATTGTGACAGAATGAATTTCCATTTCTGCAAGCCAACAAGTTTGCTTATTTGTTGCATATTTGTTAAGTAATATTTGTCACAGTGGCCCTGGAAACGGATGCATTTCCTTTGTAACCATCTGTGCTGATGCCTTGATCACTGAACAGACTGAGTCCTAGCAGCCTGGAGAATTATAGAGTTAGTGCGGGATGAACATCGCAAATGTATTTTTATGAAGATTATGAGAAGCCATCCCAAATCCAAGGAAGCTGTGTAATCTAATTTATACCTTAACCAGTTGCAATGGAATGTCCTTAAGTTGAATGAGAGGCAGAAGGAAGTGCATTGGAGGAAGGAATCAAGTGTCCTGGATTCTATTACTATCACTGGCTTTAGTATTCACTGGCTATTTGACCTTGGAAAAGTCATTCCAGTAGTCCAGGCTGAGATTTTCTTATCTTTAAAATAATTGTCCTACCTACTTTACAGTGTTGGCAAGAAGGTTAGATTATTTCAGTGCTTTGAAATAGTAAAGTGCTATCCATTAAAATGAAAAGTGGTATATGACACATTTCATGATTCATAATATAAACACAACATATACTTGCTGAACTAAGTTAGATCTTACTAATTCAGAATTTGCCATGATTTGTAAAAGGGCTACATCTGAGATAGGAAATCAGGGTTTTAGCCTTGGCTCTAAAGACTAAAGAGCCAAGTAACCATGGACAAAGTATTGAACATTTTATGGACACAGTTTTTGTAGTTGTTAAGTGAAGGAGTTTGACTGGATAATCTCTGAAGTCACTCCCATATGTCTTATTCTATAGAATTTGAAGAAAATTATGATTACCTAGATGGTTCTTGCCCTTGGTAAATTTGTTCCTTCTCATGGATTAAACTCACTAAATTCTGTTGATCCTGAGCTTGTCTACTGAGATTCAGATTTGTATAACCAAAGGTCTGGATGTCAACAGTACGTCAGCTGAGAAACTCTGAATGTAAAGGAAAGGCAAAACAAAACTTGCTTATAGAAGAAAAAAAGAAAGAAAAGAAGAGAAAAGAAAATAGAATTTCTTGGCTCACTTACTTGGAAAGACTATGAATAGAATGAGTTTTAGCTATAGCTGGAGTCATGACTTAAATAATGTCATCTGGATTTACTTTCTTTCCATCTCTGCTCTGTTTTGCACAGAGTTGGCTCCATTCTGCAGCTTCACATGGTGCAGTAGTGCAGTTGCATTATCTCTTAGTTACAGGTATTGGGGGGAAATAGAAGTGTTTTCTCAGGATGCATAGCAAAAATCTCATTGCATCTCATTGACTCCAATGGGCTGAAATGTCCAGTTCTGAACTAATCACCTGATGAGAAGGCATTCAGTGTGATAACTGGCTTAGATCTGGGTCATGTGATTCATTGCTAAGCCAGAAACATAGTCCCAGTATGCTACAGCCAGTTGACCATAACAATCTAGTAGTTTTCTGAGTTGGTTGTTAAACTGTTGTGACCATAAAATTGGAAAAGATGGGAGTGGTCACAGCACAGATTAGGGCTGTGTTTGTTTATTTTGGAGAGCTCGTTTACCAGCATCACTAGGGATAGCTCAATCCAAGCAGAGGAGGTAAGGGTATGATCACCTTGCCAAAAGGAGGCTGTTATCAAAATAAGGCAAAAATAAATACTGCAGGGGCAAAGAAAAAAAATACAACTCTTCAGTCACTAAAACTGGAAGCTTAAACTCAAAATATAGTGTTGAATTGACTCTTGTTCCTCAATCTGCTTTGTCTCGTGGATTTTCCATCTTGGCTGGTAACCATCATTCCAATTGGACACTCATATTAACTAATTAAAATATGACATTTAATTTTTGAATGCTTTTATTTCTCACTTAACAGAATTTTGCTTCCTTAGTCTTTTAAAAACCCATCTCCTCCTCAATTGCTTCTGCCAATTACTCTCACCTAGAGTTGTTTTTAATCTCTCTGGGCTATTTCAGGGTTCTTCTCATCTGCCTGCCTTCAGTCTTAACCTTTCTCAATCTGTCCAGTATGTCACCAGCAGACTGATTGATCTAAATAAGTCTGACCCAGTCGTCACTTCTTCCTAAATTTCTTTCCATTCCATGATAGATAAGGTCTGTGATGGTGTGAAACATGTTCACAAAGTCTTCCTCTTTTAAGAGGTGGAGCTTAATTCTCTAGCCTTGAGTTGGGCTCAAAGAAGAGAATGTAATAGAAGTGGTGGTGTGAGGCCTCTATGACCAGGTCATAGAGGGAGTCATGGTTTCCTCCTTGCCCTCTAATTCTCTAATTAATTCCTCCTTGCCCTCTAATTCCTCCTTGCCCTCTAATTCTCTAGCCTTGAGTTGGGCTCAAGAAGAGAATGTAATAGAAGTGGTGGTGTGAGGCCTCTATGACCAGGTCATAGAGGGAGTCGTGATTTCCTCCTTGCCCTCTGTCTTGGCTGCCCCACTCTAGGAGAAGCCAGCTCCCATCTTGTGAGACCACTCATGCAGCACTAAGGTGGGGCCCACGCAGCAAAAAGCTGAGGCCTCCTGCCAGCAACAGTCTTGGAAGCAGGTTCTCCAGCCTCAGTGGAGAGTTTCAGTGACAAGAGTCCAGGCTGATGTCGTGACTGAAACCTCAAGTGAGATTCTGAACCAGAACCACCTGAGTCACTCCTGAGTTCCTAACCTGTTGAAACTCTGAGAAAGCAACTGATTATCATTTTAATTTGTTAAATTCTCTTTTTGTTGTTGTTTAAATTGGAGGATATTGCTTGGCAGTGCTGTGTTGGTCTCTGCCAACAGTAACACAGACCAGCCATGAGTGTGCATGCATCTCTTCCTCTTGTCCCTGCCCCTCCACACCCTCTAACCCTTCTGGGCCATCACAGAACCATGGATGGGCTGGATTCCCGGTGTTTCATAGCAGCTTCCCAATAGCTGTCTATTTTACACTTGGCAGGGTATACATGGGCTTCTCAGGTGGCACTAGTGGTAAAGAACCCTCTTGCCAATGCAGGAGACATAAGACACGTGGGTTCGACCCCTGGGTTGGGAAGCGCCACTGGAGGAGGGCATAGAAACCCACTCCAGTATTCTCTCCTGGAAAACCCCATGGACAGAGGAGCCTGGCAGGCTACCGTTCATGGGGTCACAAAGAGTGGGCTGTGACTGAAGTGACTTAGTGCACACGTGCACACACACACACACACACACACACACACAGTGCACACATGTCAATACTACTCTCTCAGTTCATCCCACCCTCTCCTTCCTGAAGTGTTAAATTCTGAGTATAGCAATAGATCATTTGCTCTCAGCCTAACACTTTGTTTTTTCTCCCCCACTGAGCTTACACATCGCAACACCACATGGGTTTGTCCTCCTCTTTATAGTTTGGGCGTCCTGAGAGCAGGTGTTGTAACTGCAAGCACTGCTGTGTCCCTGAGCGGTAGATTGCGGTTCACAAAGATGGCTGCAATGCCAGCTGCTGTTCCCAGCGCTCTTCCAGAACCTACCCTTCCAGAGCTGGGCTCCCTGTCTCGTCCCTGTGGGCCTGGATGGAACTTTGTGACTCTCTCGAACAATAGAGCTGAAAGGATGCCCTGTTACTTCTAAAGGTAGGTCATTAAGATACCACGCACGTTTGCTTCTTTCCTTCAGACACTTGTTCTTGGAATCCAGTCACTGTGCTGTGGGGAAACTCAAGCTATCTGTAGAAATGGCTCAGGGGGAGGAAGCGAGGGCCCCAGCCCCCAGCTGGAGCTGAGCTCCCAGACGACAGCCAGTGCTCACTAGCCATGGGAGTGGACCGTCCTGGAAATCGATCTCCCAGCCCCTAGTTGAGTTTCCCAAGCCAGCGTCCCCTGTATCAGAGATGAGCCACCCCTGCTGAGCTCAGCTCAAATTGCAGTTCTGTGAAGAAGACAAATGATTGTGATTGCTTAAGCCACTAGGTTTTAGGATAATCTGCTATGCAGCAGTATGTAATGGGAACATCCAGCACAGGATATCTGTGATATCACAGGCATTTGACAAGTATTTGTAAACTGGCCGATGATTCTAGTTTCCTTATACAGCTGCTTTCTGGGCACATTAATACACTTGTTCTTCTTTAAACAGATCTTGAACTCATCTGACTTGAGATTTGTATTCAACTATTCCTTCTGCTGTTAATTGCCTCCCTACTTTCCTTCTACATTTACCTGCTCAAGTATTACACTTCTGAAAAAAATTCAGTTGGATATTCCTTCCTTTATTCCCTCCCCTCCATCCTTTTAATAAATATATCATGGATGTCTTCTCGAAACCCAGGATATGGAGCAATATGGACCAAATCCCCATCCCCTTTGAGCTTTACATTTCAATGGGGGGGGGTCCAGTCATTAAATAAATATATAATCAAAAATTATAGCATGTGATTCATGTCTTAAAGGAGTTAGATATTGTGTAGTAACAGAAAATGATGGTGGGGGTGGGAGGGGCAGAAATGAGGTCCTATTTTAGATGGAAGGTTTAGGGAAGATCTCTCTAAGGAGATGATATTTGAGATCAGAAAAATAAGAGGAAAGAAGTACAGAAGAAAAGACCATGGCAGCCTGGGCAGAGAAAACAGTAAGTGCAAAGCCATGAGATGGGATAAAGAATGTTTCCTGTTGGATAAAATAAAGGTGGTATTTATGGCTTCTGCCTAATGACTGGAGAGAAGACACTGACTAGAAGAGGTGGGAAAGCTAGGCAGGCACCAGATATTTATGCTTAGCATCAGGGAAAGGAATTTAGATTTAATTCTAAATACATATGCTAAGTCAATTCAGTCATATCCAATTCTTTGCGATCCTGTGGACTGTAGTCTACCAGCTCCTCCGTCCATGGGATTCTCCAGGCACAAACACTGGAGTAGGATGCCATTTTCTCCTCCAGTGGATCTTCCCAACCCAGGGAGCAAACCCATGTCTCATGTCTCCTGCATTGGCAGGCGGGTTCTTTACCTCTAGCTCCACCTGGGAAGCCCAATTCTAAATACAAATAATTATTAAAAGACTGTAAAGTGGGAGAGTGCCAGTATCTGCTTAGGATTTTAAGCTTACTCTTGCTGCTATGCAGAGAATGGGTTTTAGGTTGTCTAGAAGGGGTGCAGGGGTCAGTAGGGTAACCTGAACAGATATGAGATGGAGGTACCTTGGGTTAGGGTGGTAGCAGTAGACAGACAGAGGAAAAGGACGTTTTGGCATAAAGTTTGTGACTCTAACATACAGGACTTGTTGGTGACTTAGATATGGGAGCTGAAGGGGAAAGAGGATTTCTGGCTTTGGTAAGAGGTTTGAACAAGGCAGTGGGAGCCGTGGGAGGGTCAGCAAGGCAGGGCGTGCTCTGTTTTCCTTCTCAAGTTTCTCCAGATGCCTCCTCATGGGTTAGTCTCTCTCTCCTCTGTGTATTCAATCCTGGTTTTGGCTCTTATAGGGGAGGCAGCACCAGGTATGGGTTAAAACATAAGGAATTTTGAGGGCTGAACTGATGTGGGTTAGTTTGGGTTCCACCTCTGCTCATATGAGGCGTAAGAGTTGGAGAAGCCCTTTTGTCTCTGTGGCCTCAGCTTCTCCAAAGGCGGGTAGCATCTATGTTACAGGCTTGTTGGGTTCATTAAATGAGACCCTGGAAGAGAAAGATATACATTAGGAAGTTTAGGGAGAAGACCGACTGAAAGCTTTAATTTTAAATTCTCGTAATAATTAATTCTAACATATATGGAGCACCACCATGTGCCTGACACTGGGTGTCTTACTCTTCATAATAACTGTGTGATGTAGCTATTTGTATCATCCTCCTTTACAAGTAAAAACACACAGGCAAGGGCTTCCCAGGTGGTTCAGTGGTAAAGAATCCACCTGCAAATTCAGGAGACACAGGAGACTCGAGTTCAATCCTGGTTCAGGAAGATCCCCTGGAGGAGGGCATGGCAACCCATTCTAGTATTCTTGCCTGGAGAATCCCATGGACAGAGGAGCCTGGAAGGCTTCAGTCCACGGTGGTCTCAAAGAGTCGGACATAACTAGCAACGGACACACTAGGCCTGCACACACACACAGGCACAAAGAGCTTGAAAACATACTCAAGGCCACACTGTAACACTCGCATAGATTTGTGCTTCTGTATCCCTATTTCTCCCTGTTTTTCTCAGACAGCAGGGAGTGTGTGTGTCTTGCTCACAACTCTCTTCTCTGTCCCTGTCACATTGCAGGAAGTAATTTCATGTACACCGCGTGGGTGAACTTTCAGGCATTGAGTCATGTCTCAAAGTCTGGGTCTTGACAAGACAGAAGTCAGAGTTCTGGGGCACTGTTTTTACTGGGTGAGTAGGCCCACCCAGTTGAGCTGGGAGAGTCCTGAGCTAGACTAGCTCGGAAGGCTGGTGAGACCCAGGGGGAGATCAGATCCGCACGGTCAGCCCTGGCTGCCGAGTCCACTGCACGGCAGTGGCGAGGCTCGTCCAGTGCATTTGGTTTCAGAAGGGCAGCAGTGGCACAGTGCAGCCTTTATCAACAAGGTGACGTGGGGGACGGCGTGTTCTGACCCAGGAGAACTGACAGCGCCTTTGTGTAACCCGTTTTAAAAGCTCTGTAAAATGCGGTGGCTGCTGCGCCCTGGTCGGGACTGTGCGGTCAACATGATTTGTGTCTTGAAGCTGAAAAGCTGCTAGGCCCCCAGTCTTACAGTGGGGTCCATACTTTATTCTAAACATGGTTACTTTGGAGGGGAGCGTGTGGAGGAGATTGGGCTAAACATACTCTGAGATGAGGTGCTTCCTTGAGATGCTCATTTTAAAATCACATAGTGATAGGAACTCATGTTACTTCAGAACTGACACCGCCCCTAAAAAAAAGAGTGATGGGAAAAGGGAAAATTAGTGAAGGATTCTGGTCAAAGTCTTAAGGCTTTCTGTAAATATCAGCTTAATCTCTCCCATAAGAAGACTGGAAAATGATGTTTACTTATCAGAGCGGTGCTTGCTCTGTGTGGTTTAGTACATGTAGCTTCCCCCCTGCCTCCCCCCGCACTGGTCTGCAGAGTAAGAAAGAAGACAAAGGCAGGGAGCAATCCTGGGTGAGGGAAGAGTCGAGAAGGGATTGTTTTATATCCTTTAAAGGGCGTCTTGAGTGGATTTACCCGGAGAGCAAAGTGCACTGTGATAGAAGGGGACATGATGTGATTCCAGCAGGCACACTGAGAAGGTCCTTCTGCCAAAAATAGACCCACCTGCTTGTGAATGTCGGGCATTCCTTTGACTGGGGACAATGCCAGAAAGGCCAGCTGTTAGCTTAGATGCTCCTCCCACGGGCTGGCTGAGACCTGACATTCCAGCCTTGAACTTAAGGCTAAATTTTCCTCCACAATCTACCGCAAAGCACGTGTTTTCTCCTCTCCACCCTCCTCAACTCTAAAATAAAGGTGTTAATAGCTATTTACACCACAGTATGAATTATATAGATTTGAGCAAAGAGCAGAAATTATGAAGCAGGAGAATCCTTGGTCTGCTCTTCCCCACTTAACTCTTGTGACTTTGGTCAAATCCTTAACTGCTTAAGCAATCGTTTGCTCTTCTATAAAATAAGACTAAGCCAAAGCACGGGGCTTCTCAGGAGGCACAGTGGTAAAGAATCCACCTGCCAGTGCAGGAGACACCAGAGACACAGATTTGATCCCTGGGTTGGGAAGATCCCCTGGAGGAGGATTCTTGCCTAGGAAATCCCATGGACAGAGGAACCTGGTGGGATTCAGTTCATGGGGTCACAAAGAGTTGGACACAAACTGACAGACTGAGCACACTCACAGAAGGCAAAGCAACTGGATTCTTGGAAGGGCAAAATAAGATAAACGGAGAGAACTAACTAGCAAAAGGCTAGACATGACCTGGATGTCTATCAAAGGGAGGCAAATGAAGCTTGGAGTAGCCATGCAATGCCATATTTTGCATCTGTGAAAGGGAACCAGGAAGCCCTCTACACCCCAGTGTATAGTGGGCTGGGGCATATTTTGAAGTAACAAAAACAAAATGCATCATGGAATTTGCACAATGTTGTAGTTTAGATAAGAAAGGAGAAGACATAGTAAATACACACTTATGTATAATTTCTGTAGCTGGATAAACCAAACATTAATTAAAAAATGGGATGGAGGGAACAAGGAAGTAGGGGATATGAAAGGGATATAGATTTCTTTATGAAACAATTTGTTCTTTGACTTTGAAATCATGTAAATATTTCACCTAAGTAAAAGCAAAGAGAAAAGCACACCAACACACAAGTCCGAAAACTTTAAAATAAACTGAAAAAAATGAACCTAACTTTATATCAATTCTCTGGCATATCAATGTCAAGAACTATAGCAAAGGATTTTGAAACACATGTTTAGACCGTACATCCCCAGGGAGATATATTCTAAGGACAGAAAGAAGTATAAGATCTCTTACACAAATAGACGTTTTTACAAAACATACAGACTCACAGACACAGAGAACAGGCTTGTGGTTGCCAAGGGGGTGGGGGTTCATACAAATGTGTTAAGTCAACAGGCATACACCTTAAATTTACACGACGTTGTATGCCAATGAAATCTCAACAAAGCTGGATAAAAAAAATTCCCTCCATTCTGGTGACTCCATTCCAGTCATCAATATCTGACAAAACCATTAATTGAAGACCTTTGAGGAATTTTACGATGGAAGTAGGCTTGTGATGGAGAAGGCAATGGCACCCCACTCCAGTACTTTTGCCTAGAAAATCCCATGGATGGAGGAGCCTGGTAGGCTGCAGACCATGGGGTCGCTGGAGGCGGACACGACTGAGCGACTTCACTTTCACTTTTCACTTTCATGCACTGGAGAAGGAACTGGCAACCCACTCCAGTGTTCTTGCCTGGAGAATCCCAGGGACGGGGGAGCCTGGTGGGCTGCCCTCTATGGGGTCGCACAGAGTCGGACATGACTAAAGCGACGCAGCAGCAGCAGGTATGTGATGCTCAAAACAAAACAAATAGCAGATTCCACATATATGCGTTAATATATGATATTTTTCTCCTGATTCAGCTTGGTGCTCCGTGGTGACTTAGATGGGTGAGATGCGGGGTGGGTGAGAGGGAGGGCCGAGAGAGGCTATGTGTACCTACAGCTGACTCACGTTGTTGTACGGCAGAAACTAACACAACATTGTCAACAACTACGCACCTCCCAAACAAACAAACAAACAGCAGGCAGTTTTTTGCAAGTGACAAGGCTGTAGCACAGAAAAGGCTGCCTCCCCGGTAAACGCAGATGTGAGCTGCTCACGACCGTGGATGGAGGCAGAATGCAGCGGCAGACTTGGGGGTTTGGCGGAGGGTAGGATCCACGTCTCCTCAGCTCCCACTCTTTTGATTCTCCCCGCCACTGAACTGCAGGGGCCTGCATGGGAACTGCACGGGCCTGCACCGGCAGAGAGGGACAGGTGCCTGGGCTGAGCGCAGAGCCCTCAGCAGGTGGCGCTGTCTCTCCTGCTCGGCCACACCCTGCTCTGGCGGGGGAGAGAGTCTTGGTCTCGGACCTGGCATTTCTCCACCTCCCTCCTTAGTAGCTGTGGGGCCCTGAGTCTGTTAGCCTTGGCTTCCTCTACTGTGAAAGGAGGGTGATAAGATGGTGTCCTTGGCGGAATCAGGTGAGGTGATAATTCAAGCACCCAGCACAGCCAATGCCCTGAGAGCTCAACCCAAGGCCACAGACACCGTGGGTATCTGCAGCCAGGGATGTGTCCTTGCTTCTGCAGAGGCTCAGTCTGCATGCTTCTTTCTCGCTCAGGATTGTGATTAGAGCTGAACGCTGACTAAGACTCGGCTCAGTGAAGTCGCAGTTACCAATTTTGCTCTTTTAGATAAATCAGTTTTTCTTTTCTTACACTGGCTGTTTTAGTTCTTTAAAGGGGCCTGAGTTTTATTAGTTTCAGTGTTATACTTTTGAAAAATGTCTCTCTTCTCTTGGCCATCGCCCTTGGCACCACGCAAAGAGAGCGCATGTAAGTCCGGCTCGGTGTTGCTCAGGTGAAACTTTATACCCTTGCCTTGCCTAAAATACTTGCCTCATCTTAAATCAGAGGCATGATGACCTGCAAGACCATAGCTGCTGCAATATGATTTTTATACCTCTGATATCACTTAAATTAAGGGCTTCCCAGGTGGTGCAGTGGTAAAGAATCTGCCTGCCAATACAGGAGAGACAGGAGACGTGGGTTCCATCCCTGGGTGGAGAAGATCCCTTGGAGGAGGCAATGGCAGCCCACTCCAGTACTCTTGCCTGGAGAATCCCATGCACTAAAGAGCTGGGCAGGCTACAGTCCAGGGGTTCGAAAAGAGCTGGACACGACTGAGTGAGTAAACTCAGAACATCACTTTAATAGGCTTGCGATACAGCAAGGAGGAGCACAGACAGTGTCCTGTTCTTCAGGGGATATTGTTCTATTGTTCTTCTTTCCCACTTGCTGAACACCCAGAGGCAGTTTCTCCAAGTGGCCATCAGATAGGGAACCATTGAGGGAAATGAACCTTTAAGCTATTGAAAGACTCTTTCACAGTACTTACTCATCTTCCACTGTGTAAACCGCCTTCCTTTCCCAAGTGCAGCCCTGCTGCTGCTGCTGCTGCTGCTAAGTCCTTTCAGTCGTGTCAGACTCTGTGCGACCCCATAGACGGCAGCCCACCAGGCTCCCCCATCCCTGGGATTCTCCAGGCAAGAACACTGGAGTAGGTTGCCAGTTCCTTCTCCAATGTATGAAAGTGAAAAAATAAAGTGAAGTCGCTCAGTCGTGTCCGACTCCTAGCGGCCCCATGGACTGCAGCCCTCCAGGCCCCTCCGTCCATGGGATTTTTGCAGCCCTGCTCTGCCCTAAAAACAAACAAAACGCAGCCTGGATTACACGGTTATTTTTTACACTGCTGCCATCTAATGGCGATATGTGGTAATGCATGATGAAATGAGGATCTGGGTTTTGTTTTGTTCCGTTTCTGTTCCCTGGAATACAGGTAGACCTAAACTTAGGTCTGGGAGCCAGCTCTTGTGGGGGTCGGTAGCCTAGTTGGAATTATTTAATGTTTTTTTTACCCTACCGGAGAATCGGTTCGTCTTGTATGCATCGATGCTGGATTCTGTTTGTGCCGTTTCGGTTAGAATTTGTCTGCGTATTTTGTGTTTTGTTGTTATAAAGCTTGCAGAAATAGGAAATATTTCCTCTATCCTGAAAGAAGGATCTTTGGGGTGCACATTAGATAAGGTAAGATTAGAAGAGCAATGGCACCTGAACGGCTCACAATCTGGCCATCAGAAGTGCTTTACAAAGGAGAGGAACACTCTGAAATGAACATCCCAGGGCGGGGGAGGAGGGGCTCACTTAGACTGGAGGTGTCTGATTCTGATTTCCCCTACCTGAGCACTGGAGAAGGATGGCAACTCACTCCAGTATTCCTGCCTGGAGAATTTCATGGACAGAGGAGTCTGGCAGGCTACGGTCCATGAGGTCGCAGGGTCAAACAGAACTAAACGACTAACACTTTACTTCATATATATATGTGTGCATGTGTGTGTGTGTGTGTGTGTGCGCGTGCGCGCGTGGGTGTGTGCGTGTGTGCGCATTTGTGTGCTTAGTGGCTCAGTTGTGACCAACTATTTGTGACCCCATGGACTGTAACCTGCTAGGCACCTCTGTCCATGGGGATTTTCCAGGCAAGAATACTGGAGTGGATTGACATGCTCTCCTCCAGGGGAATCTTCCCAACCCAGGGATCAAACCTAGGTCTCCCGCATTGCAGGCGGATTCTTTACCAGCTGAGCCACACAATGACAGACTTTATTTTTTTGGGCTCCAGAATCACTGCAGATGGTGACTGCAGTCATTAAATCAAAAGATGCTTGCTCCTTGGAAGAAAAGCTATGACCAACCTAGACAACATATTAAAAAACAGAGACATTACTTTGCCAACAAAGGTCCTTCTAGTCAAAGCTATGGTTTTCTGTAGTAGTCATGCATGAATGTGAGAGTAGGACTATAAAGAAAGCTGAGCATTGAAGAATTGATGCTTTTGAACTGTGGTGTTGGAGAAGAGTCTTGAGAGTTCCTTGGATGCAAAGAGTTCAAACCAGTCAACCCTGAAGGAAATTAGTCCTGAATATTCAATGGAAGGACTGATGCTGAAGCTGAAATTCCAATACTTTGGCTACCTGTTGCCAAGAACTGACTCATTGGAAAAGACCCTCATGCTGGGAAAGATTGAAGGTGGGAAGAGAAGGGGACGACAGGAGAATAGATGGTTGGATGGAATCCCCGACTCAATGGACATGAGTTTGATTAAGTTCCAGGAGTTGGTGATGGACAGGGAAGCCTGGCGTGCTGCAGTCCATGGGGATGCAGAGAGTCAGATACAACTGAGCAACTGAAGTGGACTGAGCCACCAAATATATATTCTTTTGCAGATTGTACAAATGTGGAACACCTCACATATGTGCCTGTCATCCTTGCTCAGAGGCTTTGCTAATCTTCTGTATATTGTTCCAGTTTTAGTATACATGCTCCTTACTCCAGCTTCCAACATATATTCTTAAAAGTAAACCTATCCCTTCTAAAGGAAACTCAAGTAATGTTTTCTGTGCATGTAATGTGGATATTGGGCTAGAGCAGATCTTTTTTTCAGTTGATATTGTATATTCATTGTGGGGATCTTGCCCACTTTCTTTTTATTTTTTAAAATATTTATTTTTATTTATTTGACTGTACCAGATCTTAGCTGCTACATGAAAACTCTAGGCCTGGCATGTGGGCTCTAATTCCCTGGCCAGGGATAGAACTTGGGCCCCCTGCACTGAGAGCTTGGTCTTAACTACTGGACCACCAGGGAAATCCCTCTTGTCCACTTTTTGTGTGATACAACATGATCACTTGGCTCCTTTTGAGACCAGAGAGGGAAAGAATAATACCTTAGTTTAGCCTAATATAAAACATTAATAAATGCTTTCGAATTTGCCAGCATCAATTGGATCATCGAAAAAGAGAGTGGCAGAAAAACATCTACTTTTGCTTTATTGATTACCCCAAAGCCTTTGACTGTGTGGATCACACAGACTGTGGACAATTCTTCAAGAGATGGGAATACCAGACCACTTGACCTGCCTCCTGAGAAATCTGTATGCAGGTCAAGAAACAGCAGTTAGAACCAGACATGAAACAATGGACTGGTTCCAAATTGGGAATGGAGTACATCAAGGCTATATAATGTCACTCTGCTTATTTAACTTATATGTAGATACATCATGCAAAATGCCGGGCTGGATGAAGCACAAGCTGGAATCAAAATTGCCGGGAGAAATATCAATAACCTCAGATATGCAGATGACACCACCCTCATGGCAGAAAGCAAAGAAGAACTAAACAGCCTCTTGATGAAAGTGAAAGAGGAGAGTGAAAAAGCTGGCTTAAAACTCAGTATTAAAAAACCTAAGATCATGGCATCCAGTCCCATTACTTCATGGCAAATAGATGGGGAAACAATGGAAACAGCGACAGACTTTATTTTATTGGGCTCCGAGATCACTGCAGATGGTGACTGCAGCCATTAAATTAAAAGACGCTTGATCCTTGGAATAAAAGCTATGATCAACCTAGACAGCATATTAAAAAGCAGAGACGTTACTTTGCCAACAAAGGTCCTTCTAATCAAAACTTCGGTTTTTCCAGTAGTCATGTATGGATGTGAGAGTTGGACTATAAAGAAAGCTGAGTGCCGAAGAATTGATGCTTTTGAAGTGTGGTGTTGGAGAAGACTCTTGAGAGTCCCTTGGACTGCAAGGAGATCCAACCAGTCCATCCTAAAGGAAATCAGTCCTGAATATTCATTGGCAGGACTGATGCTGAAGCTGAAATTCCAATACTTTGGCTACCTGATGCCAAGAACTGACTCATTTGGAAAGACCTTGATGCTGGGAAAGATTGAAGGCAGGAGGAGAAGGGGACTACAGAGGATGAGATGGTTGGATGGCATCATTGACTCAAAGGACATGAGTTTGAGTAAGTTCCGGGAGTTGGTGATTGGTAGGTTAGGGTTAGGGTTACGATCAGGGTCAGGGTCAGGGTTTAGGGTCAGGGTCCGGGTTTAGGGTCAGGGTCAGGGTCGGGGTCAGGGTCAGGGTTAGGGTTAGCTTTTAGGGGTAGGGTCTGGGTCAGTGTCCGGGTCGAACTGCTGTCTGACATTTGCATTTCCTTTTCAGATGCGTCGAGCTTGTTGGTTGAGGTTATGTGTGTGAGGAGCGTTGCTTTTGCTTTTCGTTTCATCGCCACAATATAAATGCGTATTTCTAAATTGAAGGTCTGTTAATGTATCCCATTGTGAACGTTGTTCTTGCTGAAAGAGCCGTCTGTCGGCGGGGGGGGGGGGTGGGGGGGTGGGGGGGGTGGGTCACAAAAGGGGTTTCTCCTGGCACGCCCAAAGGGTGGTGACAGGGACCGGGAAGATGGCGAGTTATTTCTCAGGGCGGGTGGTCGCGCTGCCTGACGTTGGCCTGCAGTACCCCTTGGATGGGAGTGCATTCTGCTGCCCTGTGGGTGGGGTGTCGAGAATCCTTCCATTCCCCCCTCCCCCCCCACTCCGTCGTACCTCGCCCAGGGACGTCCTCGAGAAGTGTCGGCGTGTCCTGTTTTCCTGTCCGCGTCGCTGACTGAGCGGAGAAACTGCGCCCTAGGATGGGCCCCGTCTGGCAACGAGTCCCTGCCGGTCTCCCTCGGAGCTTCTAGGCTGCGGCCGGCTCTCTGGACAGCGGGTTGGTTGTCGGGCGCCACCTGCCTGTCGGTCGCTTTATTTTAGAGGGTCCTGCGAGGGGCGGGAGGCCACGGATGGAGCAGGCAGGCGGGACCGGCGAACTCGTGAATGCCCCGGGGCTGGGGAAGGAGGCTGTGGGGGAGGGGCACCATGGGCCAGAGGTCAACGGGGGGGGATGAGGAGCCCCCTTGGGCTTTTTGGTTTGGATGGGAAATCTCGTGTTGGAAACTTGATCGATGTGGGAGAACAGCCATTTGACAACCCAAGGGAGCTGACTTCCTTCTTTGGGGCCTTGTCTCCCTTGGCATGGGAGGGGGGACTCTTCCTTCTCCCGCCGAGGATTTCAAACAAAGCCACGACAGATCACGCGGATCCACTTGCTCCAGTCAGGTTCAGGGGCAGAACGAAAGGATCAAAGCTGGCCTGGTGACAGCAAGTCGCGCCCCTCGCCCCCTCCCCCGCGGCCCGACCCCCCCCCAACCCCGCCGCCAACTCGGAATACTCCCCTGTCTGCCTGCACAAAGACAAGAGCTGGCTGGTGGCTGAGGTCAGGGTGGGCAGACTCACATTTCATGGGAGTGGTCTTGATCACGGAGGTGATGAATGAGCTCAGAAAACACAAGCAAATTATGCGGGATATCCATCCCGCACACACACCCCGCCCGCACACAGCGCACGTTAGGGTTAGGGTTAGGGGTCCGGGTTAGGGGTCAGGGGTCAGGGTCAGGGGGGTCGGGGTCAGGGGTCAGGGGTCAGGGGTCAGGGGTCAGGGTTAGGGTTACGGTTAGGGTTAGGGTTAGGGTTTAGGGTCAGGGTTAGGGTTAGGGTTAGGGGTTAGGGTTAGGGTTAGGGTCAGGGTTAGGGTTAGGGTTAGGGTCAGGGTCAGGGTCAGGGTTAGGGTTAGGGGTCAGCGTTAGGGGTCAGGGTTAGGGGTCAGGGGTCAGGGTCAGGGGGGTCGGGGTCAGGGGTCAGCGTTAGGGTTAGGGGTCAGCGTTAGGGGTCAGGGTCAGCGTTAGGGTCAGGGTCAGGGTCAGGGTCAGGGTTAGGGTTAGGGTTAGGGTTAGGGTTAGGGTTAGGGTTAGGGTTTAGGGGTTAGGGTTAGGGTTAGGGTTAGGGTTAGGGTTAGGGTTTAGGGTTAGGGTTAGGGTTAGGGTTAGGGTTAGGGTTAGGGTTAGGGTTAGGGTAGGGTTAGGGTTAGGGTTAGGGTTAGGGTTAGGGTTAGGGCTAGGGTTAGGGTTAGGGCTAGGGCTAGGGCTAGGGCTAGGGCTAGGGCTAGGGCTAGGGCTAGGGTTAGGGTTAGGGTTAGGGTTAGGGTTAGGGTTAGGGTTAGGGTTAGGGTTAGGGTTAGGGTTAGGGTTAGGGTTAGGGTTAGGGTTAGGGTTAGGGTTAGGGTTAGGGTTAGGGTTAGGGTTAGGGTTAGGGTTAGGGTTAGGGTTAGGGTTAGGGTTAGGGTTAGGGTTAGGGTTAGGGTTAGGGTTAGGGTTAGGGTTAGGGTTAGGGTTAGGGTTAGGGTTAGGGTTAGGGTTAGGGTTAGGGTTAGGGTTAGGGTTAGGGTTAGGGTTAGGGTTAGGGTTAGGGTTAGGGTTAGGGTTAGGGTTAGGGTTAGGGTTAGGGTTAGGGTTAGGGTTAGGGTTAGGGTTAGGGTTAGGGTTAGGGTTAGGGTTAGGGTTAGGGTTAGGGTTAGGGTTAGGGTTAGGGTTAGGGTTAGGGTTAGGGTTAGGGTTAGGGTTAGGGTTAGGGTTAGGGTTAGGGTTAGGGTTAGGGTTAGGGTTAGGGTTAGGGTTAGGGTTAGGGTTAGGGTTAGGGTTAGGGTTAGGGTTAGGGTTAGGGTTAGGGTTAGGGTTAGGGTTAGGGTTAGGGTTAGGGTTAGGGTTAGGGTTAGGGTTAGGGTTAGGGTTAGGGTTAGGGTTAGGGTTAGGGTTAGGGTTAGGGTTAGGGTTAGGGTTAGGGTTAGGGTTAGGGTTAGGGTTAGGGTTAGGGTTAGGGTTAGGGTTAGGGTTAGGGTTAGGGTTAGGGTTAGGGTTAGGGTTAGGGTTAGGGTTAGGGTTAGGGTTAGGGTTAGGGTTAGGGTTAGGGTTAGGGTTAGGGTTAGGGTTAGGGTTAGGGTTAGGGTTAGGGTTAGGGTTAGGGTTAGGGTTAGGGTTAGGGTTAGGGTTAGGGTTAGGGTTAGGGTTAGGGTTAGGGTTAGGGTTAGGGTTAGGGTTAGGGTTAGGGTTAGGGTTAGGGTTAGGGTTAGGGTTAGGGTTAGGGTTAGGGTTAGGGTTAGGGTTAGGGTTAGGGTTAGGGTTAGGGTTAGGGTTAGGGTTAGGGTTAGGGTTAGGGTTAGGGTTAGGGTTAGGGTTAGGGTTAGGGTTAGGGTTAGGGTTAGGGTTAGGGTTAGGGTTAGGGTTAGGGTTAGGGTTAGGGTTAGGGTTAGGGTTAGGGTTAGGGTTAGGGTTAGGGTTAGGGTTAGGGTTAGGGTTAGGGTTAGGGTTAGGGTTAGGGTTAGGGTTAGGGTTAGGGTTAGGGTTAGGGTTAGGGTTAGGGTTAGGGTTAGGGTTAGGGTTAGGGTTAGGGTTAGGTTAGGGTTAGGGTTAGGGTTAGGGTTAGGGTTAGGGTTAGGGTTAGGGTTAGGGTTAGGGTTAGGGTTAGGGTTAGGGTTAGGGTTAGGGTTAGGGTTAGGGTTAGGGTTAGGGTTAGGGTTAGGGTTAGGGTTAGGGTTAGGGTTAGGGTTAGGGTTAGGGTTAGGGTTAGGGTTAGGGTTAGGGTTAGGGTTAGGGTTAGGGTTAGGGTTAGGGTTAGGGTTAGGGTTAGGGTTAGGGTTAGGGTTAGGGTTAGGGTTAGGGTTAGGGTTAGGGTTAGGGTTAGGGTTAGGGTTAGGGTTAGGGTTAGGGTTAGGGTTAGGGTTAGGGTTAGGGTTAGGGTTAGGGTTAGGGTTAGGGTTAGGGTTAGGGTTAGGGTTAGGGTTAGGGTTAGGGTTAGGGTTAGGGTTAGGGTTAGGGTTAGGGTTAGGGTTAGGGTTAGGGTTAGGGTTAGGGTTAGGGTTAGGGTTAGGGTTAGGGTTAGGGTTAGGGTTAGGGTTAGGGTTAGGGTTAGGGTTAGGGTTAGGGTTAGGGTTAGGGTTAGGGTTAGGGTTAGGGTTAGGGTTAGGGTTAGGGTTAGGGTTAGGGTTAGGGTTAGGGTTAGGGTTAGGGTTAGGGTTAGGGTTAGGGTTAGGGTTAGGGTTAGGGTTAGGGTTAGGGTTAGGGTTAGGGTTAGGGTTAGGGTTAGGGTTAGGGTTAGGGTTAGGGTTAGGGTTAGGGTTAGGGTTAGGGTTAGGGTTAGGGTTAGGGTTAGGGTTAGGGTTAGGGTTAGGGTTAGGGTTAGGGTTAGGGTTAGGGTTAGGGTTAGGGTTAGGGTTAGGGTTAGGGTTAGGGTTAGGGTTAGGGTTAGGGTTAGGGTTAGGGTTAGGGTTAGGGTTAGGGTTAGGGTTAGGGTTAGGGTTAGGGTTAGGGTTAGGGTTAGGGTTAGGGTTAGGGTTAGGGTTAGGGTTAGGGTTAGGGTTAGGGTTAGGGTTAGGGTTAGGGTTAGGGTTAGGGTTAGGGTTAGGGTTAGGGTTAGGGTTAGGGTTAGGGTTAGGGTTAGGGTTAGGGTTAGGGTTAGGGTTAGGGTTAGGGTTAGGGTTAGGGTTAGGGTTAGGGTTAGGGTTAGGGTTAGGGTTAGGGTTAGGGTTAGGGTTAGGGTTAGGGTTAGGGTTAGGGTTAGGGTTAGGGTTAGGGTTAGGGTTAGGGTTAGGGTTAGGGTTAGGGTTAGGGTTAGGGTTAGGGTTAGGGTTAGGGTTAGGGTTAGGGTTAGGGTTAGGGTTAGGGTTAGGGTTAGGGTTAGGGTTAGGGTTAGGGTTAGGGTTAGGGTTAGGGTTAGGGTTAGGGTTAGGGTTAGGGTTAGGGTTAGGGTTAGGGTTAGGGTTAGGGTTAGGGTTAGGGTTAGGGTTAGGGTTAGGGTTAGGGTTAGGGTTAGGGTTAGGGTTAGGGTTAGGGTTAGGGTTAGGGTTAGGGTTAGGGTTAGGGTTAGGGTTAGGGTTAGGGTTAGGGTTAGGGTTAGGGTTAGGGTTAGGGTTAGGGTTAGGGTTAGGGTTAGGGTTAGGGTTAGGGTTAGGGTTAGGGTTAGGGTTAGGGTTAGGGTTAGGGTTAGGGTTAGGGTTAGGGTTAGGGTTAGGGTTAGGGTTAGGGTTAGGGTTAGGGTTAGGGTTAGGGTTAGGGTTAGGGTTAGGGTTAGGGTTAGGGTTAGGGTTAGGGTTAGGGTTAGGGTTAGGGTTAGGGTTAGGGTTAGGGTTAGGGTTAGGGTTAGGGTTAGGGTTAGGGTTAGGGTTAGGGTTAGGGTTAGGGTTAGGGTTAGGGTTAGGGTTAGGGTTAGGGTTAGGGTTAGGGTTAGGGTTAGGGTTAGGGTTAGGGTTAGGGTTAGGGTTAGGGTTAGGGTTAGGGTTAGGGTTAGGGTTAGGGTTAGGGTTAGGGTTAGGGTTAGGGTTAGGGTTAGGGTTAGGGTTAGGGTTAGGGTTAGGGTTAGGGTTAGGGTTAGGGTTAGGGTTAGGGTTAGGGTTAGGGTTAGGGTTAGGGTTAGGGTTAGGGTTAGGGTTAGGGTTAGGGTTAGGGTTAGGGTTAGGGTTAGGGTTAGGGTTAGGGTTAGGGTTAGGGTTAGGGTTAGGGTTAGGGTTAGGGTTAGGGTTAGGGTTAGGGTTAGGGTTAGGGTTAGGGTTAGGGTTAGGGTTAGGGTTAGGGTTAGGGTTAGGGTTAGGGTTAGGGTTAGGGTTAGGGTTAGGGTTAGGGTTAGGGTTAGGGTTAGGGTTAGGGTTAGGGTTAGGGTTAGGGTTAGGGTTAGGGTTAGGGTTAGGGTTAGGGTTAGGGTTAGGGTTAGGGTTAGGGTTAGGGTTAGGGTTAGGGTTAGGGTTAGGGTTAGGGTTAGGGTTAGGGTTAGGGTTAGGGTTAGGGTTAGGGTTAGGGTTAGGGTTAGGGTTAGGGTTAGGGTTAGGGTTAGGGTTAGGGTTAGGGTTAGGGTTAGGGTTAGGGTTAGGGTTAGGGTTAGGGTTAGGGTTAGGGTTAGGGTTAGGGTTAGGGTTAGGGTTAGGGTTAGGGTTAGGGTTAGGGTTAGGGTTAGGGTTAGGGTTAGGGTTAGGGTTAGGGTTAGGGTTAGGGTTAGGGTTAGGGTTAGGGTTAGGGTTAGGGTTAGGGTTAGGGTTAGGGTTAGGGTTAGGGTTAGGGTTAGGGTTAGGGTTAGGGTTAGGGTTAGGGTTAGGGTTAGGGTTAGGGTTAGGGTTAGGGTTAGGGTTAGGGTTAGGGTTAGGGTTAGGGTTAGGGTTAGGGTTAGGGTTAGGGTTAGGGTTAGGGTTAGGGTTAGGGTTAGGGTTAGGGTTAGGGTTAGGGTTAGGGTTAGGGTTAGGGTTAGGGTTAGGGTTAGGGTTAGGGTTAGGGTTAGGGTTAGGGTTAGGGTTAGGGTTAGGGTTAGGGTTAGGGTTAGGGTTAGGGTTAGGGTTAGGGTTAGGGTTAGGGTTAGGGTTAGGGTTAGGGTTAGGGTTAGGGTTAGGGTTAGGGTTAGGGTTAGGGTTAGGGTTAGGGTTAGGGTTAGGGTTAGGGTTAGGGTTAGGGTAGGGTTAGGGTTAGGGTTAGGGTTAGGGTTAGGGTTAGGGTTAGGGTTAGGGTTAGGGTTAGGGTTAGGGTTAGGGTTAGGGTTAGGGTTAGGGTTAGGGTTAGGGTTAGGGTTAGGGTTAGGGTTAGGGTTAGGGTTAGGGTTAGGGTTAGGGTTAGGGTTA
This sequence comes from Bubalus bubalis, assembly GCF_019923935.1. Lineage (NCBI taxonomy): Eukaryota > Metazoa > Chordata > Mammalia > Artiodactyla > Bovidae > Bubalus > Bubalus bubalis. The sequence continues at coordinate 193 of NC_059171.1, read as the reverse complement.
GGGTTAGGGTTAGGGTTAGGGTTAGGGTTAGGGTTAGGGTTAGGGTTAGGGTTAGGGTTAGGGTTAGGGTTAGGGTTAGGGTTAGGGTTAGGGTTAGGGTTAGGGTTAGGGTTAGGGTTAGGGTTAGGGTTAGGGTTAGGGTTAGGGTTAGGGTTAGGGTTAGGGTTAGGGTTAGGGTTAGGGTTAGGGTTAG